>NC_134910.1:15101002-15103502 GCF_041734735.1 Babylonia areolata | reverse complement strand
GTAACCGGGGTGAAACGCTGTCAACGTCGTCTCTTTCGCCGTTCGTATGGAGAGAGTTAAAAGATAAATCAGTCTTGGCTGGAGTCATGGTACAGAGAAAACTAACATCAACGCGAGCAATTATTCACAACGAAATAGCGATTTCTCAATATCTAAAAGCTTTGTATGATTATGATACAGACGAGCTTCACGAAGAGACACATTCCTAACAATCTCGGGAGAAGCTGATGACATTTTATCACAAGGTTTGAAAAAGGCTGAAGGCTGCATGTGATGTTTTGGACTGAGGAATGGATTATATTGTTCTCGAACGCTCGATGGAAAACGAAGACTAAACGTGCATAACTTTAATTTTCGTGTGACTCATTGTACAAGGGAGCCACGTAATTCATTACCATCTCAAGTTCAGTATACATATACAGGCAGACAGACAGACAGACAGACATAGACACACACACACACACACACACACACACACACACACACACACACACACACACACACAAACACAATTAATCATGCAACCTCAATCCCATTTTCGAAAGAGACGGGGGCAGTACACAATGTAAATGTGAATGTGAGGCTTCATGACACCAGTTACTGGGTTATCAGTTGAGCTTTATTCATTTATTTTTTTCATTATCTGTTATTCCGATTATGATTGTGTGTGTGTGTGTGTGTGTGTGTGTGTGTGTGTGTGTGTGTGTGTGTGTGTGTGTGTGTGTCACCAGTTAGATTGATAGGGCTGTCTCTCGTCTAGAAAACATAACAGTAATGATAGTAATAACAATATTAGTAATAATGATAATAATAATAATAACAGTAATAATAATGACAATGATAATAATCAATGTTTTTGTTTTTTTAATTTCTTTGTGCTTGTTCGTTTTGCATCTGATAAAATATGTGTTATGTCTGTCTGTCCGTGTGTGTGTGCGTGCGTGCGCGTGCTCGTCTTTCAAACGCTTGTCTGACAAGTCAAGTATGTGATGAATAAAAAATGATTATACATACACCATTCATCAGTGAAAGAAACACACACAGACATGCACGCACGCACGAACGCACGCACGAACGCACGCACACAAAGACATACACCACACACACGTATACATACAAAAGACCCACACAACACATGCTGCTATTATTTTTTTCACTTAACTCACCCTTTGATGGCGAAACAGAGGACTTATCATTTTTCGTGGGCAAGCTGTCACACACAAGCGCGCGCGTGCACGCACACACACACACACACACACACACACACACACACACACACACACACACACACGGATCCCATCTGTACCAGTACAGAAAGTACATTAATTGTCGCTTTTGTGCGTGTGCATGAACATGAATGTCATGGTGTGTTGTGCGCTACGGTTATTTCATCTTCGGGTTACGGCTTTACTTATGTCTTCATCATCTCTTCTCTTTGTCTGTCTCTGTCCCTTTGTCCGGGGATGGGAGGGGGGGAGGGTGGGGGGGGGGATGGCACAGTAACCCTCCCTCCCTCTCCTCTCCCGCCCCCGCCCCCCCCCCCCCTCCCCTCCCCTCCCCCACTCCGCCCTGCCGCGTGGAAATTTTATTAAGCTTTATGACAAAGTACCAAAGTGTCGCTTATCCCTTTGTAGTTTAGCTTGCTTCAGTTATGTCCCCCTACCCCCCCCCCCCCCCCCTTTCTGTTCCGTTTTATCTGATTTGCACCGTTTTTGTTCCGATTTGTACTGTTTACTGTGTTACTAGAGCTTCACAGCTAATGGTATTCAACATTTCGGTGTTCAGTGTTCTGTTCGTTTGTCTGTCTGTATCTCTCTCTCTCTCTCTGTGTCTCTCTCTCTGTGTGTGTCTCCCTCCCTCCCTCTCTCTCTCTCTCTCTCTCTCTCTCTCTCTCTCTCTCTCCCTCTCTCTCTCTTTCTCTCATTTGTAACTGATGTAGATTAGCAAGGACAGATCGGAAGAATAGGCCATGCCTAAAATTTCAATCCTTAATGGAAAAAAAAACGTTTTGAGTTCAGAGCTCTAAGTTCTGTGTGTGTGTGTGTGTGTGTGTGTGTGTGTGTGTGTGTGTGTGTGTGTGTGTGTGTGAGAGAGAGAGAGAGAGAGAGAGAGAGAGAGAGAGCAAACAATGAGAAAATCATCATTTTTGACGCGCAAATTGCTTCAGGACAAGACAGAAGCTTTCATCACCAACCACAGCAAAAAGAAAGGACATGAGAAGTAAATCATACGAATCTTCTAAATCATTAACATACACACACACACACTTGTGGAATATTTAGACATTTACAAAGAAAGGAAGCAACAAAAAAAGAAAAGTAAAAAGATATTGAAAATAAAAAAGGAAAAAAAGAAAGAAAAAAGAAAGAGAAACAAAAAAGAAAGAAAAGGATGGATAGATTTCGTGTTTTGTTCAGAAGGATTAAGGGGGATGCCGTTTTTTTCAATAAGAATGAAAGGAAAAAGGAAATAAATTACAGAGTAAAAAAAAAAAGAAAGA
>NC_134910.1:15088502-15091002 GCF_041734735.1 Babylonia areolata | reverse complement strand
TGTGTGTGTGTGTGTGTGTCCGTGGTAAACTTTAACATTGACATTTTCTCTGCAACTACTTTGTCAGTTGACACCAAATTTGGCATAAAAAATAGGAAAAATTCAGTTCTTTCCAGTCATCTTGTTTAAAAGAATATTGCACCTCTGGGATGGGCACAAAAAATAAAGAATGAAGCCTAATTATATGCAAACTGCATTTATTGTTATATTTACATTTTTTTTGTATTCTCTAAACTTGGCACTTTGATCTGATATTCTGACCCAACAACTAGAGCAGTCATTATTATCATTTTTTTGTTCAGTCAGGAACTTCTTTTGCTAAGCATGGAAGTTTTATTTATTTTGCAAACGTTTTGGTGCAGATGGTAAAAAATGGGAAATTACTCTGTAATTATTGCTAGGGGAGTTAATTTGCTTTAAACTGATCTTTCTCATCTTAAACATTACATTTTGAAATTATACTCAATACATAAAAAGCTTGGATTTTTTTTAAAGTGTATCACAAGTGAGTCTTGAAGGCCTTGCCTCTCGTGTATTTTTTTTTTCTACGCTTATAGTTGACTTCATCAAGTTTTTGCGCTTTATACATATTATTATTAGTAGTAGTAGTTCTTTTTTTATGTATTTATCTATTATTTATTAACTTTTTTTTTTCTCAAGGCCTGACGAAGCGCGTTGGGTTACGCTGCTGGTCAGGCATCTGCTTGGCAGATGTGGTGTAGCGTGTATGAAATTTGTCCGAACGCAGTGACGCCTCCTTGAGCTACTGATACTGAAACCGAAACTGTGACGTTGAGTTTTCCGTCACCACTATTATTGAACTGTCAGTACCATGTACGTCGCTAATTCCTCTGCCTTCCTCCACACCCTCCCCCCCTACCCGCCCCCTACATTATCCCCACCCCTGCTCGACCCTTCCCCTTCCCCACCCACACACACAGCTTCTCGCACCACCCCCCCCACCCCACTCCTCTCCCCTATCCTCCCCCCCACCCCCCACACCCCCACACACACAAAAAAAGAAAAAAAAGAAGAAAATAAAAAAAAAAAGAAACAAACAAAACGATTCGGTCATTGCCATGTCGTCCTCATGTCGAATGGGACCCGAGACTGATTTTGAAAAGAAGATGATTAAAAATGAATAAAGAAAAAAAAATAGACAGAGAGAGAGAGAGAGAGAGAGAGAGAGAGAAGAAATCAAAGAAAAATCAATGGAACAACCAGTATGGTCTTCCTGGGTCGTTTAGAACAAGATCAATATCCTGCAAAAAATAAAGTCGTTTAGGACCAGATCGATATCCTGCAATCTCTGGTTCTCATCAAAAGAAAATACAAGTACAGCAAAGGAGAGAAAGAAAAAAAATGACATGGAGGATGGATGGAAGGAGGGAGGGGGTTTGGATAGATGGGGGTGGGGGGGTGGGGGGGGGGGGGGGGGAGCGGCGGAATGGAGAGAGCGCAGTTAAACTGAGAGAGACAGATAGACAGAGAGAGACTTTCTGAAACTTCGACGTTTAACTGTCATTGACTGCACAGTCTTGGTGACAGGTGGACACATGTAACATTTTTAGGGCATCGGAATTACTGTTTGTCTTTTTTGTTTGTTTCTTTGTTTGTTAATCTTATGCTTCCATTGAAAAAAAAAAAAGCCAACGATTTTATATCTTCACCATTCAACGCAATCATTAAATTATCAGATGAGAGAGAGGGAGAGAGGGGGGGGGTTGGGGGGGTAGGGAGGGGGGGGGGGGGGGGTTGTATTGGCATGTAAGGCAGAGAGAAGATGCCTTTGTCAATTGAATTTTTATGCCAACGGCTTGAGCCTGAAGATCTCTCTCCCCACCCACCCCCCCCCCCTCTCTCTCTCTCTCCCCTTTCTCTCCCTCTCTCTTTCTCTCCCCGTTCCCCCTCCCTCTCTCGCTCTCTGTCTCTCTCTCTTTACTCCCCCCTCTCTCTCTCTCGCTCTCTCTCTCTCTCTCTCTCTCTCTCTTTCCCTGACCCACACCCCTCTCTCCTTTCTTTTCCCCTCCCTGTCTCCGCCCCTCTCTCTCTCTCTCTCTCTCACTCTTTCTATTCGTCCGCGCATGCTCTCAGTTAATAGTTTGTTTTGTTTTTTTTTCTTTTAATTAATCGCCGCGGCGCACGTCATTGTTGATAATCCTACTGCCGCGCATCGGTGACGGCTTCAATCTGCTGATCGTGAGCGGCCGTCGGTCTGATTGGAGGCAGAAACGACTAGGCTAGACTCGACTCGACTCGACCCGACCCGACAGTTGACCATGACGTGTAAACGGCCATCCGATTGATCAGACGATCTGACCTTCCCCCTCTCCTCCCTCCCCCATCCATCTGATTCTATGGGAGGGTGGGAGGAGGTGGGGGGGGGGGGGGGTGCGGTGTTGGGGGGGGAGGGGGAGATCTGATTGGTCACATGCCAAAACAGCCAGGTTCGTGCGTATGTTGGGGCCATCTGATTACTCAGTAGAATGTCCTCGCCAAG
>NC_134910.1:15073502-15076002 GCF_041734735.1 Babylonia areolata | reverse complement strand
AACACACAACACACACACACACACACACACACACACACACACACACACACCACACAGTGACACAAAGTTGTTTGTTGCTGCTGGTGGTGCTGGGGACAAACAGCAGCTTGTCATCAGGACAACGGGACTACCCTCCCACCCCCACCACCCCCACCCCACTCCCCCTCCTCTCCCTTACACTCCACCACCACCACCACCACCACCAGCACCATATCCTTCCATCCACCTCACCCACCCCCCTACCGACAGACGACGTGTGTGCACTGAAACCGCACACAAACTCACTTCCCCCCCCCGCCCTCCCGACCCCACAGGACCCCCCCGACCCCCCACCCCCGACACCCCGACCTCCCCAGCCCCCTCCCTCCTCCTCTCTCACAAAACAGCTGTGCGTGGCATGAAATCGAACGTCGCATGTAGCTTTTGATAGTCTGACTAACAACATCTGGCGTCTCCGCCGTTCTTCCTTCGTGTTTTCTACGTGCACACATCGTGACCGGGTACACGGAGACAGGGTAGGGTTTGGAGGAGGAGGAGGAAGAGGAGGTGGAGGAGTTGGAGGAGGAGGAAGAAGAGGAAGGGAAGGAAGAGGAGGAGAAGGGGGTGGAGGAGAAGGGGGTGGAGGAGGAGGAGGAGGAAGAAGAGGAAGAGGAGGAGGAGAAGGAGGAAGAAGAAGAGGAGATGGAGGAGTTGGAGAAAGAAGAAGAAGGAGTTAGAGGAAGAGGAAGAAGAGGAGAAGGAGGTGGAGGAGGAGGAGGAGGAGGAGGTGGTGGTGGAGGAGGAGGAGTTGGAGGAGGTGGTGGTGGAGGAGGAGGAGTTGGAGGAGGTGGTGGTGGAGGAGGAGGAGTTGGAGGAAGAGGGGGTGTTGTTGGAGGAGGATTTGGAAGAAGAGGACGATGATTTGGAGGTGGAGGTGGACGAGGATGTGGACGTGGAGGAGGAGGAATGAGACAGACAGACAGACAGACAGACAGACAGACAGAGAGAGAGAGAGAGAGAGAGAGAGAGAGAGAGAGAGAGAGAGAGAGAGAGAGAGAGAGAGAGAGAGGAGACTAACAGAGGAGACATAGGAAGCTAAGGAGAAACGACTACGAAATAACGATTACCCTCCAACCACGTTCACTAAAAAAAAAAAAATAAAAAAAATAAAAAGTAGATATGTAAATTAATAAATGCATACATAAATAAATGAATAAATAAATAAATGAACAGATAAATGGAGAAAGGAAAGGAAACGCAAGGAAAGGCATCAGCAGAATTATGTCATGTCATAAACGGTAGTGTATCAAGCAGAAATGTGGTTTTGTGTTTGTCTGTTTGCTTCTTTATCTACGTGTTTATTTATTTATGTATCTTCTTTTTACTTTCAGGCAGACCTCAGAGATAAGTGGGTTTGTAAACAGTGAGGCAGAGAGAGAGAGTGGAGGGGGGGGGAAGAAAGAGAGAGATAGAGAGAGATACAGGCAGAGAGAGAGACAGGCAGACAGACAGACAGACAGACAGAGAGAGAGAAAGTATTTTGTACTTAACATTCTAAACCCAAAGAATGCTGTCATAATAACATCATAACTGATCGCTGGTTAGAAATATCGAGGAAGATAGACAAAAATAAATAAATAAATAAATAAATAAATGATTGAATATAATATGAATGTTAAGAAACTTTTAAGTAAATAAATAAATAAAATGATGTAGAATACGTTTATACAGGGAGAAATGGGAAGAAAGAACGCGAGGGGGACGGAGGGGGGGGGGGGGGAGAAAGAACCAAAAGCTTCAGCAATAAAACCTCAAATCCCCATGAGCGGAGTTGAATTTCCGAACACGCTAAAAGAATTTTTTTTTTTTTTTTTTTTTTTTTTTAAGGAAACAAATAAGGGTGGCGGTGGGTGTGTGGGTATGTGAGGGAGGGGGAGGGGGTGGTTGAAAGGGGGTGGTGGTAAGGGAGAAGAAGATAGAAAGGATAAATGATTGATAAGGACAGAGGCAAAACGAGAAGGGAGACGGAGTGGTGCCCATGCTTTGAGAGAGAGAGAGAGAGGGGGGGGGGGGGGTGCGGTGGGGGTAGGGGGGGCAGGTGGTGGGGGGGGGGTAGTGGAGAGCTTTCTCGATATTTTGGGTGGGGAGAGGGAGAGAGAGAGAGACAGAGACACAGAGAGAGAGAGATGGGATGAGCAGCAGTGTTGGTGCTTTAAATGAGAGAGAGAGAGAGAGGGGGGGGGAGGAGGGAGTGGGAGAGAGAGGGAGGGGGAGGGGGAAGGAGAGAGAGAAAGAGAGAGACAGAGAGAAGGAGGGAGAGACAGAGAGAAAGAGAAAGTGAGCGGGAGAGATAGAGAAAGACAGTGAGAGAGATTTCTTGCATCATCCTCAAGCTGAGAATTAAATAAAACTAAGATAACACCACACACACAAAAAAACAACAACCAAAAACAAAAGTACATTTATAAATAAAGTTAGACCCAGTGAGAAAGAAAAACGAAAAACAAACAAACAAACAGAA
>NC_134910.1:15056002-15061002 GCF_041734735.1 Babylonia areolata | reverse complement strand
TGTCCCCTTTCATTTTTGTTATCTACTTCCTGTGAACGTTGATTTTGTTGTTGTTTTTTTCGAGGAAAGAGAAAAAAACTTTTGTTTGTCCGACTCCCACCTGCACAGTTGTAATTTCAACGAACTTTGAAACCCAGCTTTGGAAGGTTTGAAACTTCTGGCGCACAAATCACGATTTAAACAGTACGATTTGGATTGATTGATTGATTGATTTTATTTCAAAGAAGGCAAACTCTTTCTTGTGGCTTTGCAAGAATTCGACATTCTATCCCCTCATTGAGGAAATCGGAGGTAGAAGGGAAACGAGTATTTCATTAGCCACCCCGGAACTGTTGAACGATCAAGAAAGGTTGTGAATAGTGTTGTGGGTTGTTATTGAGTTTCCTACCCCCCCCCCCCCCCCCCCCCCATTGCCCTAAACAGTTGATTCTTCAACAACCTCTAGCCTTTGTGTTATACCCCTACCCACCTTTCCTACCTCTTAACAAGTTTTCACAGACCCTCGCCAAGGCTCGTGTTGTGTGGAGTAACGGATTTCACTTCGACTACGATCATTCATCGGACGGTTGCTTGCTTGTGCTGCTTCTGCAACTGCTGCGTCTGCTGCTGTTGTTGGTGGTGTTGTTGCTGGTGGTGGTGTAGCGGTGCCTGCAGTGTGTGAGGAGGTACAGGAGGATGCGATCAACGGACATGGCGACCATGAATGCCCCCGCCAGCACGCTCAACACCGAGACCTCCATGGCCCTCAGTCAGAGCATGGACTCCGTCAACGCCACTCCGGAGGAAGAGGTCAGTCAGGATGGTGGTGATGGTGGTGGTGATGATGGTGATGGTGATGGTGGTGATGATGGTGATGATGATGATGATGGTGATAGGTTGAAGAAGTAGTCAGTCAGAATGCAGAGTGGTGATGGTGTTGGTGGTGGTGATGGTGGTGATGGTGATGATGCGATGCTGGTGGTGATGGTGATGATGGTGGTGATGATGGCGATGACGATAATGATAATAGGTTAAGAAGAAGAGGTCAGTCAGAATGATGATTGTGGAGATGATGATAGTGATGACGATAATGATAATAGGTCAAGAAGAAGAGGTCAGACAGATCGGTGATGATGACGGTGATGATGATGATGATGATGATAATAATAATAATAGGTTGAAGAAGAAGAGGTCAATCAGAATGATGATGATGATGGTGATGATGATGATGATGATGATAGGTTGGAGAAGAAGAGGTCAATCAGAATGATGATGATGATGGTGGTGATGATGATGATGATGATGATAGGTTGGAGAAGAAGAGGTCAATCAGAATGATGATGATGATGATGGTGGTGATGATGATGATGATGATGATGATAGGTTGGAGAAGAAGAGGTCAATCAGAATGATGATGATGGTGGTGATGATGATGATGATGATGATAGGTTGGAGAAGAAGAGGTCAATCAGAATGATGATGATGATGGTGGTGATGATGATGATGATGATGATAGGTTGGAGAAGAAGAAGAGGTCAGTCAGAATGATGATGATGGTGATGATGATGATGATGATGATAGGTTGGAGAAGAAGAAGAGGTCAGTCAGAATGATGATGGTGGTGATGATGATGATGATGATGATAGGTTGAAGAAGAAGAGGTCAATCAGAATGATGATGATGATGATGATGATGGTGATGATGATGATGATGATGATGATGGTGGTGATGATGATGATGATGATGATGATGATGATGATGATAGGTTGGAGAAGAAGAAGAGGTCAGTCAGAATACAGAATGATGGTGATGCTGATGACAATGATGCTGATGATTGATAATGATGATGATGCTGATGATGATAATGATAATAATGATGATGATGATGATGATGATAATCAAAATAATAATGATGATAATAATGGTGTCGTTGATGATGATGATGATGATGATGATGATGATGTCGTTGATGATGATGGTAGACTGGCTATTTCTTCCCCTCCACTCTAATGTGTGGCTGGCAGAGCGAACGTCTACGCCTTGTGAACGCTACTCATTCTGTCTTGTCGGGAAAAAGAGGATAATGCCAATGATGATGATGATGATGATGATAATTTCGCTGTATCCACATTTCTTCCCCTCCGTTCCTATGCGTGGGTGGCGGAGTAAATGAACATCCACACCTTGTCGTGAACGTTACTCTGTCTTGTCTGGGAAAAAGAGGATAATGCCGATGATGATGATGATGATGATGATGATGATGATGATGATGATGATAATTTCGCTGTATCCACATTTCTTCCCCTCCGCTCCTCTGTGTGGGTGGCGGAGTAAATGAACATCCACGCCTTGTTGTGAACGTTACTCTGTCTTGTCTGGGAAAAAGAGGATAATGCCAATGATGATAATAATAGTAATAATAATGGTAATGGTAAGATGGTGATAATGTGAATAGATAGTACTTATCGACGCAAACTCCCCGATAATATAACGGGCTTTAATGTGAATAGATAGTACTTATCGACGCAAACTCCCCGATAATATAACGGGCTTTAGGCGCCTCACAGGAAACATATACAACAGCGCATAATAACATGCCCCCTTTGCACATCAAAGTAACAACAGCGACACATATAATTGTGTGTATTTGTATACGCCCAGACAATCCTACAACTTGCACGTATAAACACACACACACACACACACACACACACACACACACACACACACACACACACACACATAGTTGATGCAAACCTCGCATTCAATAATCACAATCATTCGCACCCAGTGATCAGTCCCACGGTCTTTCAGTATAAATACATAAAAGACATGCTGAAATACTGAGCTAGTGTGAACCTCCGATACAGTAACCACAATCACGATGATCACAATTTCACGGTCATTCAGTATAAATACATAAAAGACATGCTGAAATACTGAGCTAGTGTGAACCTCCAATACAGTAACCACAATCACGATGATCACAATTTCACGGTCATTCAGTATAAATACTTAAAAGACATGCTGAAATATTTAGCTAGTGTAAACCTCACCAGTACAGTAACCACAATCACGATGATCACAATTTCACGGTCATTCAGTATAAATACTTAAAAGACATGCTGAAATATTTGGTAAGTGTGAACCTCCAATGCATTAATCATAATCACGATGATCACAATTTCACGGTCATTCAGTATGAATACATAAAAGACATGCTGAAATATTGAGTTAGTGTAAACCACCCAACAGAGTAATCAGAATCACGATGATCACAATATCACGGTCATTCAGTACGAATACATAAAAGACATGCTGAAATATTGAGTTAGTGTAAACCCCCCAATCCAGTAATCAGAATCACGATGATCACAATTTCACGGTCATTCAGTATGAATACATAAAAGACATGCTGAAATATTGAGTTAGTGTAACCCCCCCAATACAGTAATCACAATCACGATGATAACAATTTCACGGTCATTCAGTATGAATGCATAAAAGACATGCTGAAATATTGAGTTAGTGTAAACCCCCCAATACAGTAATCATAATCTTCGATGATCACAATTTCACGTCATTCAGTATAAATGCTTAAAAAAGACATGCTGAAATATTTAGTAAGTGTGAACCTCCAATGCATTTATCACAATCACGATGATCACAATTTCACGTCATTCAGTATGAATACATAAAAGACATGCTGAAATATTGAGTTAGTGTAAACCACCCAATACAGTAATCAGAATCACGATGATCACAATTTCACGGTCATTCAGTATGAATACATAAAAGACATGCTGAAATATTTGGTAAGTGTGAACCTCCAATGCATTTATCACAATCACGATGATCACAATTTCACGTCATTCTGTATAAATGCATAAAAGTCATGATGAGATACTGAGTTAGTGTAAACCCCCCAATACAGTAATCAGAATCACGATGATCACAATTTCACGGTCATTCAGTATAAATACATAAAAGACATGCTGAAATATTTGGTAAGTGTGAACCTCCAATGCATTTATCACAATCAAGATGATCACAATTTCACGTCATTCTGTATAAATGCATAAAAGTCATGCTGAAATATTGAGTTAGTGTAAACCCCCCAATACAGTAATCACAATCACGATGATCACAACTTCACGTCATTCTGTATAAATGCATAAAAGTCATGATGAGATACTGAGTTAGTGTAAACCACCCAATACAGTAATCATAATCTTCGATGATCACAATTTGACGGTCATTCAGTATAAATGCTTAAAAAAGACATGCTGAAATATTTAGCAAGTGTAAACCTCCAATACATTGATCACAATCATCAGTGATCACAATCCCACCACGGTCATTCAGTGTGAAATGTACATAATTAACAGACATAAACTGCATAAAAAAACTTAAGTTAATGCAAAACTGACAGGCAATAATCACAACCACACACATGCAATCGGCACAGTCAGAGAACGAGTTTATTTAGATATCACACTATACTTAAAACATCGACATACATGCTGCAATAAAAAAATAAAAAAAGAAAACAAAAAAAGAAGAACTGTTCAGCATTCAGTGTCAGTGCCGTTCCCGCAGTAAATCCCGCGCCCCCCCCCCTTCCTCCCGTAGGGCAGGATTGGCATGGTGTTCTTTCTTCTTACTCTGCACCGCCTCTGTCTGTCTGCCTATCTGTCTGTCTGTCTGTCTTTTTACTCCCCGTCCGACTGGTGGCAGAGTTCTTCTTTTGTCCTTTTCTTTTTCTTGCCTGTCTCCATCCTGCTTGCGATTCTTGCTTCCATACCAAGATTGGTGGATCCTGTCTGTCTGTCTGTCTCTTTGTCTGTCCGTCTCTGTCTGTCTGTTTCTCTCTCTCTCTCTCTCTCTCTCTCACTCCCTCTCTCTCTTTTTTCTCTTTCCCTCTCTCTCTTTGTCTCTCACTATCTCTCTGTCTCTCTCTCTTTGTCTCTCTCTCACACATTCTCTCTCACGCTCTCTCTTTCTCACTCTCTCTCTTTGTC
>NC_134910.1:15048502-15051002 GCF_041734735.1 Babylonia areolata | reverse complement strand
TGGGGGTGGGCGTGGGGGTGGGGGGGTGGGGTGCGGGGGGGGGGGTGCGGGTGTGTGCTGATTATCTGGTTGCGGTTTTCCGCAATTTATCTTTATTCTTATTTTATCTGTCTATTATAATCAATGTGCAGTATAGTAGGCTATGTTTATAATTATATTCAAATAATGTTTCTTAATTCTTTCTGTTTTTACATTAACAGTACTAGTTATTACCTGCAGTGTATGGATGCATGTATGAAACGGTGTATGTGATATTTTTTTTAACATTTGTATCTTCGTAATATTCGTAAAAGCTGTTGTTGACTTTTACAGTTATGGCCCCCATGTTGTTTACTTGTCTATGTTGTGATAATGCACCTGACCAAATTTCTCCAGTTGGAGATGATAAAGTTATTCTTATCTTATCTTAGCTTACCATGATTATATGCTACACTAAACTACACAACACTACAGTACACAGTACCGCACTCTACAGTTAATTAAAGCACAGTGCAGTACTACACAGTCCTGTACAATACAATACAATACAATACAATACAATACAATACAGTACAATACAGTTTCAGTTTCAGTAGCTCAAGGAGGCGTCACTGCGTTCGTACAAATCCATGTACGCTACACCACATCTGCCAAGCAGATGCCTGACCAGCAGCGTAACCCAACGCGCTTTGTCAGGCCTTGAGAAAGAAAAAAAAAAGGTGGTGAATAAATAATAGATAAGGTTACATAAATAAATAAATAATAATTATGATAAAAAAAAGGGTAGTAGTAATGATAATAATAATAATTAAAAAAATAAAAATAAATAAATAAATAAATCATAAATAAATAAGACAACAATGATGATAAATACAATGATGATACAATACAATACAATACAATACAGCACAATACAGTACAATACAACACAATACAATGCATTCCTCTCCACTCTACTCCACTCCACTGCACTGCACTATATACCACACCACACTACATTACACTGCACTACACCACAGTACACACCACAGTCACATGGAATATATCGTTGAGCACAGTACACAGACAGAGGACAGTACACATTTCAACAGTGCAGCAGTACCCACGGTTTATCAGTTGTCAGATTATAAAGTGAGTACAAAAATGACGTTCTGACACATTGGAAAGTCACAAGGCATAGACAGAAACTTCTTTCTTTCTTTCGTCCTGTCTGTCTGTCTTTTCGAGAAAGTTATTAGTTTCTTTCTTTCTTTCTTTCTTTCTTTCTTTCTGTCTGTCTGTCTGTCTGTCTGTCTGTCTGTCTGTCTTTTCGAGAAACTTCTTTCCTTTTTCATTTCTTTCTTTTTTTTCTTTTCTTTCCTTCTTTCTTTCTTTCTTTCTGTCTGTCTTCTCGAAAAACTTCTTTCTTTCTTTCCTTCTTTCTTTCTTTTCTTTCCTTCTTTCCTTCTGTCTGTCTGTCTATCTGTCTGTCTGTCTTCTCAAGAAACTCCTTTCTTTCTTTCTCTCTCTCTTTCTTTTGTTCGTTCGTTCGTTCGTTCGTTCTTTCTGTCTCTCTTCTCGTTTATTCCTTAATAGATGGACACCCCAGCCATATGGACAGCAACGACAAAACTAATTTACTTTACTCTTCGCGTCAACATCACCTGTTCGAAAAAAAAAACAACTCACCAAAAACAACTCAACCAAGTGTTCCTTTAAAAAAAAAAAAAAAAAAAAAAACCTTTGTTGTTCGTTTCTTAAAGAACGAGGTCAGATGTTCTGGTTGGCTTTCACGTCCACACGTTGTTCACGGGTGACCCACGAGACAAAAAGACAATAGGGGCTGGATGGGTCAGGATGTGTGGGAGAGACAGGGGGTGGGGAGTGGTGGTAGGGGGTGTGGGGTACGTGGGGGACGGGGGGTGGGGGGTGGGGAGGAGGAGGGGGTGATGGAGAGAGAGAGAGAGACAGAGAGAGAGAGAGAGAGAGAGAGAGAGAGAGAGAGAGAGAGAGAGAATATATAGTGTCTCTCTCTCTCTGTCTCTCTATACTACTCCACTTTTCCATTCCTAACCCTTGCAACCCCCCACCCCCACCCCTCTCTTCTCTCCTACCCATCCCACGCACTTACCCATCCATCCATCCATCCATCCAACCAACAATCTAACCCTCTCCTCTCTCCTCCCCTCCCCTCCCCAACAGCCCCCCCCCCTCCCACACCCCGGCCCCCCTTTCTCCACCGCGGTCTATCTATCTTATCCCATGGTCATGACTGCTCAAATCAGGTGCTGTCGCAGCAACATGCACGCACACGCCCCCCCTCCCTTTCTCAGTGTCCCATCTGACTACGCATTGTCTGGGGCGTTTCGTTTCGCTTCTTCTTCTTCTTCTTCTTCTTCTTCTTGTTCTTCTTGTTCTTCTTCTTCTTCTTCTTCTTCTTCTTCTTCTTCTTCTTCTTCTTCTTGTTCTTCTTCTTCTTCTTCTTCTTCTTCTTCTTCTTCTTCTTCTTCTTCTTCTTCTTCTTCTGTGTGTGTGTGTGTGT
>NC_134910.1:15031002-15033502 GCF_041734735.1 Babylonia areolata | reverse complement strand
ACAGAGAAGGAGACAGAGAGAGAGAGAGAGAGAGAGAGAGAGAGAGAGAGAGAGAGAGAGAGAGAGCAACATATACATCCAGACAAAGAGCAGAGAGAGACAGGCTCGACTCCAAAAAGGAAGGTTCTGAGAGGAAGGTTAGAGTGGGGAGGGGAAGTTGGAGGGGTGGTGGGGGGGGGGAGTAGTGGATAGAGACTGTGGAGGAGTGGTGTGGGGGTGGGAAGGAGAGGCGGGGGGAGGGGGGGGGGGGGGGGGCTGGGCGGAGGTATAGAGAGATCTAGGAGATCGCTCAAGGGTTGAACTAGGCTGAATCAACAAAGGCTTTTTAACCAGGTTGATCGGTGCAGACACACACTCACCGACTCGCTCACACGTACTGCGCACACAGCACGCACGCACGCACGCACACACACACACACACACACACACACACACACACACACACAGAGGCACTCACACACACACCACCGCACACAGAGGCTACTTCACACACACACGCGCACGCGCGCACACACACACACACACACACACACACACACACACACACACACACACACACAGCACACCAGGTATAATTATTTATTCGCTTTCCTGCTTTTTCCCACCACATCTCTAACCTGTGCACGTGTTTGGAGAGGAACGGGGGTGAGGGGAGAGAGACAGAGACAGACAGACATTGAGACATGGAGACAGAGACAGAGAGACAGAGACAGAGAGAGGAGGGTTTGGGAGGGAGGAAGGGAGGGAGAGAGGGAGAGGGATAACGAAAAAAATAACGATGTTTTATTCAGATTAAGGCCAAAGCCCCTTACTGAAGGGGGTCATACAAGAAAATAAATAAGGAAAATGACTTGACACGATAAACCAACTTCACAAATCAACCAAAAGTAGCTAATACAATACTCAACAACATTCACAAAATAACAATTCGAAGTCTCTTCAATGCCTCATACAAGTATATGGCCAAGTTTTGTTGGGTAAGCTCATGTTTTGACGACAGGAGAAGATTAAATCTAAAAGCACAGGGATCTTTATAATATTTAGGTTGAATTAATCTTTGTCTGAGGTCACTCAAAGCAGGGCAACATAGCAAAAAATTGCAATTCATCTTCCCTACCCAGGTTGCACAATCGACACATATATACATATTCACTCCTACTACAGTATCTGAAACTGTGAATAGCAATATTAGAAACACCAAATCTAAATTTTGTCAGTGCACTTTTTACATATCTGTTTATTTCCATCCCAATATATGGTTCAGGCCCCTGCGATGTTTTAAACTGTGCAAATCTATCGCTAGTTTCCATATGGTCATGCCAATCTTGCCACCTACAATCAACTATTGGCTGTCTAAAACACTTTATAAAACATGCAATATCTTCAACACCCTGATTATCCCACACAAAAGAATAACCATAAGAATTTAAGCACTGACGAACACACGTTGCCCATGTTTTTTTTGCCATTATTATCTAAGGAATACATCATCCGATAAGCTTTGAACGGTAGCCTGTTTTCGTTCATTCTTGTAAGTTTCAACCAATACTTAATGCATTTAATGTACGAGTTTAAATAAATTGGATATCTCCCTAGCTCCCCATACACAAGATCATTTGGCGTTCGGATGTCCACATTCAAAAATCGTTTCATTGCAAATAAGTGTACTTTTTTTCTATTTGTTCACTCTTTTCGAAGGCCCATATTTCTGCACCATACTGCAGTATTGGCTGGACTTGAGCATCAAATAACCTGATAAAAAATACCAAACGAATTACAGTCAAGCTTATACAAGATATGAAGTATCCGAATAACTGCTTTCTTTGCTTTATTTGCTATATCTTGACATGCGAAACTGAAACTAAGTTTTGTTAAAAAAAAAAATTCCAAGATACGGTAATTCTTTCATTTCCATATGACCATCTTTCGTTTCTTGCTAAATAGCCTCCCTTACGGAACACAACAATACTTGTTTTATCCATATTTACTTTTAACTGTAAGTTACGTGCTGCAGCATATAAACTGTTCAACTGTCGCTGTAAACCCACTGTTGTTGTAGATAACAAAATCATATCATCAGCAAAAAGTAGAACAAACAATTCAGTCAAATCAAAAGTAACTCCATGTTGACCATACTGCATTATTTCCAAAGCAAGTTCATTAATAAGGAGGGAGAGGGGGAGAGAGGGGGGAGGGGAAATGGAGAAAGAGTGGAGGAGATATAGGAGAAGAGAAAGGGAGTGGGAGAGAGGGGAGAGAGAGAGGAGGGGTAGGGAGGGGGTTGAGAATGAAGTGAAGAGATGGATAGAGTGAGAGGGAAAGTGAGAAAGAGCGGGGGATAGACAGAAGGAGGAGACTGAGAAAGGGTGTGGAACAGAGGGGAGAGAAGGAAAGATAGAGAGAGAGAGAGAGAGAGAGAGAGAGGAGAGAGAGAGCACGTAAGGAAGAGAAAGAAGAGCCGGAAAGAGAAAGATTGAAACAGGGGTGTGGGGTAGGGCCT
>NC_134910.1:15016002-15023502 GCF_041734735.1 Babylonia areolata | reverse complement strand
CCCCCACGCTCTGTCCTATCTCTCTTGTTACGTCCACCCCCTCCAGACACCTCCCACCCGGTTCCCACCCAGAACCATCCCCTCCTTGCCAACGTCCTAACCATCATAAGAATCCTACAGTAACCCAATGAAAGGGCGCCACAGTCAGAAAGAATATGGATGAAGCGACTGACCAAGTCAGTGCAATGAAAAAGTTAACGCCACAATGACAGGCCAGTCGTCTCTCTCTCTCTCTCTCTCTCTCTCTCTCTCTCTCTCTCACGTCACAAAGTTTCAGTTTCAGTAGCTCAAGGAGGCGTCACTGGCGTTCGGACAAATCCATATACGTACGCTACATGTACACCACATCTGCCAAGCAGATGCCTGACCAGCAGCGTAACCCAACGCGCTTTGTCAGGCATTGAGAGGAAAAAAACAACCCCCCCCCCCCCCCCCCCCCCCCAAAAAAAAGAAGAAAAAAAGTAATAAATAAATAAATAAATAAATAAAATGAATAAATAAATAAATAAATAATATATATATATATATATATATATATATATATATATATATATATATATATAATGTATGTTCATTGTGATAAAAAGAAAGTTCGGGTCAGTGCCTCAATCACCCCCACTCCCACAGCCCCACCAACCCCCCCCCCCCCCCTCACCCCCCCCCCCCCCCCCCCAACCCTCCATTCCTCCCAGTATGCCAGCCGTGTGTGCAAGTCGTCCGTCACTCAGTGGTGGTAAAAGAAAAATGACAGACAGACAGAGACAGACGACTCACTCTGCTCTTCAGTTGGTCCGTGTGTAGAGGGAGGGTGGGGATACCAGGTTGTCTTGGCCAGAGAACAGAGCACAGAAGACAGCCAGGGGAAGAGGAGACTTTTGGCTTGCTGCCTCTGTACTTACTTCCTTACTTTACTCTTCCTTTGTACGGGGTTTGTGTCGAGTCGTTTCGAACGTGATCACGTCCTGCCGTGCCTGTCGGATGTCTTCCATTCCATCCCATCTCCCTTTTTTTTTTTTTTTTTTTTGAGGAGGGGTGTGTGTGTGTGTGCTTTGATGTTTGTTTGTTGTCTTGAAATGTGAGCTGTTTCCCCCTCCTACCCCCCACCCCCACCCAACCTCTCCTACCCCACCCTCATTCATACCCCACCCCTACACCGATCTGTCTAGAACTACACTTAGACCACACACCATCACCAAACCCAGTGCCTCTCTCTCTCTCTCCTTTTCATCACACACACACACACACACACACTCTCTCTCTCTCTCTCTCCCTCTCTCTCTCTCTTATCTATTCTTATTTTTCGAAGTTCTGAGAGTCTTCAGTTATATATCTCACCATCATTTTTTTTTTCTTTTCTTTTTTTTTTTCGAAGGGGGTGGGGTGCGGCAGAGCGGTACTGTCCATAAGAATCAGCATCTTATTCTTCAGTCGGTTGTGAGGGATGCGGAGGAGGGTGTGTGCATGCGGGGCTGGGGAAGGGGTGTGTGTGTGTGTGTGTGTGTGTAGGGGAGGTGGGGAGGGGAGGAGGGGGGAAAGGGGTTGAGGTGAGGGCGGGGGGGGGGGTGGGGGCGGGTCAGTTGCTTCTACTTCATGTATTCTGTCAAGTCGCTGGTTTCTGTCGACTTGTGATCACTGACGCCACGCCAGCAGACTGCCTTGCCGGTCTTTCCACTATCCTGCTTCCCATCGTCCACTGCCAGTCTCCTTGGAGTTTGTTTTTTTTTGGGGGGGGGGAGCGGGGCCGTAGGGGTGGGGGTTCTCTTTGATGTTGTCATGAAACGTAAGCTTGCCCTCAATCCTCTCCGCCCCCCCCCCACCCCCGCCCCTGTCCCTCCTTCCTCCTCCCCGCCACCCGCCCACCACCACCACCACCACCTCCACCTCTCTGCCTCCTTCTCCTCTCTCTACCCTTGTGCACGATGTCACGCACCCTGCTGTTTCTTCGCATCCTCTATCCTTCCACGTTTGTTTGTTTTTTTTTTTTTTTATGCACCCTGTACCACCCCCCAAAAACCTCAACAAAAAGAAAGAAAGAAAGAAAAAAAAACCCAACTTACTCCCCCCCCCCCCCCCCTCGCCACCTCGCCACCAATTGCCACTAGTCTATATTCTACCCAACAACTATACGACGACACTACAAAGACAGCATCAACAACAACATCAACGTCAAGATCATCATCATCATTATTAACATCAACAACAACAACAGCAACAACAACAACAACCACACACACACACACACACACACACACACACACACACACACACACACACACACCACACAACACACACACACACACACACACACACACACACACACACACCACAACACACACACACACACACACACACACACACCACAACACACACACACACACACACACACACACACACACACACACACACACACAGAGTAACTCAGAAGTCGTTCCGCCTTGGCTTGGATCTTTGACGGGCGCTTTCTTCTTTTCTTTCTTGATCTTGACTTTTTCTCCAAGACGACCAACGCGAAACGGGGTTTTTGGAGAGAGAGAGAGAGAGAGAGGGGGGTGGGCGTTTGATGTCGACACCCTCTAGTTGGCGACTCCATTCCACGTCTGTCCGCCCTCGTTCGACAACCCCCCCCCAACCCCCAACCCCCCAGTGCCCCCCTCCCACACACACACACACACCCATCCTCCCTCTCCCTCTACCCTGAATCCTTCCCCCCTCCCCCCCCCCACCCCACCACCACCAACCTGTCTCTTTACTTGTCGCTCCCACGAACTCTCTTTTCCTCCCTCAACACCCCCATACCCTCCTCTTTCTCTCTCTGTGTGTCTCTCTCTGTCTGTCTGTCTCTCTCCCTCTCTGTCTGTCTCTGTCTTTCTGTCTGTCTCTCTTTCTGCCCCCTGTCCACCTTTTATCTTATTTCTTCTTATCTTCTTTCTAGTCGTTCGTTCGTTCGTTTCCTCCCAAGTCCAACAGAACAGTGCACACGCTTGGATACACTCATCCCGCATCTTGGTAGGGGTGGGTGGGTGTCTGTCTTTTTCTCGGTCTCTTTGTCTTGTCTTTCTCAGTCAGTCGTTTTCTCTCCTTGTTCTCTCACTTAGCTCAAGAGAGGCACAGAACACCTGCGAGCACTCCCTCCCTCCCTCACTCACTCATTCACAAGCAAACGCACACGCACATGGAAAAGCTCACACACATGCACATGCCCATGCAAACACACATACACACACCACACCACAACACACACACACACACACACACACACACACACACACACACACACACACACACACACACATCATCATCATCATCATCATCATCATCATCATCGTCATTATCAAACATGACCATCCTCATCCGTACATGTACGCACACAGAGACACATTAACAAGAGACGGAAGGGGGGGGGGGGAGAGGAATGGAGCATGGTGGAGAGAGTTGAATTGAACAGATTTTCTTTTCAGAGGGTAATACATAAGCAAAATAATGCTTTTTGACTCACTTGTGTAAACAAAGTGAGTCTATGTTTTAACCCGGTGTTCGGTTGTCTCTGTGTGTGTGTGTGTGTGTGTGTGTGTGTGTGTGTGTGTGTGTGTGTGTGTGTGTCCGTGTGTCTGTGTGTCCGTGTGTCTGTGTGTCCGTGGTAAACTTTAACAGTGACATTTTCTCTGCAAATACTTTGTCAGTTGACACCAAATTTGGGCATAAAAATAGGAAAAATTCAGTTCTTTCCAGTCATCTTGTTTACAACAATATTGCACCTCTGGGATGGGTACAAAAAAATAATAAAAGAAGCCTAATTATATGCAAACTGCATTTACTGTTATATTTCTATTTTTTGTATTCTCTAAACTTGGCACTTTGACCTCTTATTCTGACACAACAACAAGAGGAGTCATTATTATCATTTTTTGTTCAGACAGGAACTTCTTTTGCTAAGCATGGAATTTTTATTTATTTTGCAAACGTTTTGGTGCAGGTAGTAAAAAAGGGAAATTACTCTGTAATTAATGCTAGGGGACGTTATTTATCACAAGTGAGTCTTGAAGGCCTTGCCTCTCTTGTTTTTCATGCAGCCCTCGAAGGGGAAACAGAAACAGAAACAAAGGGGGGAATCGTTATATCAGTACAGCATACATATTATAGTCATGGATACATGAATGGTAATTTGACATTTGCAACACTAAATAGAGGAGAATAAGAGGTGAGAGATATAAGGGGACAGGTAGGTATCTAGATAGATAGATAGATAGATAGATAGATAGAGGGACAGGCAGACAGACAGACAGACAGAGACAGAGATAGGATGCAGACAGATCCAAAGGAAGAGACAGACAGACAGACAGACGGACGGAAGGACGGACGGACACACAGACAGGCAGACAGACAGACCGACAGAGGCAAGGGAGACAAATTAATTAATACAAGACCACACAGAGATTCTGAAACACACACACACACACACACACACACACACACACACACACAACACACACTCACCAACCCTCACCAACCCTATCAGCAACACTCCCCTACCCCCCCTCCCACTCCCTCCGCCGCCCGCCAATCTCCACCCCTCTCCCCCCCCCTCCCACCCTTCCTCATGACGATCTGCTGGAGGTGATCCTAGGACCCAGCCTTGGTGGACCCGGGAAGAGATTGACTGCCTTTGGTGACTGACCCCGTCAATTGGCCTGTTAGCCTGCACTGTTTGACTGCTGTCTTTGTCAGTCCTGTTCTCTGTCTATCTATCTATCTATCTGTCTTTCTGTCTATCTATCTGTTTATCTATCTCTCTCTTTATTTTCATCCTATCTATTGACCGCTGCCTTTGTCAGTCCTGTTCTCTGTCTATCTATCTATCTATCTATCTGTCTGTCTGTCTGTCTATCTATCTGTTTATCTATCTCTCTCTTTATTTTCATCCTATCTATCTATTGACCGCTGTCTTTGTCATTCCTGTTCTCTATCTATCTATCTATCTATCTATCTATCTATCTATCTATCTATCTATCTATCTATCTGTCTGTCTGTCTGTCTGTCTATCTATCTATCTCTCTCTCTCTTTATTTTCATCCTATCTATCTATTGACCGCTGTCTTTGTCAGTCCTGTTCTCTATCTATCTATCTATCTCTTTATTTTCATCCTATCTATCTATCTATCTATCTATCTATCTATCTATCTATCTATCTGTCTGTCTGTCTGTTTGTCTGTCTGTCTATCTGTCTATCTCTTTCTCTCCCTCTCTCCCTTTCTCCCTCTCTCTCTCTCTCTTTCTGTTCCTCCTATCTATCTATCTATCTATCTATCTATATTTCTTTATGTTTTCCATGTCTATCTATCTATCTATCTATCTGTCTGTCTGTCTGTCTATCTATCTATCTCTTTATTTTCATCCTGTCTATCTATTGACCGCTGTCTTTGTCATTCCTGTTCTCTATCTATCTATCTATCTATCTATCTATCTATCTATCTATCTATCTATCTCTTTATTTTCATCCTATCTATCTATCTATCTATCTATCTATCTCTTTATTTTCATCCTATCTATCTATCTATCCATCTATCTATCTATCTGTCTGTTTGTCTGTCTGTCTGTCTGTCTGTCTCTCTCTCTCTATCTCCCTCTCTCTCTCTCTTTCTGTTCCTCCTATCTATCTATCTATATTTCTTTATGTTTTCCATGTCTATCTATCTATCTATCTATCTTTTTTCTTTCTTTGTCTTTTCCCCAATCTATCAATCTGTCTATCTATCTATCTATCTTTCTTTCTTTCTCTATCTACCTTTTATTGTGTACAATGACGTTAATGAGACTGTTTAGGAAATTGCCTTTGAGTGTAATATCATCCTTTCCTCTCTCTGTCTGTCTGTTTCTGTCTTTCTCTCTATCTCTGTCTGTCATGTCTCATGACACCAGCTCCACACAATGAAGCACACCATTATGTTTAACTCACTCAGTACGGCCAGTCCTCTCTTCTCCTCTACACAGACCCCTCGGATGTCCAGTGGGTGTCTGAGTGACCCAACCTTCAGCTTCCGTCGTCAGAATTGTGGTATTCTTTGTCAACATTCACCTCTTCAGTATAAGAGCCTTCCGCTTGCAATATTTTGATGGCGGTAATTGGGGTGAAACGCTGTTAACGTCGTCTCTTTCGCTGTTCGTATGGAGAGAGTTAATGTATTTGATGATTGGGCATTCTCGCTGTGTTGTGATTTTTTTTTCCCCTCTCCCTCACTATTTTTTTCCCCGCTTATCACTTCTTCCTTTGCCATTGACGATTCTGGGAAGGGGGGGGTGTATACCCGTTGTTATAGATTATAGTATTTTGTTCATCATATACATTGGCGTTTATGTACAAGTTAGCTCTTTTTTTAATTTTTTTTATTGTTAATTTAAAAAAAAAAATCATCTGATGAGCAATTGACAGAGTGGTCACAACAAACCAGAGGCTCTTCCGTGGTTTCTTGTGCTGGGATCTCCTTTTCCAAGTCATTTATTTTCTGTCGCGTTGCACAGGATATCTTCTGCACAGGCTGCGTTCCCCCAGCCCTGATAATAATTATGGTTCTGTCTGGTCGGCACGGCTGTTAGCGACAATGATAGATAGATAGATAGATAGATTAATAAATAATAAGTAGATAAACGACCGGCTTGGTTGTCATCAGAGGGGAAGGGGAGGTGGTGGTGCTGCAATTACAGTTGAGGCTGTCTCTTTCGATAGTGGGTTGTTGTTTTTTTCTGGACGGAGAGCAGGTGATGAATCATGGATGATGTCACGCACGCATGTTCAGGTCTCTTCTGGTGTATCATATATATATATATATATATATATATATATAATCTATTTATTTATTTATTCATTTTTTGCCAGCTATCAGTCTCTGTCTGCATACCTTCTTAAATGTTTCTCTTTCTCTTTCTCTGTAGCTTCCTCTCTCTCTTTCTCTCTGTGTCCCTGTCTCTGTCTGTCTGTCTGTCTGTCTCTCTCTCTTTGTGTGTCTCTCTCTGTCTCTCTGTCTTTGTCTGTCTGTCTGTCTGTTTCTCTCTGTCTCTCTCTCTCTCTGTCTTAAAGTAGTATTATTATTGGGGGGTATTATTACTTTATTGTTGTGAAGGCACGATGAAAAGAAAGCTTGTAGCTCTTCTTTTGTTTCCTCAGTTAAAATATTCAAGTTCGAGTTCGAGTTCTCTGTCTCTCTCCATCTCTGTCTGCTTCTGTATAATATATATGCATAAAAAAAATTACACACACACACACACACACACACACACACACGTACGCACGCACGCACGTACGCACGCACGCAGACACACACACACACACACACACACACACACACACACACATGTAGATAGATAGATAGATAGATAGATACATCCATCCATCCATCCATACATACATAATGAAGTCTCTAACTATCCACCTCCTCCCCTTTTCTCCCCGTTTTCCTCTTCTCTCTTTTTCATTCTTCCCTCTCCATCATTCCCTCGCTTCTCTTC
>NC_134910.1:15006002-15008502 GCF_041734735.1 Babylonia areolata | reverse complement strand
TGTGTGTGTGTGTGTGTGTGTGTTGTGTGTGTGTGTGTGTGTGTGGTGTGTGTGTGTGTGTGTGTGTGTGTGTGTTGTGTGTGTTGTGTGTGTGCGTGTGTGTGTGTGTGTGTGTGTAGAGAGAGAGAGAGGGTTGAAGGTGGAGGGAGGAGAGGTGGGTGGGAGATGGTGGAGGCAGGGAGAGAGAGAGAGAGAGAGAGAGAGAGAGAGAGAGAGAGAGAGAGAGAGAGAGACATCAAAATGGTGGAGAAGAGGAAGGGGTGATGATGATGATGATGACGATGATGATTATGAGAAGAAGGAGGAGAAGAATAAGAAGAAGAAGATGATGATGATGACGTCGATGACGATAACGACGATGATGATGACGACGACGATAATGATGATGATGATGATGATGATGGCACGCTGAGAAGACGAAAAAAAAAAAAAAAAAAGCAAGCCTGGCACAGGTTGGATAGATGGTTGTTAGGTAGCTTGGAAGAGTTAGAGACAAGAAGGCTACGAGATGGTGTGTGTTGTGGATTGGGGGTGGTGAATGAGGGATGGAGAGTGGGGAGAAGAATAGGAAGAGGAGTGAAGGGAGGGGGGCGGGGGGTAGAAGATGAGGAAGGCCAGGGGGAAAAGGTTTGAAGCAGAGGTACAAAGGGAGGAGTGGGGGGGGGGGAGAGAGAAGAAGAAGAAGCAGCAGAGAGAAAGGGAGGGGGGAGAAGAAGAAGAAGAAGAAGGAAAACAGCAACAACACCAACAACAACAACTACAACTATATATGATAGTCAGTCGTGTCCGACTATGACCATCAGAACAGCAGAGGAGGCAACTGCTGTTCCGACTATTTGGGCTAGAATTTGATTATAGTGGAGAGTATCTTGCCCAAGTTACATCCCCACTCTCTCGGCCAAGAGGGTTTTAGGACAGTCGGCGTTGGGATGGTTCCCAAAGGCCAACTAGCCCACAAGGCTGCAGCACTAAGAGCCAGTGCAATTTTGCCTCCTAGTTTGAGAGTCATAGTCCTTCACAAAAGACAAAGCTGTAAATGATTTCCCATTGACTGGAGAAACCATTGATAATACAGCTCTCACTTTGCTGTTGGCCCAAATGTAAACTTATGTCAATCTGTGATATAAGCCGAGTATTGGGCCACAACTACAACAACAACAAAAACAAGACAACGACGAAGACGACGACGAAGAGGAAGAAGAATGAGGAAGAATGAGGAAGGGAGGGAAAAGAATAATAAGAAGATGAAGGAGGGAGGGAGGGAGGTAGTGGTGGAAGAAGGATGGGGGGTAGGGAGGGAAGGAGGAAGGGATGGGGAAGGAGTGTGAGTGAGAGCTAGGGGAGGGCAGATTGTGGGGTGGGGGCGGGGTGGTGGGCGGGGTGGGTGCTGGCTGTGGTCGCGCGGATCTATCAAAGTGCCAGGACTGATCAGAAGGTCCAGCCTCCTCCTCCGCCAGGGAGACAAGGAAGGAAGGAAGGCAGGAAGGAAGGAAGGAAGGAAGAAAAAAAAACCCACAAAATGTGGTGTGTGTGTGTGTGTGTGTGTGTGTGTGTGTGTGTGTGTGTGTGTGAAGTGTGTGTGTGTGTGTGTGTGTGATGTGTGTGTGTGTGTGTGTGTGTGTGTGTGACGTGTGTGTGTGTGTGTGTGTGTGTGTGTGTGTGTGTGTGTGTGAAGTGTGTGTGTGTGTGTGTGTGTGTGTGTGTGTGTGTGTGTGTGTGTGTGTGTGTGTGTGTGTGAAGTGTGTGTGTGTGTGTGTGTGTGTGTGTGTGTGTGTGACGTGTGTGTGTGTGTGTGTGTGACGTGTGTGTGTGTGTGTGTGTGTGTGTGTGTGTGTGTGTGTGTGTGTGTGTGTGTGTGAAGTGTGTGTGTGTGTGTGTGTGTGTGTGTGAAGTGTGTGTGTGTGTGTGCGCGCGCTCGCGCTCTTGCGTGGGGTGGCGTGTGTGTATGTGTGTTTATGTACATGTCATCCATCACCCTTAAAAAAATGTTGGGGGGGGGGGGGGGGGGGGGAAGTCGATGCAGGGGGGAATACGAGGAAGAAAAAAAATATAAAAGAAAAAAAACAAAACGGAGCGAAAAAAGGATCAGAGGAAAGTACATCCTGACCCCAACCTCCGCTCCCTAACACACACACACACACACGCGCACGCACACACACACACACACACCAGAAAGAGAGAGAGAAAAAAAAGATAAAAGTAAATAATTGAATTTTGAAAAAATGAATAAAAGATGAAATGCATTTGAAAATGGGATTAAAAAAAAAAAAGAGAGAGAGAGAGAAATTCTCAGTGCTCTGTGTGTTCGCATAAAGATTTTGTTGTGTTTTGCTGTGTTGCGTTGTGTTGTGTTGTATTGTATTGCACTGCATTGCATTGCATTGCATTGCATCGTATCGTATTGTATACTTTCGTATCGTATAGTATCGCGTCCCTTCGCATTGCAGTGTATTGTATTATGTTGTAATGCATTGTGCTGTACTGTACTGTGCTGTGCTGT
>NC_134910.1:14998502-15001002 GCF_041734735.1 Babylonia areolata | reverse complement strand
GTCACCGCGCCAGTCGCGATAGAATAAAACTTTCATGAGCTTCGCATGAGCAGACAACAACAACAACAAAAAGAATAAGAAAAAACGAAAAAAAATAGAGAAAGAAACAATGAAAAGAAGAAAGAAAAAAAAAAACCACTCCTCCATAGCGTGCACGCACATGCGTGCAGCGAAGTGCAGTGCGCAGTGCGTGCGCGCATGGCTTGGCATGGCATGGCATGTACGCATGCGCACGGTGCGTGCGAGACTCAGTGACGTGCTGCCGTGCGCCAATCCGTCAGAGGGCGCTGGCAGTGATGACCTTTGGAGGAGAGCTCGTGCTGATGACGGTGGACGTGTCATTACCTCCCTTGGTGTGGTTTGCCCAATGGACTGGTCCTGTGTGTTGGGGGGTGTATCATCATTACTGGCAGTAGGGGTTGTCTGTCCGCCCTCCCCCCCACCCCCCGCCCCCACCCCCGACACCCCAGCCACACCCCCACCCTTATCCCCACCCCCACCCCCCCATCCATGCAACAGTAAAACGTCCCGGGTGGAGGTGAGAGTGGCTTCTGACCTGATGGCTGTCAGTGCGACCTTTTGTATCTATCTATCTACCTGTCTGTCTATATCATGACGTGGCTTTATTGTATTTGTATTTGTTATTTCTTTTTATCACAACATGTTTCTCTGTGTGAAAATCGGGACTGCTATCCCCAGGGAGAGCGCGTTGCTACACTACAGCGCCACCCCCTTTTTTTTCTTCTTTTTTCTGCGTGAAGTTTTATTTGTTTTTCCTGTCGAAGTGGATTTTTCCACAGAATTTTGCCAGGAACAGCCATTTTGTTGCCGTGGGTTCTTTTACGTGCTTGACATATTATTTGGGATTTAACCCATTCAACCCTGGGGAGTCGACAGACACGGCAGAGAGAGAGAGAGAGAGAGAGAGAGGGAGAGAGAGAGGGAGGGAGAGAGAGAGAGAGAGAGAGAGAGAGAGAGAGAGAGAGAGAGAACGTCCAACCGACGTTTATCCCTGTCTGTCTCAACGTCTCTGTCTCAGTTTGTCTTTCTCTGTTTCCGTTTCTCACTGTCTGTCTCTTATTGCCCCCTCTGTTGCTGTTGACTTTTCTCGTTCTCTGTCACTGTCTGTCTCAGATACACCATTCACGACACCGACACACAACGAATATGAAGTTCCTCTCCTCTCTCTCTGTCTGTCTGTCTGTCTCTCTGTGCGTGCAGGTGTGTGTGTGTGTGTGTGTGTGTGTGTGTGTGTGTGTGTGTTTTATATATTATTATAGATACACCAGTGCCACTCCCATCTGTTGCCACGATGACAAACAGCGTTTGCTGACAGAGTGTGTAGCCTGGCATGCATTTGTTACTGTGTGATACATGTGCTGGTGTGACTGATGTCACCCCTGCACACACACACACACACACACACACACACACACACACACGCACGCGCGCACCTACGCACGCACACAAACACACACACGTACGCACGCACGCACGCACACACACACACACATGCACACACACAGAGATAGAGACAGTGTTAACATCACTTAAGCAGAGCTAATATCAATGTAAATTTGAAGACTCATACTATTGACATGAAAAAATAGGTCGGAGAGAGAGAGAGAGAGAGAGAGAGAGAGAGAGAGAGAGAGAGAGAGAGAGAGAGAGAGAGATTATCACTTAAAGAGAGCTAATATCAGTGTAAATTTGGAGACTCATTATGTTATACTATTGACTGGAAAAATAAGTCGGAGAGACAGACAGACAGACAGAGATAGACAGAGAGAGTGAAACAGGCAGACAGTTTGTGTGTGTGTGTGTGTGTGTGTGTGTGTGTGTGTGTGTGTGTGTGCACGCGCGCGCATGTGTCTGTGTGTGTTCGCGCACGCGTACACGTGTGTGTTTGTATGTGTGTGCGTGTGTGTATGTGTGTGTGCGCGTGTATGTGTGTGTGTGTGTGCACGCGCGTACACGTGTGTGTGTGTGTGTGTGTGTGTGTGTGTGTGTGTGTGGAGGGGAGGGGAACTTTGGTAGAAGTCAGGGAAGTGTAAGAAAGAGAAAGAGAGTCAATTGGGAGGGACGAAAAGGAGGAAGAGGAGAAGGGTTCTCTCCCCACACGAAAAGACAGGCAGACAGACAGACAGACAAACCACCATCATCATCATCCTTCTCCACCATGCTGAACACGTCACGACCACAAGTTTGACGAGCCCACCGTCCTCTACCCGTCAGCCCCCAAATCACCCCCCCACCCCCTTCTCCTCCCTCTCCACCCACACTAACCCCCCACCCCCACCCCCCTCCATCCCCAACGCTCACTCCCTCCACCCTACCCCCACCCACTCCCACCCAACAAACCAACCAGCCAACCAACACCACACCACCACACCCCTACCCACACGCCACCACCCCAACCATCCGAAGTGATGATGGTTATCATTATGGTGTGTCTGGACCTTCCCTCTCAATGACAGTGTCTCTTTGTCCATCTGATCGT
>NC_134910.1:14981002-14986002 GCF_041734735.1 Babylonia areolata | reverse complement strand
AATGTCAACACAGATACAAAGAAGGAAGGAAGGAAAGAAAGAAAGAAAATCGATCTTTCATAGAAAGAGACAAAGCAATGTCAAACACAGATACAAAGAAGGAAGGAAGGAAAGAAAGAAAGAAGAAAGAAAGAAAGAAAGAAAACGGATCTTTCACAGAAACAAACAAAACAGAACAATGCCAAACACAAGAACAAAGAAACAAGGAAAGAAAGAAAGAAAGAAAATCATCCCCGCTTGAATTCTTCATGCTGCACACAGAACACATGAGAAAAAAATACAGAAGAAAGAAAGAATATCATCTTTCCAGTTCTCTTGAAAAAAAAAATCACACCCACATAGACGCGCGCGCGCACACACACACACACACACACACACACACACACACACACACACACTAAAATTTAAAAAAAAGAAAAAGAAAAAGAAAGAAACACCAAGAAAAGAAAGAAAAAAAACAACAACAAAAACAAAACGAAATGAGCAAAAACAAATGGACATAATGGGAAATGGCAAAAGAGAACGAAACTGGCCTTGGTGATTTTGTGATGTGATCTTCACAGCGAGAGACAGACAGACAGACAGACAGACACTGAGACAGACATTGAGACAGACTAAAAAGAGGGGATGGGGGTTATGTTCTCATAGCAGCAAACTCGAAAATGAAAAAAAAAAAAAAAAAAAAAATCGTGGGTAAAAATACACTCGCAGAAAACAACAACAAAAAAAAAAAAAAAAAAAAAAAAAAAAAAAAAGTTCACAATTTGAAGTGGATCTCTGAGTCCATGAAGTGCATTTCTCCTCGCACAACATGTCAGAGAGTGAGCACGCGCGCGCGCGTGTGTGTGTGTGTGTGCGTGCATAAGGAGGAGCGGTGGGGGGTGGGGGGTGGGGGGGTAGCCGGAAGAGTTGGGGTCTGGTTTGGAAGGGGTGCATGGGGTGGAGGGAGAGGGGGGGTGGGGGTGGAGGGGGGGGTGGTCAGCAACAAAATTGGACACTTGTTTTATAACTAGTGCGGTGAAATGCCTTTGAGCTTGTAGTATGTCCCTTTGCTTGTCAGTTCACACTCTTTGCCTCTGTCTGCCTCTCCGTCTCTCTCTCCCCCCCCCCCCCTCTCTCTCTCTTACTGTCTCTTTCTCACTCTCTCTTTCTGTCTCTCTCACTGTCTTTCTCTCTCTCTCTCTCTCTCTCTCTCTCACACACACACACACACACACACACACACACAAACACTCTCTTACTCTCTCTCACTCTCTCCCACTCTCTTTTTTTCTCTCTCTAGCTCTCTCTCTCTTTCTCTCTCCCACTCTCTATCTCTCCTTCTCTCTCTTCCTTCTCACCCGTTCGCTCTGCATTCATGACATCGTAATCACTTTAAATGCGAATATTGATTGAATGCTTAGTCCAAAACACTTTTTTTCTTCAATAAAACATTAAATTCAACAAAATATGACAGCAGGTGAAATAACTCTCAGCTGAGATAAACCACGATAGAAAAGAAGATAAGAGGAAGTAACTAGATAAGATGAGATGCAATAAAATATGATAATAGGAAAAAAACTCCCTAAAATCGGATAAAATACGGTAAAATAAGATAATAGGATATAACTCTAAATCAAGATGAAATACGATAGCATAATGTGAACCAATCCCTTTCTTGTTGACAGCTGTTGATTGTATGCACTATTTTATTTTTTATTTTATTTTTTTTAATAGAAATGTGGTCATTGCGCACAGTTCTAGAATTGGCTATTATAGTCGACGGGCGCAATAGCCGAGTGGTTAAAGCGTTGGACTGTCAATCTGAGGGTCCCGGGTTCGAATCACGGTGGACGGCGCCCGGTGGGTAAAGGTTGGAGATTTTTACGATCTCCCAGGTCAACATTATGTGCAGACCTGCTAGTGCCTGAACCCCCTTCGTGTGTATATGCAAGCAGAAGATCAAATACGCACGTTAAAGATCCTGTAATCCATGTCAGCGTTCGGTGGGTTGTGGAAACAAGAACATACCCAGCATGCACACCCCCGAAAACGGAGTATGGCTGCCTACATGGCGGGGTAAAAACGGTCATACACGAAAAAGCCCACTCGTGTGCATACGAGTGAACGTGGGAGTTGCAGCCCACGAACGCAGAAGAAGAAGAAGAAGCTATTATAGTCAGTCATTCTAATTGTATTTTAATCCGTTATTCTTTTTCTTTCTTTCTTTTTTATTGGCGTTCCCATCATATTAAATGAAAAGTGCAATCAAATTTGATGACAAGACTTGAGCCGACATCGCCATCCCCCTAGCTACTGGCCGGCTAATAATATAACGACGATGAGATTGAAACTGGATGATAAGAACTTGTCGGGGAGGGGGAACAGAAAGTAACACGGGGCCACCACAACAACCCCATACGATTATACAACATCAGCGGTAATGGGCCCAAAAGCAAAAGCAATCAACCCGCCTACCCACTTTTCTCGCGGGCCTGATCTTCGCTCTCCGTCCGGGAGTTAAGTAGAGTGTGTGTGTGTGTGTGTGTGTGTGTGTGTGTGTGTGAAAAGTCGTGTGATTGGGTTAGTTGGCTCTCTTTCGCGCGTGCACTTTTCCTCCCACTCCCCCTCCCGCCTCCTCCCTCCCTCCTCCCACCCCCCCCCCCCCTCCCCCTACTTTGACAGCTCGTGTGAAAGCCGGTGATTGGCTGCTTTGGCTGGCTGGCTCCAAGCGCGCGCATCGTTCTCCAGCTTCCCTCATCCGGCTAATGACTGGACGCTTAGCGCCGGGCAATCTGGACTGAATTGACCGTTCCTGTCAACCTCTACGATCTGCTTCGCCTTCTTTTCTTTTCTTTCTTTTTTTTCTTTTCTTTTTCTTTTTTTTACACTTCTATGGTGGGCTGGATTATCGTATCAGAGGTTGGCATAAGCTTACAGTTGGTGTCATATACTGTACCATGTCAAACTGATGCAAACTAGGCCTATCGGTTTGCTCTGCTTGGCCAAATTTTATTTTTTATTTTTTATTTTTTTGCTTACAGTTGGGCCAACAACAACAACAAAAAATGGGTGGCGCTCTCAGTGTAGCGACGCGCTCTCCCTTGGGAGAGCAGCCCGAATTTCACACAGAGAAATCCGCTGTTGTGACATGAAAGGAGAAATACAAATACAAAATTAATACAAATGAGATCTGTATGATGAAGATGAAAACATAGGTAAACATATAAATACAAAGATGAATAAATAAATAGATAATAAATTAGATAATGGGTTCTTCACTGCAGTGGGAGTTCATTCACAGCTTAGATCTTTGCAAAGTACTATGGCTCTCGATCTTGGAGGCAAGATCGCATGGGTCCTTAGTGCTGCAGCCTTTGGGGGGTGGGGGTGGGGGTTCGAGGGAGGGGGAGGGGCGGGGGCGGTGGGGGGGAGGGGGGGGTGGCTAGTTGACCTTTGTTGACCACCACCCCCAACGCCAAGCATCCTGAAGCCCTTCTTGGCCGAGAGAATGGGGATGTGACTTGGGCAAGCCATTGTCCTCAAATCATCAATTCCTAACCCAGACAGTCGGGACAGCAGCTGTCTCAGCTGCTGTTCTGCTGGTCATTGTTGGACACAGCTATCATACGGTGGAAAATTGGCGATAGCCTCGAGATGGCCTTAGTGGTCGGCGTGGCTCTAAGCGTCATGATTTGATTTGATTTGATTTGATGATCGAAAATATTGATGAATATACGCGTAGGGGTAATGGCGGGGGGTGAATCAACAAAAACGGTCATACACGTAAAATGTTACACGTCTTTATGTGTGTGTGCATGACTGAAAGCTGATTGGCTTACACAGGAAACGAATGATGAGCAGCCGAATGGCAGCTGTTCAGTCGGCTCTACCCAGGTAGGCAGTCTGCTGTGTGCAAATGACTCTACGTTTGTAAAAGCGCTCAGAGCTTGTCCCCCTCTCCCCCGACCGAGGATAGGCGGTATGATTATAAGTATCCATAGTCATCGTCGGCAGTCTGTTTCGCAAATGACAACGTGGTTATAAAGAACATAGAGCTTGATCTTTGACCGAGGATAGGCGATATATAAGTACCCTTGGGTAATGTCCTATCTTAGCATCCTTAATGATTGCAGCTATCGGTTACATTTCCATGGTTTTGGAGAACGAGAAACGGAAAAGGAAAGATGGTGGCACGTTGGTTTGATGACTGAATCCGCATCAGAATTTCAGTTAAATAACGTACAAAATAAGAATCGAAATCCACTGAAAATGGGCTACAGCATCTACTAAACTAATAGTAATGTCGTTTCATACATCCACAAAAAAAAATTGCCGGTCAAATAGATGCAATGATTTAGGATGCCAAAAAAATAGGACTTTGCATCCATGCCGATATTTTCTCCCCCTCCACCAGACCTTGAGTGGTGGTCTGGACGCTAGTCATTCGGATGAGACGATAAACCGAGGTCCCGTGTGCAGCATGCACTTAGCGCACGTAAAAGAACCCACGGCAACAAAAGGGTTGTTCCTGGCAAAATTCTGTAGAAAAATCCACTGCGATAGGAAAAACAAATAAAACTGCACGCAGGAAAAAAAAGAAAAGTAAAAAAGGGTGGCGCTGTAGTGTAGCGACGCGCTCTCCCTGGGGAGAGCAGCCCGAATTTCACACACAGAAATCTGTTGTGATAAAAAGAAATACAAATACAAATACAAATGTCATCAATACCATAAACGACCAGTAGTCTGTTATTGGATTCGGAATATCGTGCAATCACAGTTTGCAGCGTGGCAGCATGTGGTGTAGGGGTTGACAGGACTGGTCCAGTGAGTAAATGAGAAAGTGAATGACCACCAATCGCCCCGTGGTCAGGAACTACTACGGCTGGAGGAGGGGGAGGAAGCTGGCCGTAGGGGTGGTGGAGGTGGGGCGGGTGTCTGGGGGGTGGGGGGGGGAGGACGTCAGTGAAGGGCGGGGGGGGGGGAGGGAGTGAGAAAGAAGGGCTGTTGGCAGGAAGGAA
>NC_134910.1:14956002-14961002 GCF_041734735.1 Babylonia areolata | reverse complement strand
CAATCCTGCGGTTTAATAAGCGCGACGATGGACCGAAGATCGAAAACAATGCAGGAGACAAGACGTGGCCTTGTTGTAGTCCTTTATTAATGACGAAAGGACTCAAAGCCACCGCTTTTAACTGAAGAAGATTACCCGAAGCTCTCCCGGACTTTACGGACATGCCATTGTTCTGGGTAATCCCTAACAGGTATCTAATCTTCTGCAGTGCTCTGGGAAAAGCGTCTCCGTTGACAGGGGGGTCATAGGCTGTGGTAAGGTCGATAAACCGACACAAACTTTGTCACGAAATCTGGGGCCGGGGAGGTTTTTGGGGGTGTGTGATGGGGGGTGGGGGCTGGTGTGTGTGTGTGTGTGTGTGTGTGTGTGTGTGTGTGTAGACCATCCGACCCCGCCTATCTCTGACGTGTAGCGTAAACTTTGAGCGAGGATTTTTTTTTTTTTTTTTTTTTTTTTTTTTTTAAGAGGGTGACAGCGCTAAGTGGTGAAGAAGGGGTTGAGGTTTTGGGGGGGTGACTGATAGCGACAGGTCGTGGCAAGGGGGAGGTGTATGGACAAGCAGTTTAGGACTACCTCCTACTCCTCCTCACTCCCACCCCTCCACCCCCTCTACCCTCTCTCTCTCTTTCGCGCCCTGTCCGCCCGTTAAGTGGCGCCGGGAGATAAGCGATAGATCGCTGAGAGGAGAGAGAGAGAGAGAGTGAGAGAGAGAGAGAGAGTGAGAGAGGGGGGGGGAAGGGGGCTGATAGGTTGGTTGGTCTTGTGTGATCGCCGTGTCTTCGATCCACGTGGAGGGTTCAAGTGGTGTTGGTCCGCTATACACAGCATGGTGGGATGGCTCTGTGTGTGCCTGTGAGGAGAGAGAGAGAGAGAGAGGAGGGAGGAGGGAGGATGTTGAGGGGGGGAGGGGGGGGCGGGAGTTAAGTGTTCTGGATTTGAAATGAAAACGTGCATGGGCGAATGTAGTTATATCGTTTGGAGCTCGTACAGACAGGCGAGAAGACTCACACACACACACACACACACACACACACACACAGGTAGGACAGAGAGAGAGAGAGAGAGAGAGAGAGAGAGACTGAGAGAAGTGATGAAGACACACACACACACACACACACACACACACACAGGTAGGACAGAGAGAGAGAGAGCAACAGTCGCATGTACTGTCTTAGAAAAATGAAATCTTTTAATGTATGCAAGCAGATGCTCCAAATGTTTTACACATCTGTTGTCTGTAGTGTTTTAACATACGGAGCCGTGTGCTGGGGGGGAAACCTGACCAAACATGACAAAGACAGGTTGGAAAAAGTCATTAGGAAAGCGGGTGGGGTGGTGGGTATAAGACAAGACACCTTTAGCGACATGCACAATAGAAAACTGACTGACAGACTAATAACAATTTTGACCGACGTAAGACACCCACTACATGATGACATTAATAGCAGAAGGTCAGACATAAGTGGTAGGTTTAGAGCTCCACGCGCAAGAACATCTCGATACATTAATTCATTTATTCCTACAGCCATTCGCGCACACAATCAAAACATCCAATACACTAAGTGAACCCTCCCACCCCCCAAGCCCCCTCGCCACAGCAACACCTGAACTTCACCAGCAGACGAGTGTATGGGAGCAGACATTATGCGTGCATGTGGGACTGAGCGGGTGAGCACGGGCAAGCAAGCATTTGTGTGTGTGTGTGATCGGAAGTGATTTTTAAATATTTTCTTATCTTACTTGGATTTCATGTATCTTAATGTTAATGTTCTAATCTTATTGGCGTGACATATGTTATGTGCATGCATACGTTGTTTGTGTGTGTGTGAGTGTGTGTGTGTGCGTGTGTGTGTGTGTGTGTGTGTGGGTGTGTGTGTGTGCATTTTACTTATATATACGATTTATTCCCTTGATGTTTTTATTTATGTATTGTTGTACAATACCTTATGGTCTTAACGTGTGTGTGTGTGTGTGTGTGTGTGTGTGTGTGTGTGTGTGTGTGTGTGTGTGCATGTGTGTGTGTGTGTGTGCGTGCGTGCGCGCATGTCATTTTTAGTAATCTTATGCCCTTTTTTGTTGTTGGATGTTTTCATTTGTTAATATTGTTGTGCAATACCCTATTGTCTTAACATGAGTATGTGTGTGTGGGGAGTGGGGGGGTTAGTATATCGTCAGCTATTGGGAATTCTTATTTGACTAGTTTTAATCTCTTCTTATGTTGCGCATGATTTTATGCCAGTGTTTACAATGAGCCTGTGATTGCACAACTTAATTTCCATGTGGATTAATAAAGTGTTTTTGATTGATTGATTGATTGATATATATATATATATATATAGAGAGAGAGAGAGAGAGAGAGAGAGAGACTGAGAGAAGTGATGAAGACACACACACACACACACACACACACACACACAGAGGGAGGGAGGACAGAGAGAGAGAGAGAGACTGAGAGAAGTGATGAAGACACACACACACACACACACACACACACACACACACACACAGAGGGAGGGAGGACAGAGAGAGAGAGAGAGACTGAGAGAAGTGATGAAGACACACACACACACACACACACACACACACACACACACAGAGGGAGGGAGGACAGAGAGAGAGAGAGAGAGACTGAGAGAAGTGATGAACACACACACACACACACACACACAGACACAGCCAAAGCCAAACAGGCGAGAGAATAGAAGCCAGAATACCACACGTTCACGCTGAAAATCTCAGATGTGAATGTAACTTGTTTCGCCATGGCTCTCACTCACTGTGGCAGGCTGACGATGGCGCTACAAGGAACGTCTGTTCTTTTTATGTTAAACACACACACACACACACACACACACACACACACACACACACACACACACACACACACACACACCGAGAAAAAGTATATAAAAAAAGAAGAAAAAAGGGGGAGTGGGGGGCCCAAATCTGATGTTTCCAACATCCGTCATTGGCAAAGTGATTAGCGTCGAGGTTTCACAAAACGAACGGGAGAACGAACGCGGTTTGGAGGTGTGGGTTTTTCCCCGGAACTCAACCCCGAGTTGAGTGCGCTGTGCATGTGGGGTCAAGTGTGGGGGAAGACTGGTGGTGGTGGGGGGAGGGGGGGGGGGGACCACACAAGTCTCCAGAGGGTCACCCACTGGCACCCACCCACTTCCCGGGTGCGTCTTTGGTGGGAGCAGTGAGCTGAATGGGATACTTTGGAGCTCGATGGGTGGGAGTAGAGTGTCGCTCAGATTTCCTTACCATCACTGCAGGTGTCTGTTAACTCTCATACCCGGTTGACGTTGTTGGACCTTGCAGTTGGAATGAACTTCCTCTTTCGCTTCGTCAAGCTTTTTCAAGTCTGGCCTTAAAACCCACCTCTTCCCAAAATGGCCTCCCTTCCCTGCCTCTTCCTTGTCTTCAGTTTATCCAGTTCTAGAGTTATGCATGCGTGTGAATGACTGGTGTGAAAGCGCTTTGATCTGTCTCTGCACGAGATTCAGCGCTATATAAACACCATTATCATTATTATCTGTCAAGAGACAGCGATGATGAGCAGTCCTAAACATAACCCCTCCCCCCCTCCCCCCATCACCAAACAGCATCACCCTTATCATCGGAAGATAGTAAACAAAATGTGCCAAACTCTGGGGCGCAGAGTCTGATGTTTTCGTCTTTATTCGGAAAGACAACAGTCTTCGTCTTATTAAAAAGACAGTGTTAGGAGTGGTGTAAAGCCAGAAATCCTGCAATTGGTTTCAATTCTGAGAGAGAGAGAGAGAGTATTTATAAGCCCTTAGATTGGGGGGGGAGGGGGGCGTGTGTGCGGGGGGGGCGGGGGGGGGATAATATCTCTACCCTTAATCCATCAGGTTCCGTGAACGGGATTTGAACACATGACCTTCAAATTCAAATTCAAAAAGTTCAACGCTTTAACCACTCGGCTAGCTGTTGGCCCCCCAACGGTCGTGCATTGCTTTTAGCTTGTCAAAACAACAGCAACAACAAAAACCCGTCCATGATGTGTCTCCAACAGTGTGACGTTTTGTCCAGGTCCCAGACGTCCCTCCTTTCCGTGTGATGTATGAGTCGGGCACTGCAGTCAAGCTCAGTTTCCGCCAGGCGTGCAGTGGTCGGCGTCGACGGGTTAATTGTGCCTGTACTGTGTGGGCGTCACATGGTTTCCTGTTTTGTTCGTGGAGAGTCAGAGGGAAGGGTGTGTGGGGCTTGTGGGGAGGGGGCAGGGAGTTAATATACATATATATATATATATATATATATAGAGAGAGAGAGAGAGAGAGAGAGAGAGACTGGCAAAGAGACTGGCATAGAAAGAGAGACAGTAGACAGACAGAAAGACAGACAGAGGAGAGAGAGAGAGAGAGAGAGAGAGAGAGAGAGAGACTGACAGTGTAAGATAGACAGTAGACAGAGAATGGAGAGAGACACAGAGAGAGAGACATCGACAGAAACACAGAGAAAGACAGCGAGAGACAATGACAGACAGAGGGGAGAGAGAGAAAGACAGATAGACAGACAAAGGGGTGAACAGACAGACAGATGGAGAGAGGGGGGGGGCAGACAGGCAGAAAGACAGCTGGAGAGACAGACAAGACAGAAAAAAAGAAGATTCGCCCTCAGCAGGAAGCGAGCAGGACGAGAAAGAGACCTGAGACCCCTCGAGGGAAGAAGGGAGGGAGAGAGAGAGAGGGAAGAGGGAGATGGAGAGAGAGGGTAGGAAGAAGGGAGGGGTATAGAGAGTGAGGGAAAGAGACAGAGGGGCAGACAGATGGAAAGAGAGAATGGGGTGGAGAGAGGGAGAGACATGGAAAGAGAAAGACAGACAGTGTGTGTGTGTGAGAGAGAGAGAGAGAGAGAGGGGGAGGTAGAGAGATGGGGTGATGAAGAGAGAGGGTGATGGAAAGAGAGAGAGACAAGGAAGAGACAGACATACAGTGTGAGAGAGAGAGGGGGTGGTGGTGGGGGATGTAGAG
>NC_134910.1:14951002-14953502 GCF_041734735.1 Babylonia areolata | reverse complement strand
CTCTCTCTCTCTCTCCCCTCTGTCTGTCTGTCTCTCTCTTAGTCTGTTTCTGTCTGTGCCTCTCTCTGTCTGTCTGTCTGTCTGTCTTTCACTCTCTGTCTCTGTCTGTCTGTCTGTCTCTCGCTCTCTCTGACAGCTGTCCCACCAACACCACCACCACACTCCCCTCCTTCTTGCCCTACTCTCTCTCTCTCTCTCTCTCTCTCTCTCTGACAACTGTCCCACCACCACCACCACCACCACACTCCCCTCCTTCTTACCCTACTCTCTCTCTCTCTCTCTCTCTCTCTCTCTCTCTCTCTCTCTGACAGCTGTCCCACCAACACCAACACCACACTCCCCTCCTTCTTACCCTACTCTCTCTCTCTCTCTCTCTCTCTCTCTCTCTCTCTCTCTCTCTGACAACTGTCCCACCACCACCACCACCACCACCACCCAGCCTCACCTCTCCGCACCCCTCACACACACACACACACACACACACACACACACACAGAAGGCAAGAACACGAGGCCTCCAGAGTGAGAGTATATATACAGTTTATCTGAACAGGGATAATGTGTATGCCCGGTTTATCTGGACAGAGTTACGATATACAGTTTATCAGGAAGCGCATGTGTCTGTCACTGTGTGTGTGTGTGTGTGTGTGTGTGTGTGTGTGTGTGTGTGTGTGTGTGTATCTGGGCAGTACCTGCAATAGATGGTAAGCAAAATTGCCCGAGCCTGCTACTACTACTACTACTACTACTACTACTACCACCACTACTACTACTACTGCTGCAAGTACAACTGTTATTGTGATGTCTGATTAGCTCTGTCGTTGTTTTATCATTTTCTTTCAGTGGCATCTCTGTCTGTCTGTGTGATTATCAGTCTCTGTGTGTGTGTGTGTCACTCTTTTCCCTTCCTTCTGTCTTCTCCGTCCGTCTGTCTCTCTCTCTCTCATTCCCCACCATTGTCTCCCTCTCTCAAGGCCTGACTAAGCGCGTTGGGTTACGCTGCTGGTCAGGCATCTGCTTGGCAGATGCGGTGTAGCGTATATGGATTTGTCCGAACGCAGTGACGCCTCCTTGAGCTACTGAAACTGAAACTGTCTCCCTCTATTTGCTTATTTATCATCATTGTTGTCTTATTTATTTATTTATTTATTTAGTATTATTATTGTTTTATTATTATTATTATTATTATTATTATTATTATTATTATTATTATTATTATTATTATTATTATTACCTTTTTTATATTATAATTATTATTTATTTATTTATTTATGTAAGCTTATCTATTATTTACTCACCTTTTTTTCTTTCCTTTTTTTTTCTTTTTTTTCCAAGGCCTGACTAAGCGCGTTGGGTTACGCTGCTGGTCAGGCATCTGCTTGGCAGATGTGGTGTAGCGTATATGGATTTGTCCGAACGCAGTGACGCCTCCTTGAGCTCGGCTGATACTGAAAACTCCCTGTCTCTGTCTCTCTGCCCTGTTCTCTTTTCATCTCCATCCATCCATCTCTCTCTTTCTTTCTCACTCCTCTCTCTCTCTCTTTCCCTCTCTCTGTCTCTGTCTCTCTCCTTATCTCTCTCCCCTTCCTCTCCCTTTCCCCCTCTCTCCCTCCTCTCTCCTCCCTCTTTTTTTTTTCTATCTTTGTCCAGGGCTGGGTGGAAAAAAACATGTGTACTTGCTTATCTCGTTACCATGGTGAAATAATAAAATTTCGTTTCGTTTCGGTTCGTTTCCCTCTTCATCCTCATTCCCTCCCTCCACCCCCCCCCCTCTCTCTCTCTCTCTCTCTCTCTGTCATCTAGCCTGACAAAGGGTGTAGTGTATACAACTAGAAGGAAAAAAAAACGAAGGTGTCAAAATCGGTGCCGAACATACACAGTTTATCAGTTGCCCGTGTCATCAATGTACAGGGAGATAAAACGATGGTGCGGGAAGGTGGTGTGGTGGTGGTGATGGTGGAGGTGGTGTGGTGGTGGAGGTGGGTGACAGGAAGAGAGGAGGAGGGGGCAGGGGGATGGGGGGGGGGGGGGGATGCATGGAAAAAGAAGGGGTAGGTTGTGTGTGCTGATCTGATATTGAGTGTGTGGTGATTATTTCTGTCCTGACACGTGTGTGTGTGTGTGTGTGTGTGTGTGTGTGTGTGTGTGTGTGTGTGTGTGTGTGTGTGTGTGTGTGTGTGTGTGTGTGTGTGTGTGTGTGTGTGTGTGTGTGTGTACGCGCGTCTGTGGTGTGTGTGTGCGTGTGTGTGTGTGTGTGTGTGTGTGTGTGTGTGTGTGTATGTGTGTGTCACTCTGCCTCTTGTCTGTTTCTGTGTGACTGTCCGTCCATCCGTCTGTCTGTCTGTCTGTCTGTCTGTCACCCCACACCCCCACCCACACATCCCTCCTCTCCTCCGCTCCCTTCATCTTCCCATCCCCATTATATATATATATATATCACCCTCTCAATCCCCTACCCCCTTTTAATCCTATTGTACACAAACGATGGGGGGGGGGGAGGG
>NC_134910.1:14923502-14926002 GCF_041734735.1 Babylonia areolata | reverse complement strand
CACAAAATAAGAACTTTTGGGAGGGAGGGGGAGGAGGGCGGGGAAGGGGGAGGGGGGAGGTTAAGGAACATTTTTTTTGAGGGATGATGTAATGAAAAATGATAAAACTGATGACAATAATGATAATTGATTATAACGAATACGTAAATGCATAAATGAATGAAGAAATAGACTTTGTATTTGTATTTCTTTTCTTTTTTTATCACAACAGATTTCTCTGTGTGAAATTCTCTCCTAGGGAGAGCGCGTTGCTATACTATAGCGCCACCCATTTTTTTGTTATTTTTTCCTGCGTGCAGTTTTATTTGTTTTTCCTATCGAAGTGGATTTTCCTTCAGAATTTTGCCAGGAACAACCCTTTTGTTGCCGTCATGGTTACTTTACGTGCGCTAAGTGCATGCTGCACACGGGACCTCGGTTTATCGTCTCATCCGAATAACTAGCGTCCAGAACACCACTCAAGGTCTAGTGGAGGGGGAGAAAATATCGGCGGCTGAACCGTGATTCGAACCAGCGCGCTCAGATTCTCTCGCTTCCTAGGCGGGCGCATTACCTCTAGACCATCACTCCACTGATACAGAGATAAATAAATGAATATGATAAAAGATCATAACACTGATGACAATAATGATAATAAATAAACGAATACGTAAATACATTAATGAACGAACGAACGAATGAATAGAGAAACGATGAAATAAAGAAATAAATGAATAAATAGAGATAAATGAATAAGTATAATGATGGGGATAAGGGATGATGTAATGAAAAATCATAACACTAATGACAATAATGATAATAAATTAACGAATGCGTAAACTAGCGAATGAATGAGTGATTAAAGAAATAAATGAACAGATAGATAAAGTAGATCAATAGATAAATTATTATACAGCACGGTCCCTTTTAGACAACGTGTGTGTCTTGGGGGTGTGAGGTGGGGAGAAGAAGAGAGGGTGGATTAGGAGGTGGTGGTGGTGGTGGTGGTGGTGTGGTGGTGGTGGTCATGGTGGTGGTGGTGGTGTGGTGGTGGTGGAGGGGTGGGGATGCATAGGAGACAGGGTAGTCAATCACCACATAGCAAGTTCCGCACAGTTACCAACATCACACTGTTAGCTATTTGTTTCATCGGTCTTTTTTTCTTCTTCTTCTTCTTGTCTTTTAACTACCAGTGACAGGACATATCCGCTCTCTGTTATGTCTGTCTGTCTCTCTCTAATTGTGTGTGTCTGTCTCTCTCTGTCTGTGTGTCTGTCTATCTCTCTCTCTCTCTCTCTCTCTCTCTCTCTCTCTCTCTCTCTTCTCCACACTGTTAGCTATTTGTTTCATCGGTCCCTGTACCCCAGATGTGTGTGTGTGTGTGTGTGTGTGTGTGTGTGTGTGTGTTTTGTTTTGGTTTTTTGTTTGTTTGTTGTTGTTGTTTTTTTAACTACCGGTGACAGGACATATCCGCTCTCTGTTATGTCTGTCTGTCTCTCTCTGTTTCTCTTTGTCCCATCTGTCTGTCTGCCTCTCTCTATCTATCTGTCTGTCTGTCTCTCTCTCTCTGTCTGTTGTGTCTGTCTGTCTATCTCTCTCTCTCTCTCTCTTCTCCACCCTCAGACTTTTTTTTTTTTTTTTTGTCTTGTGTTCGTTTGTGTCAGACCGTCTGGCTTGGGGCAATGGGGAACGGGGGTGGGGTGTGGTGGGGTGGGGTGCGGGTGGGGGTGGAGGGGGTTGGGGTGGGTGGGTGGGGGGATGAGGAAACATTGGGGAGTTGGGGGATGGTGGAGGGAGAGGGGGATCACCAGGGAGGGTGGTCACTGACAGGGGTAGGGGTGTGGTTGGGGTGGTGGGTGTTGGTTGTTGGAAGGTAGACGTTTGGTTCTGGAGGTAGGGGTTGGGGTGGATGAGGGTGCGGAGGAGGGGGGGGGTGGGGTTTGGGGGGGGGGGGGGGGGCTCGGGAGAGGGACTGGTGGGGGGGGGGGGGGGTTACTTTGTGGAAGAGGAAGGAAGGGGGACGGTCTTTCCTGTTTTGCCTGTCTCATCCATCTTCTGTTTGTTTGGGGTTTTTTTGTTTTTTTTCGTCCTCTCTGTCTGTCTGTCTGTCTGTCTCTCTCTCTCTCTCTCTCTCTCTCTCTAGTTCGTCTTATTCGTGTGTTGTTGTTGTTGTTTTTTCTCCAAATGTCATTGTACAGTCCCCTGACTGTTCACTGTTTCTTTCGTTGTTTTTTTTTTTCCTTTTTGTTTGTGTTTCCTTCCTTCCTTCCTTCCTTCCTTCCTTCCTTCCTTCCTTTTTTTTATTCCGATTTCGTTACCATCCTCCTGTTTCCCTGTCGATTTTTTTTCTCTCTTTTTTTCATTAACTTCTTTTCTGTTTTAGTTCCCTATTTTGGGGGAGGTGGGGGTGGGGTGGGTGTTGTGTGTGTGTGTGTGAGGGGTGGGGGGGTTCTTTCTTTTTCTGTCAGTTTTTTTCTCTCGTTTTGTTCTCTTTTTTTTCCTTAAAATTATTATTATTATT
>NC_134910.1:14903502-14908502 GCF_041734735.1 Babylonia areolata | reverse complement strand
AGAATTGTTTCGTCCGCAATTAAGGTGAAAGGCTACAGTTTTCAATATTATTTATTTCAATATTATGCCAATTTAAAAAAAAAAAGAATGGATGCAGACAAGGATACCCCGTTTCTCCTTATACATTTATCCTCGATGCAGGGGCATTGTACTTTCTTGGAAAGAAAACCGATCACATGATGACGACACGTAATTGCGAAAGCAGCGACAAACATAAAAAAAAAAAAGTAATGCCATAATCTGTAGAGAGCGCCAGAGAATATAAAGGAGGGTCATAGAAATATTTTATAGAAAAAAAACCATATAGATAGATACATAATACGTACGTAACTCCGTAACAGAAACTGGAAGAGCAAATGAAAAAAGTTGCGCGAGACCATCAAAAAAAAGTACGAAGATGAGATGGAGATGGCAGTATGGGTAAGAGAGGGGAGGTTCAGGGACATAACAGTTCTTGTTGTTGGGTGGTAGGTGGTAATGGTTAGGTTCGGGGACATAACAGTTCTTGTTGTTGGGTGGTAGGTGGTAATGGTTAGGTTCGGGGACATGACAGTTCTTGTTGCTGGGTGGTAGGTGGTAATGGTTAGGTTCAGGGACATAACAGTTCTTGTTGTTGGGTGGTAGGTGGTAATGGTTAGGTTCGGGGACATAACAGTTCTTGTTGCTGGGTGGTAGGTGGTAATGGTTAGGTTCGGGGACATAACAGTTCTTGTTGTTGGGTGGTAGGTGGTAATGGTTCAGGGACATAACAGTTCTTGTTGTTGGGTGGTAGATGGTAATGGTTAGGTTCAGGGACATAACAGTTCTTGTTGCTGGGTGGTAGGTGGTAATGGTTAGGTTCAGGGACATAACAGTTCTTGTTGTTGGGTGGTAGGTGGTAATGGTTAGGTTCGGGGACATAACAGTTCTTTTTGTTGGGTGGTAGGTGGTAATGGTTAGGTTGAGGGACATAACAGTTCTTGTTGCTGGGTGGTAGGTGGTAATGGTTAGGTTCAGGGACATAACAGTTCTTTTTGTTGGGTGGTAGGCGGTAATGGTTAGGTTCGGGGACATAACAGTTCTTTTTGTTGGGTGGTAGGTGGTAATGGTTAGGTTCGGGGACATAACAGTTCTTGTTGCTGGGTGGTAGGTGGTAATGGTTAGGTTGAGGGACATAACAGTTCTTGTTGCTGGGTGGTAGGTGGTAATGGTTAGGTTCAGGGACATAACAGTTCTTGTTGCTGGGTGGTAGGTGGTAATGGTTAGGTTCAGGGATATAACAGTTCTTGTTGTTGGGTGGTAGGTGGTAATGGTTAGGTTCGGGGACATAACAGTTCTTGCTGTTGGGTGGTAGGTGGTAATGGTTAGGTTCGGGGACATAACAGTTCTTGTTGTTGGGTGGTTGGTGGTAATGGTTAGGTTCGGGGACATAACAGTTCTTGTTGTTGGGTGGTAGGTGGTAATGGTTCAGGGACATAACAGTTCTTGTTGTTGGGTGGTAGGTGGTAATGGTTAGGTTCGGGGACATAACAGTTCTTGTTGTTGGGTGGTAGGTGGTAATGGTTAGGTTCGGGGACATAACAGTTCTTGTTGCTGGGTGGTAGGTGGTAATGGTTAGGTTCGGGGACATAACAGTTCTTGTTGCTGGGTGGTAGGTGGTAATGGTTAGGTTGAGGGACATAACAGTTCTTGTTGCTGGGTTACGGTGGTAATGGTAAGAGGGGGGGTAGGTTCAGGGACATAACAGTTCTTGTTGCTGGGTGGTAGGTGGTAATGGTAAGAGGGGGGGGGGGGGGTAGGTTCAGGGACATAACAGTTCTTGTTGCTGGGTTACGGTGGTAATGGTAAGAAGGGAGAGAAGGGAATCCAGTAGTTGTATTTCTTCTTTTTTTTTTCTTTTTTTTTATATCTGTATTTATCTCTCCTTGACGTATCCATCATGTCCCATGCTGCGCCCCCGTTAACACACGTCTTTTCTTCTTCTTCTTTCGTATCTGCGCGCCTTCGTCAAGTTGATGATACTGGCATTTACATTTGCTTTCTGTGCAGTACTCTTCTCTTCTCCTTTTCTTCGCCTCTCTGTCTTTGGGCTGTCTATGTCCCTGTCTTTCTCTGCATCTCTGTCTTTGGGCTGTCTATGTCCCTGTCTCTCTGTGCCTCTCTGTCTTTGGGCTGTCTATGTCCCTGTCTTTCTCTGCATCTCTGTCTTTGGGCTGTCTATGTCCCTGTCTCTCTCTGCATCTCTGTCTTTGGGCTGTCTATGTCCCTGTCTTTCTCTGCCTCTCTGTCTTTGGGCTGTCTGTGTCCCTGTCTCTCTCTGCATCTCTGTCTTTGGGCTGTCTATGTCCCTGTCTTTCTCTGCCTCTCTGTCTTTGGGCTGTCTATGTCCCTGTCTCTCTCTGCCTCTCTGTCTTTGGGCTGTCTATGTCCCTGTCTCTCTCTGCATCTCTGTCTTTGGGCTGTCTGTGTCCCTGTCTCTCTCTGCATCTCTGTCTTTGGGCTGTCTGTGTCCCTGTCTCTCTCTACCTCTCTGTCTTTGGGCTGTCTGTGTCCCTGTCTCTCTCTGCATCTCTGTCTTTGGGCTGTCTGTGTCCCTGTCTCTCTCTACCTCTCTGTCTTTGGGTTGTCTATGTCCCTGTCTCTCTCTGCCTCTCTGTCTTTGGGCTGTCTATGTCCCTGTCTCTCTCTACCTCTCTGTCTTTGGGCTGTCTATGTCCCTGTCTTTCTCTGCATCTCTGTCTTTGGGCTGTCTATGTCCCTGTCTTTCTCTGCATCTCTGTCTTTGGGCTGTCTATGTCCCTGTCTTTCTCTGCCTCTCTGTCTTTGGGCTGTCTATGTCCCTGTCTTTCTCTGCCTCTCTGTCTTTGGGCTGTCTATGTCCCTGTCTTTCTCTGCATCTCTGTCTCTGCCTGTCTGAATGTCTGTCTGTCGTTCGCCCCCAAGCTCGTTCAGTCTGTCGCTCTCTCTCTCTCTCTTTCTCTCTCTCTCTCTTTCTCTGTGTGTGTGTGTGTGTGTGTGTGTGTGTGTGTGTGTGTGTCTGTGTGTATCTCTGTCTCTCTCTCTGTGTCTCTGTTTCTGTCTCTCTCTCAGTCTCTCTCTCTCTCCTATCTCTCTCTCTCCCCCTTCTCTCTCTCTCTCTCTCTCTCTCTCTCCCTCTCTCTCTCTCTCTGTCTCTCTGTCTCTTTCTCTCTTTCCCCCTCTCTCTCTCAATCTCTGTCTCTCTGTCTCTGTCTATCTCTCTCTCTCTCTCCGTCTCTCTCTATATATCTTTCTCTGTCTCTCTCTTGTCTCTCTCTGTCTCTCTCCCTCTCTGTCTCTCTCTTGTCTCTCTCTTATCTCTCTGTCTCTATCTCTCTCTCTCTCTCTCTGTGTGTGTTCAAGATGCATCCCATCCCGCCCCATGGCACCGCTCTCTGCCCTCCCATTTCACAGCTATGTAAACATGGCAGGAAGGAGTCAGACAGGGCCTGGCATCCCCCGCACGTGCACACACACACACACACTGTACACCAGACACGCGCACGCACGCACACATGCACGCACGCACGCACGCACTGTACACCAGACACAGACGGTGCTTCCTCTGCTAACGATAAACAAATTCGCAGGTGGAACACAAAGAGAGTGACAGAGAGAGAGAGAGGGGGGGGATGGAGAGAGAGAGGGGGAGAGAGAGAGAGAGAGATGGCAGGGGTGGTGGAGGGTGAGTGGTAGCGGAAAGAGTGGTAGGGGGGGAGGGTAAGGGGGGGGGGGGGGGTGCGTAGTTGAGAGATGGAGAGGTGAGACGCAGAATTAGACCATGATTGTCCATACATATCTGTCTATCTATCGATCGATCTGTCTGTCTGCCTATCTGTCTATCTGTCTGTCTGTCTGTCTTGTCGATCTATCTATCTATCTATCTATCTATCTATCTATCTTCAGTCTTAAAGAAACGTAAAGAGGAAGAAATAGAGGTGGACACACACACACACACACACACACACACAACACTACACTACACTACACACGAAGCTGGCTTGTGATAGATGACAGTGTTTCCACACACACACAAGTAATTTTGAACCACCAAGGGGACCCCGGTAGGTGTTCTCATCACGCCCAGCAGTGGCCTGTGCAATTTGTTCAGCCGGCCGCTGATCACTACTGGCAGCGATTGACCGCTGAAAACAAAATGGTCCCGATTGATTGATATCACACAGAGAGAGGGGCTTGGGTGGACACAGAGATGGGGGGGGGGGGGGGGGAGAGAGACAGACAGAGAGACAGGGAGAGACAGAGAGATGGGGGGGGGGGGGGGGGGGGGGGGGGGGGTAGACATATAATTACATAGGGAGAGGGGGAAGAGTGGGGGTGAACAGAATGAGGGAGAGGGGCGTGAGAGAGAGAGAGAGAGAGAGAGAGAGAGAAGGGGTGGGAGACAGAGAGAGTGGTGGGGGAGACAGAGGCAGAGAGAGAGAGAGAGAAAGGGACAGAGAGAGAGAGGAGGGGGTGAGAGAGCGAGAGCGAGAGAAGGGAGAGAGAGAGAGAAGGGGTGGGAGACAGAGAGTGGTGGGGGAGACAGAGGCACAGAGAGAGCAAGAGAAAGGGAGAGAGAGAGAGAAGGGGTGGGAGAGAGAGAGTGGTGGGGGAGACAGAGGGAGAGAGAGAGAGAGAGAGCGAGAGAAAGGGAGAGAGAGAGAGAGAGAGAAGGGGTGGGAGACAGAGAGTGGTGGGGGAGACAGAGGCACAGAGAGAGCAAGAGAAAGGGAGAGAGAGAGAGAAGGGGTGGGAGACAGAGAGAGAGCGAGAGAAAGGGAGAGAGAGAGAGAGAGAAGGGGTGGGAGACAGAGATAGTGGTTGGGGAGACAGAGGGAGAGAGAGCGAGAGAAAGGGAGAGAGAGAGAGAGAGAAGGGGTGGGAGACAGAGAGATTGGTGGGGGAGACAGAGGGAGAGAGAGCGAGAGCGAGAGAAAGGGAGAGAGAGAGAGAGAAGGGGTGGGAGACAGAGATAGTGGTGGGGGAGACAGAGGTAGAGAGAG
>NC_134910.1:14891002-14898502 GCF_041734735.1 Babylonia areolata | reverse complement strand
ATGAAATGATTAAAACAAAATAAAACGAAAAGGAAATTGAATGAATAACAAAATAAATAAGCAGACAAGCAAATAACTGATTAACCAGCCAGCAGACTTAAGCTATAAACTAGCTTATTGACAGTTTCGATAAATAGATAAACAGATGAATGAATGGAATTAAAGTAAAGAATCCACGTACAAATCTGACAAAAGAGATAAATGAATAGAATGAACATAGTTAAAGGTGCCTTCTGTTTGAATGAAAAACAAAAGAAGTAAACAAGTAAGTGTGTATAGAAGTTTAGATATGAAAAAAAAAATCAATTACATTGATGAATGGATTAATATAATCAGCAATGAATCCATTAACAAATTAGAGATAAGTGTTATTCAACACCCAACGGATGAACGAATAAATAAATAAATAAATAAATAAACAGACATATATAGATTAATATCTTCTTTTTTTTTAAATGTGCATGGTTAAAGATGCCCCTTTTAAAAGTGCTAGTTATACCTAAGTTTGAAGACAATGCTCGTTGGGAGGGGAAAAAAAGGTATGTCGTTTAATCTTGTTTGAAGGAAGTAATCAAATAAATGCGTATTAACTCTGAAATAAGCAAACACTCAAATACATGAATGAATGAATAGACGGATAGATAGACAGATAAGTAAATAGGATTCTTAAACAGTATACTTGCTTTCGTCATCAGCTACTTTCCAAAAGACGGATAGATAGACAGATAAGTAAATAGGATTCTTAAACAGTATACTTGCTTTCGTCATCAGCTACTTTCCAAAAGACGGATAGATAGACAGATAAGTAAATAGGATTCTTAAACAGTATACTTGCTTTCGTCATCAGCTACTTTCCAAAAGACCGATAGATAGACAGATAAGTAAATAGGATTCTTAAACAGTATACTTGCTTTCGTCATCAGCTACTTTCCAAAAGACAGATAGATAGACAGATAAGTAAATAGGATTCTTAAACAGTATACTTGCTTTCGTCATCAGCTACTTTCCAAAAGACGGATAGACAGACAGATAAGTAAATAGGATTCTTAAACAGTATACTTGCTTTCGTCATCAGCTACTTTCCAAAAGACGGATAGATAGACAGATAAGTAAATAGGATTCTTAAACAGTATACTTGCTTTCGTCATCAGCTACTTTCCAAAAGACGGATAGATAGACAGATAAGTAAACAGGATTCTTAAACAGTATACTTGCTTTCGTCATCAGCTACTTTCCAAAAGACGGATAGATAGACAGATAAGTAAATAGGATTCTTAAACAGTATACTTGCTTTCGTCATCAGCTACTTTCCAAAAGACGGATAGATAGACAGATAAGTAAATAGGATTCTTAAACAGTATACTTGCTTTCGTCATCAGCTACTTTCCAAAAAGACGGATAGACAGACAGATAAGTAAATAGGATTCTTAAACAGTATACTTGCTTTCGTCATCAGCTACTTTCCAAAAGACGGATAGACAGACAGATAAGTAAATAGGATTCTTAAACAGTATACTTGCTTTCGTCATCAGCTACTTTCCAAATTCCCTTGCTGATGTCATCAGGTAGTATAGTAACCAGGCTTCCCTTTTCTCCCGACTCCCATGACGTCAAGAGACAGATTCAGAAAGTTTACAGTCTGCTTATCGCCTGCTCATAATATTCCTTATACTTCTGTCCTTTTTTTTTTTTTTTTTTTTTTTTTTTTAAATGTCTTCATCACTGTTCGCTATTTTCTGATATCTTTCTTTTCTCTTTCTCCTTTGTTGGATAATTTCCGGACAACAGTTGTCGTTCTTTCTTTGTGTGTGTGGGTGTGGGTGGGTGGGTGGGGAGGGGGCAGGGGGGTGGGGGTGGGGAATGGGGGTTCACACTCTCGGGAGAAGCGAGAGCATTATAAACTTAACGATCAATCGTCGTCGTCATCGTCGTGTTCTTCTTCTTCTTCTTCTTGTTCGGGTGACAAGACAAATGTCGCAGGAGCATCTTGCTGAACGAGTGACGTAAAAGTAATGGAGTCATCGACGTAAAAAAACAACAACAAAAAAACACGCAACAAAAGAACACGACCTGTATGACGTCTGTTTCTATGGCAACACTCTTCCCCTCCCCCCCCGTCCCCCCTCCCCCCCCCCCCCCCCCCCCCCCCGCGCACACACACACACACACACACTCTCCCTTTCCTCTCCATCTGGGGGACGGACATTTGGCACGTGCGGGTCGGAACGGGGTCGGAACAGACAGTGTGGGACATGTCCATCCTTTTCTGATCATGTTGGCAGGGGCATAGGGGGGATCAGGGGGGGAAGGGGGAGGAGAAGTTGGGATGAGAGAGAGAGAGAGAGAGAGAATACTGAACACTGAACACATGAAAATGTTTAATGTCATTAGCTGTAAAGCTCTTGTGACATAGCAGGTAGAAATCAGAACAGAAATGGTGCAAAACAAAATAAAATGGAACAGAAAGGGAAACATAATTTTAAAGAGAGAGAGAGAGGGAGGGGGAGGGGAGAGAGAGAGAGGCAGAGACAGAAAGAGAGACACAGAGAGAGAGAGACAGGGACAGACAGATAGAGACTGAGAGAGACAGAGACCAAGAGAGATGAGTCAGGATGGTTTTGGAGGGGAACAGGTGAGTTGGGGGAAGAGACAGACAGACAGAGACAGAGATACAGAGACAGAGGTAGAGAGACCAAGGAGTCAGGATGGGTTTAGATGGGAGTAGATGGGTTGGGAGAAGAGAGAGAGAGACACACAGAAACACACAGAGATACAGTGTGTGTGTGTGTGTGTGTGTGTGTGTGTGTGTGTATCTATCTATCTATCTCTATGTGTGTGTGTGTGTGTGTGTGTGTGTGTATCTATCTATCTATCTCTATGTGTGTGTGTGTATCTATCTCTATATAATATATATAGATAGATATAGATACAGATATCGATATATATGTATAATGTGTGTGTGTGTTTGCGTGAGAGAGAGAGAGAGAGACAGAGAGAGAGAGAGAGAGCTGGGGTACTGTATTATGTCAGGATGGGACTGGAAAGCAGTGTAGGTAGGATGGTTTGGCGTCGTTCTTTATAAACAAATCGTCAGTACAGGAGGCCCCGCCCCCATTGTCACGGGCAGAAAGGCCAACTCAACAAACCATTCAGACTTCAGATTTCTGTCTGTATGTATGTATGTCTCTCTCCCTCCATCTATATATCTATCTAGCTGTCTGTCTGGCTGTCTCTCTCCATCTGTCTATCTATCTATCTATCTATCTATCTATCTATCTATCTATCTATCTATCTATCTATCTATATTGTAAAAACAGAAAGAGCGCGAGACAACCTCCCACCGAGCTGGTTAGGAACTAACAGAGATGAATAAAATACCTGAGTCATACTCAGACTCTCTCTCTCTCTCTCTCTCTCTCTATCTCTCTCTCTCCATCCCTCTCTTGTCTGTCTGTCTCTCTCCCTCTATCAATCTATCTGTCTGTCTGTATGTATTTTTCTATCTGTAAATATTATGTGTGTGTGTGTGTATATATATATATATATATATATATATATATATATATATATATATGTGTGTGTGTGTGTGTGTGTGTGTGTGTAAAAGGAAAAACGTGAGACTACCTCCCACTGATCCGGTTAGTAACTGACAGAGGTGAATAAAATACCTGAGTCTGAGTCTTGAGTCAGAGAAATTCTCTCTCTCTCTCTCTCTCTCTCTCTCTCTCTCTCTCTCCTCCCCCGGCCCCTTCCTCCCTCTCTCTGTGTATTTCTCTGTACCTCTCTTTCTCTCTGTAAGAGCACAGAGAGAGAGAGAAAGCAGGACGCGAGACAGCCTTTCACAGAGCTGGTGAGGCACTGGGAGAGACAGAGACAGAGACAAAGAAAGATGGTGGAGGAGAAGTGTGAGGAGTGAGAGGAAGGCAGCAGCGAAAGAAAAAAGAAAAGAAGAAGAAGAAGAAAGTATGACAAGCGGCAAGATTGCAGTCTCTGTGAACTTGACGCTACAATAGGCCAACGGGGGGGAAAAAAGAAAAAGAAAAAAAAAGAATCCTCATTTTTTCTTTGTTTCGTTTCGTTTTTATGACACGTTATTGTCTTTTGCCGTTCCTTTCCCGATGTTGATTGCTGTGTTGTTGATGATGATGATAGTAGTAGTGATGTTCATAGCACGCAGAGAGACACAAGAGAGATAGCGAAGGAGGGAGAAAGACAGACAGACAGACAGACAGACAGAGAGCAGAAACGAAGGTGGGGATGAGGGGTGGGGGGGTTGAGAGAAAAGGGAGGAATGAAGGAATGAGGCAGGAAGTGCAATGGTGATGATGATGATGAGAGAGAAAGAGAGAGAGAAAGACAGACAGACAGACAGAGGCTGAACTTCGGAGTGCCTGAAACACAGAGAAATTTTGAGAGACAGAAATGGGGAAAGAAGAAGAAGAAGAAGCTGAGACCCAGAATGAGAAACACAGAAACTAGAGGCAAAGGCTCCCAACATACCAACCAACGAAAACAGAAAAGAAAAAAAAAACTAGAGAAATGACAAGAAAAACTTAGAAAAGGGACAAGAATGTAAACGAAGAAAAGAAAAGAAAAGAAAAAAAAAAAGAAAAAGAAAATCAGAACGAGAAAGGACTTCAGTCCCAGCCCTGTGCGATGCCCTCACGTGAACCCTTGCCCGCCAGGAGGGATGGCAAATGCGTGTTTGAAGTCTGTCCGCCCGGGTGACCCCTGAAGAGGAAGCTGAAGGGTTTTGATTTTGATGCCTCCACTTCTGACGAGTGCTGCCATAGCTCTCACACTTCCTTCACAGAGAGGTTTTGTTGTTGTTGTTGCTGTTGTCGTTGTCGTTGTTGTCGTTGTTTTTCTCTCTCTCTCTCACACTGCTTGGCCATTTGGAATCAGCGGGTCGATTCCAATTAAGGCTGAATCTGTTGTGTTTCTCTTGTTTCTGTGTTTCTCTGCCTCTGCCTGTGTCTCTGTCAACGTCAATGTCTCCTTGTCTCCTTGTCTGTCTGTCTGTCTGTCTGTGTCTCTCTGTGTAATTGTCTGTCTCTCTCTCTCCCTCTCTTTCTCTCTCTCCGTGCTGATGTATATGCTTGTGTGTACTCTCTCTCTCTCTCTCTGTATGTATGTATGTATGTGCGTGTGCGGATGCGTGTGTGTCTGTCTATGTTGATAATGATGACAATAATGATGACAAGGAGGAGGAAGAGCAGACTTGGGGGGTGGGGTGGGGGTGGAGGTGGGGGATTGACGAGAGGAAAAGAAGAGAGAGAGAGAGAGATTGAAAAATGAGAATCGTGCACCAGTGGATGAGACTTGGAATCACGCTTTTTCGTGTTCTGTTTGTCTATGAGTCTCTCTCTCTCTCTCTCTCTCTGTCTGTCTGTCTGTCTCTTATTTTCCCCTTTCCCTCTCTATCATTCTCGTCGCTTCGCCGTCCTTTTTAACCCGTTGGTATCTGCATATCTGTGTGTCTGTTTGTCTGCCTGTCTGTTTACATATGTCGATTTATGTATATCCGTCCTGTCATTCACGTACTCTCAATCTCTCTGTCTGTCTGTTTGTGTATCTATCTTTCTACCCATCTGTCCGTCTTTCTGCCTATCTGCTTTTATGTTTCAGTGTATGTACATATCTATGTTTCTATGTATGCATCAATGTACAGATCTTTGTACCTCTTTGTCTGTTCCTCCTCCTCCTCCTCCTTCTCCTTCTCTCTCTTCTCCCTCCCTCCCCAACCCCCCTTCTCTCCCTTTTCCCACCTTCCCATTCACCCACTGTCGCTCTTTTCCCCCACTTATTCTCACCTGGGTATACGAGAAACGAGGTTTATAAAAAAAAAAAAGGGTAAGGCATATGTAAGGAGGAGGTGGGGGTGACGGAGGGTCGGGGGGGGGGGGGGGGGGGGGGGCGGTTATTGTTCAGCCTGTGTAATAGTGCTGACGGCACTAGAAGGATGGAAAGTTTGGAAATGGGGAAGAGTGGGGAATGAGAAGGGAGGTCTTGGGGGGGTGGGTGCGCGTATGACGTGAGAAGGGATTTGAACCCGAGCTGTAAGGAAGGCCGTTTCCAGCAATCTGCAGGGTTTTTGTTTTGTGTGTGTGTGTGTGTGTGTGTGTGTGCGTTTTATGGAAACGGTGGGTCGTAGGGGATCATCATTAAGGGACGTCACTGTGCCTGCGTGACCTTTCTCCTCTTCAGATTGTTGCTCTTTTTTTCTTTTCTTGTTCTTGTTGTTCGTGTTGTTCTTGTTGTTCGTGTTGTTGTTGTTGTTGTTGTTGTTGTTGTTGTTGTTCGTGTTGTTCTTGTTATTCATGTTCTTGTTTTCTTCTGGATGTAATAGTTCTTCTTGTTTTTCTTAATTTATTGTTGTTTCTGTTGTTGTTGTTGTTTTCTTCTTCTTCTTCTAACGAACAAATCATAGGGGGGATTATAATTCACAGGGGCGATAATATATGATAAAGGAACAGAAAAAAAAAAAACGAAATAAGGGTCGCCCCCTTACCCCCCACCCCCCCCCCACCCCCCACACACACACACTCACACTGGGTGAAAAGAATAGGCACAGAACGGATGGGAGTTCAGCTTGTGTATAAGAAAAGTCCGCACTGAGGAGGACATCAGGAAGGAAGGAAGGAAGGAAGGGGGAAGAGAAGGAGGGAGGGGTGAGCGCGAGGAGGGGAGAGGGGGGTGGGGGTTGGGGGCGATTCGGTGACGTAAGACGTTGGTAAGGATTTGAACTGGGGGTCGTAAGAAAGGCTGTTTCCAACAGTTTTGCAGGTTTGTTTTGTTTTCTGTTGTAGTTTTTTTTTGTTGTGTGTTTTGTTGTGTGTTTTTTTATGGAGGGTTGGGGATGATCATTTGTGGACATCCACGAGACAGTGTGTGACCTTTTCTGCTGTGGATGGATGTTTGTGTTGGTTGGTTGGTTGGTTGGTTGGTTTTCTTTTAGTTTTGTTGTGTTGTGTTGTGTTTTGTTTTTGTTGTGGATGTTCTTGTCTTTTTCAGCCCCTGATACATGACAACGTGGTCCTGTGTTGGGCTCGGTCTGTGTCTTGAAGCTACAGAAAGTTCTTTTGTTTCCTTCCATACTTTCTTCCTTGCTTTATTTCTTGTGGTCTGTCTTTTTTTTTCTTTCTTCTTCTTGTTCTTGTTCTTCTCTCTTTCTTTTCAGTCTTGCTGTGTTTGTGGGTTCCGTCCCCCCCACCACCCCGCCTTTTAGATAAAAAAACAAAAACAACTTATAGTCTCTCTCTCTCTCTCTCTCTCTCTCTCTCTCTCTCTCTCTCTCTCTCGACTTGTTCTTTTCTCCTTTTCGTTCTCTTTTTTTTTTTTATATATTTTCGCTCCATCATTTTCCTTTCTTGTGTGTGTGTGTGTGTGTGTGTGTGTGTGTGTGTGTGTGTGTGTGTGTGTGTCTCCGTTCTTCGATCCTTTATCTTTAAATGTATCTATATTTTCTCTCTCTTTTTTTTATTTGTTTTTTTATTTATT
>NC_134910.1:14886002-14888502 GCF_041734735.1 Babylonia areolata | reverse complement strand
TGTGTGTGTGTGTGTGTGTGCGTGCGTGCGTGCGTGCGTGCGTGCGTGCGTGTGTGCGTGCGTGTGTGTGTGTGTGTGTGTGTGCGTACGTGAGTGCATGTATGAGTGTGTGTGTGTGTGTGTGTGTGTGTGTGAGTGCGCGCGCGCGCGCGCGTGCTATCCATCATTGCACCTTTTTTCAATAGGGGTGGGGGGAGGGGAGAGGGGTGGTGGTCGGAAGGCGGGGGAGAGGGGGTACGCAGATGGAGGGGGGAGGTGGAGGGAAGCATCCCAAATTAGTGCAGTATGGCCGCACCAGAGGGGGCCGGGGGGCGGGGTAGGGGGAATGGGGGGGGGGAGCATTCACGGGATATTAAGAATCGATTTGGGACAAAAAGCTGAGAGAGAGAGAGAGAGAGAGAGAGTCCAGAAGGGAAGCGACTGATGTGGCGACGGTCCGTCGAGGTTCCTTCCCTTGTCTCATTAAACCGGTGGGGGGAATGGGTTTGGAGGTTGGGGAGTGGGAGGGGGGGGGGGTTGGGGAGGGGTTGGTAGAATTTGGCTGGAGGATCGAAGGTGTGGGTGTGGGTGTAGGTGTGGGAAAGGGGATGTGGGGAGTGGGGGTGGGGGGGTTAGGCCTGTTGGTCGCAGGTCATTCACACGGGGGGGTCCTGATGGGGTTAACCTCTCCTGACTGGATTAGTCTCCCTTTGTTGCACGGCTGTCGGTCTGTGTGGTGGTGGTGGTGGTGGTGTGGTGTGGCGGGGCGGCGGGCAATTTCCCCTGGCCTGGGATCGGTCCAAGTGAGGAGCGTTGGGCTGACGAGGATGCGAGGCGGCGGTGGTCGGGAATAGTTGGTTAGACCTTTGGATTCTGTCCCCCCCCCCCCCCCCCCCCCCCCCACCCCCACCCCCCCCCCCCCCCCCCCCAAGTTCGATCCCCCACTGTTTCTGGCGCTCTAGGTAGGTGAATTAAAAAAAAAGTAGGCCTATTATTAGGTCGAGCATGTCACAATACAACACTGAAAAAGGTGGACAGGGCAATAAACAAAAACAACAACCTTATATTATGTCCAAGATATAAGGACGTCTGCTGGGAGTAAGCGTACAGTTGCTTTTGTTTCCGATCTCCAAGATCAACATAATTAACCTGTGCAGACCTGCCAAGTTCCCGTTGAACCCATTCTTGTGGACACGGCGTGCCGAAGAAGAAAACGCATACCGTTAAAGATCTCATAATTCAATTTAGTGCTCGGTACGTTATTGGAAACAAGAACATAGCCAGCATGCACACACACACACACACACACACACACACACACCACGCGCGCGCGCGCGCGCGCGCACGCACGCACGCACGCACGCGCGCGCGCACACACACACACACACACACACACACACACACCCTCCGGAAACGGGGTATGGCTACCTATATAGTGATGTAGAAATGGTCAAACACGTAAACACCCTCTTGTACATACGAGTGAACGTGGAAGTTGAAACCCATGATTTCAGCAGAAGACGAGGAAGAGGAAAAGTTGAAGGAAGTGCAGTAGTAAGAAGAAGCAGAAGAATAAGTAGTCGTAGTCGTATCAGTAGTTGTAGTAGGAGAAGGAGGAGGGGAGTAGAAGTATAAGTAGTAGTAGCACCAGCAGTTGCAGCAGCAGCAGCAGCAGCAGCAGCAGCAGTAGTAGTCGTGTTGCATAAGTTCGCGTGATGATACTGGAGACAAGACTGAAACTGTAAAGATGGAAGGGTTTTCATTTCTTTTCTTTTCTTTTCTTTCTTTCTCCCTTTCTTTCATTCTGTTTCTTAAAGCAGCTATTGTTCTTCGTGTTATGTCTGTGTTTAGTGTCATTATTTTGAGGGTGCTTCTCCTGAGACGTCGTATGGCATTCGTGTCTTGAGTTTACAATCAATGCAGGAGATTGCTCTCAAGATTGATTTTCTTTTCCTGTTATACAGCGTTTTTGCTGCGTTTTGTTATTCATTATGGATGATGTTATTTTGGAGTTTTGATGTTGCGATTGCCATTGTTGTTGTTGTACCAGCCGATATTATGATTGTTGACAACGTTGTTATTTCGTTTTTGTTGTTGTCGTTGTTGTTGTTTTTGTTGTTGTTGTTGTTGTTGTTGTTGACGACGGTGGTAGCTGTGCAGTGTGTATGTAAGGTAAGAGGTAAAGGGGTTGGGGGTGTGGGGGTATAATGAGGGTAGCTGGGTTCTGGTCGAGACGTAGTTGTCGTTGGTCGTAACTCTATTGTATTGATCTCTGTTCTGTGTGTGTGTGTGTGTGTGTGTGTGTGTGTGTGTGTGTGTGTGTGTGTGTGTGTGTGTCTGTCGTAATTCTATTGTATTGATCTCTGTTCTGTGTGTGTGTGTGTGTGTGTGTGTGTGTGTGTGTGTGTCGTAATTCTATTGTATTGATCTCTGTTCTGTGTGTGTGTGTGTGTGTGTGTGTGTGTGTGTGTGTGTGTGTGTGTGTGTCGTAATTCTATTGTATTGATCTCTGTTCTGTGTG
>NC_134910.1:14863502-14873502 GCF_041734735.1 Babylonia areolata | reverse complement strand
ACACATACGCATACACACACGCACGCACGCACGAACACACACACACACACACACACACACACACATGTATGAACACACACACACAGACGCACGCACGCACGCACGTGCACACACACACACACACACACACACACACACACACACACACATACACACATACACACATACGCATACACACACGCGCACACGCACACGCATACACACACACACGCACACACACACACGTACGCACGCACACACGTACGCACGCACACACAGAGGAACACACACACACACACACACACACGCACACACACACACACACACTCACACACACTCACACACACACTCACACACACTCACAAACACGCACGCACACACAGAGGAACACACACATACACACACACACACACACACACACTCACACACACACACACACACACACACACACACACACACACACACACACACACACACACACAAACATCCAATCCCTATCCTTTTACCCACGCTCGACGACAACCTCTATACCGTTTTTAAAAGCTAGGATGTTGTTTTCGTTTACGTGGGGGGTAAGGCTCTCCCCCTCCTCTCTCCCTCTCCCCTTCCACCCCCCCCCCCACTCTCTCTCTCTGTCTCGCTCGCTCGCTCGCTCTCTCTCTCTCCTTCAAATATATGTGCGCTGTTGTAATGACGTAGACTAGCAAGGACAGATTGGAATAACTGGCAATGCCTGAAATCTTAATCATTGAATAAGAAAACGTTTTTGAGTTCTTAGCTCTCTCTCTCTCTCTCTTTCCCTCTCACTCTGTCTCTCTATCTCTGTCTGTCTGTCTGCCTGCCTGCCTGTCTGTCTGTCTGTCTGTCTGTCTGTCTCTCTCTGTCTCTCTCTCTCTCTGTCTCTCTCTCTGTCTGTGTCTCCCTACCCACCCCACCCCCCATCAGTTTCCTTCCATTTCAAGTTCCATCAGCAATAACCTTCAGTGCCCTTTACACTTCCTTTGATATTTCTAAACGGCCGCAAAAGTGGGAAAATAAGGAAGACGACGGGAAAAACAAACAAACAAAAAAACAAAAAAACCCGAGCCAGATCATCTATTTATTTAGCCAGCTGTTGTAAACATTCGGAGTGTGTGTTTTATTTTCTCGGTTTTTTTGTTTGTTTTTTTTGTGTGTGTGGGTTTTTTTTGTTTTGTTTTTTGGTGTTTTTTGTTGTTGTTTTTTTTTTTATCTTTTATTAGGACTGTTAAGACTTTAGGGGTGTTTGAACGTAAACCCCACGCACGTCACAGATTCAACCACTAACCGCGCGCGCGCGTTCGCACACACACACGCACACACATACATACACACACACACACACACACACACACACACACACACACACACACACACACACACACACACACACACACACACACACACACACACACACTTACACGAACGCGAAAGTTTCGCAATCTCGCACAAGTGCGTCCGTCCGTATACGTCAAGTGTGCGCGCACTGACGTACTGGCACACACACACACACATAAGCGCATACACACGTGCACACAAACACACACACACACACACACACACACACACACACACACACACACACACACACTCAGCATCTCTGAACATATATTTACTCACAACCAAGTCACCCACTTTACCCACCGTCTCGTTCCGATAGACTGACCAGTTGCTCAATCAGACCGTATGGAAATCGACCTTCAAAGCACCTACCTCTTGAAAGAAGAAGGAAAAAAGGACAGAGAGAGGGAGAAAGAGATAGAGAGAATGGGAGAGAGAAAGAGAAAGAAGAGAGAGAGGGGGAAAAGAGAGAGAGAGGGGGTGGAGAGGGAGAATAGGAGAGAGAGAAAGAGAGGGGGGGAGAGGAAGAGAGAGAGGGGGGTGGAGAGGAAGAGAGAATGGGAGAGAGAGAAAGAGAGGGAGGGGGAGAGGAAGAGAGAGGGAGGGGGAGGGGAAGAGAGAGAGAGAATGGGAGAGAGAGAAGAGAGAGGGGGGAGAGGAAGAGATAGAGAGAGAGAGGGTGGGGGGATACGAATGAAAAGACGGTTGCATTCAGTTCCTTTACAAATGAGAGAGTGAGACACACACACACACACACACACACACACACACACACACACACACACACACACACACACCGTGACGGGGGGTAAGAGAGAGATGGGGAGAGAGAGAATGAGAGAGAGAGAAGGGAGAAAGAGAGAAGAGAGGGGATAGAGAAAAAGAGAGGTGGTGGAGAAACACACACACACACACACACACACACACACACACACACACCGTGACGGGGGGTAAGAGAGAGATGGGGAGAGAGAGAATGAGAGAGAGAGAAGGGAGAAAGAGAGAAGAGAGGGGATAGAGAAAAAGAGAGGTGGTGGAGAAACACACACACACACACACACACACACACACACACACACACACACACACACACACACACAGACTGAGACAGAGACAGAGAGAGAACATGACCCCAGGTAGAGCGAGCGAAACCCCCCAGACAATTCTTCCGCTCGCGAAAGCATTCTTGCACGCTTGAAAAGTGCCAGAAAAATACATACTTCATGTCATTGGACTCTACACTGATGGTGTGCCGAGGTGAGAGAGTGTGTGGGAGTGGGGGGGCTGGAGAGAGGGTGGGGGAGGGGGGGGGGAGTTTGTGGGGGCGGTTAGCATATGGTGCAAGAAGGGAGATGGGTGGGGTGGGGGGGAGGAGCGAGGGGGTGAGAAAAGAATGGAGGATGGAGAGGGGATGATTAGATAGAGAGTGAGTAGGGACGGGGGGGGGGGGGGGGATACATAATTATGGGGTGGAAGGGGAGAAGATTTGGGCTTTTTGGGAGATACTAACGTAGGTAAGAAAGAGAGGGAGGGAGTGGGGAGGGTAAGAGGAAGAGAGAGAGAGGGGGGGGGCGGAAAGAAAGTTAATAATAAGAGGGAGAGAGAAAACAAATGCAATTACGATTGTTTTATTGCATTTAGCTTTCAGTCCCTCTATAAATTAGTGAATCAGTGAGTGAGTGAGGGGAGATAGAGAGGGAGGCGAGAGATAGAGTGAGAGAGAGAGAGAGAGAGAGAGAGAGAGAGGGAGAGAGAGAGGGGGGAACATCTGCTTCTGAATGCAGAAATGTTTTATTTGAAACGTCGGGAAAACAAGCAACCACTGCGCGCACGCGCGCGCGCGCGCGTGTGTGTGTGTATATTGCATGTAAATGAGAAGAAAAAGGAGGAGGAGGAGAGAGAGACAGAGAGAGACAGAGAGAGATGGGATGGAAAGAGAGGAGGAGATGGTGTTTTTCATAACACCTTTCGGGTCAGTGAATTGGGTAAGTTGGCTGCTTTGACTTTTTCTCCTTTCAGTGGGAAAGAAGAGATAAAGAGAGAGAGAGAGGTGGGGAGTGTGTGTGTGTGTGTGTGTGTGTGTGTGTGTGTGTGTGTGTGTGTGTGTGTGTGTGTGTTCAGAGTACATGTGGTAGAGAGAGGTAGGGAGTGTTTGTGTGTGTGTGTGTGTGTGTGTGTGTGTGTGTGTGTGTGTGTGTGTGTGTTTAGAGTACATGTGGTAGAGACAGACAGACAGACAGAGACAGAGATAGAGAGAGAAAGAGAATCAGATGAACTTAAAACAACAAATGCTCAGTGGCATGAACAATGTGCAAGTGATGGGACTACAATATGGGCGGATACTTAGTTAATGATAATTTAAAGTTATGTCTTTATCTTGAGGATCAGAACACTTATTTTCGTCGTCTTCTTCTTTATTTAAACTTATTGGAAAAACAACAACAACAGCCAAGCAGAAAAGACACACACACACACACACACACACACAATTGAAGAAACAAAAAATTACGCCAGGTCAGCAAAATCTGTCGTTACAGTACCACTTTGGTTTTTCGTGGGGTTTTTTTTTTGAAACCAAAGGGGTAACAAGGGGAATCTTTAAATCAAGCCTACAGGTATTTCTGTCTCAACAAGTCATACTGTGGGCAGTTTGCCAGTGCATGTGGTTCCTTCCTCCTTCTTCGCTTTCTCCACAAAATGTTGTGCCGGGTGGTTTTTTGTTGTTGTGTGTTTGTGGTTTTGATGTGTTGTTGGTTTTTCGAGCACAGAGAGAGAAAGAGACTCACAGAGGACGGACGCTTGAAACGGGCGATAACCCACGGCTCTCTCTCTCTCTCTCTCTCTCTCTCTCTCTCTCTCTCTCTCTCTCTGTGTGTGTGTGTGTGTGTGTGTGTGTGTGTGTGTGTGTGTGTGTGTGTGTAAGTCGGCCAAAGTGCTAATATCTTCATCGTTGGAAAATAAATAAAGATTCATTCATTCATTCTCTCTCTCTCTCTCTCTCTCTCTCTCTCTCTCTCTCTCTATATATATATATATATATATATATATATATATATATATATATATATATAGTGATATATATATATATATAGTGTAGTTTTGTGTAGTGTAGACCCTGTTTCAGGGCGGGGACTGGGGACTGGATGAAAAAAAAGCGCGCCAGTGCTTATCTATTATCCTCGATAATAAGGAATTTGTCTTGTCTTGTCTGTCTTGTCTCTCTCTCTCTCTCTCTCTGTCTGTCTGTCTCTTTCTCTCTGTGTCTGTCTCTGTCTCACACACACACACACACACACACACACACACACACACACACACTCACACATCGTATTGTTATAAGATTACTTCAGTGTTATTTGTCATTTGACAGATTTAGTCTATATCGTTGTTTTACGTATTGTCCAATGTATAACTGTATGTCAACGCCTCAAAATGCAGGGTGTGCGTGACGAACTTTTGTTTTGACCCCTTACCGACCCCAGTCACTTTGTATTGTGGCCCAAGGCCGATGTACATTAAAACAGTTCTGAGTTCTGAGTTCTCTCTCTCTCTCTCTCTCTCTCTCTCTCTCTCTCTCTCTCTCTCTCTCTCAGACGCACGGATATGATAAGGAAGGTTGTTCCAGATGTGAGGAGCAGCAAAGAAGAAAGAGCGTTCACCATAGGTTCTTGTATCGACACGAGGAAGTTTCAAAAGGTAAAACAGTCCTGAGAGGAAGAGCGGAGATTTCTCGTGGGAGTCTAAACACTGATTAGGTCAGAAAGATAAGTAGGTCCTGTATAATTATGTAGGAGTGTGGAAACAGTTTCTGTGACACGCATTTTTGGATGCCGGGAGAGCAGCGCGCGCTTGGGCGCACGGGTCAATGAGACAATCACAATGTTAAGAAATGATAATAATAATAATAATGATAATAATAATAATCATAATAATACAAAATAAATCAGGTTTCACGTTTCAAGTTCATCTCTTGGTTCTTTCAAGTCAACTGTTTGTTTTTTTTGTCCGAGGGGAAGAAGGAGTGGGGGGGGTTGGGGGGGTGAGTGGGGAGAGGGGGGAGGGTGTTCGGGGGTGGGGTGGGGGGGGGTTAATGAATCGTTGGAGGGGTGGGGTGTGCGGTGTGGGGTGTGGGGGGGAGGCGGTTGAGAGAAAGGTTAGGCATTAACCCCACGCTCGGTAGGTCACAGCAACAACAACAAAAGTGAAAAAAGAGACGAACGTATTGCAAGGAGAGAGAGGTAGGGGGTGGGGGTGGGGGGGCTGGGGGGGGGCTGGGGGAGAGAGATTTATGAGGGTACGGTGTGTGGTGCGATGTGGTGTGGCTGTTTAGTTAGACTTTGTCATGCTATCTTGTGCATCCCCCCCCCCCAATCATCCCCACCCCCACCCACCCTCTCAGCCCTTCCTCCTCCTTTCCTCCTGTCCTCCCTCTGTGTGTGTGTGTGGGGGGGGGAGCGTGTGTGTATGTGTGTGTGTGTGGAGAGAGACAGAGAGAGAGAGAGAGAGAGGGGGGGGGTGGGAAGGGGTAGGGGCATAGGAAGGGATGCCTCCACCCACCCTCTCTCTCTCTTCCTCTCTCTCTCTCTCCCTTTCTCTCTCTCCCTCTCTCTCTGTGTCTTCCTGTCTCTCAGTATTCTTCTCTATCTTTCTCTCTCTCCATCCCTCCCTCAAGACTCGCACCACCACCACCACCACCCGCACATGCCGTCTCTCTCCTGAAATATATAGGCATATTGATTATAGGACAGACAGATATATGGACGAAGGGATGGATAAAAGTATACAGAGAGACAGGGAAAGTTACACACTGTAGATGGTGACTTTTTTCCTTCTTTTGGGGATGGGGGAGTGGGGGTGGGGGGTAAGGTGCGTAGGGGGGCGTTTCGGGGCCGGGGGGGGGGGGGGAGAGATCGGTGGGAGAGAGGTCAATGCGTTAGTGAACTCTACACTCGGTCACAGTTGAGAAAGGAGGGGGGAGAGAGGGAGAGACAGAGAAAATGAGAGAGAGAGGAGGGAGGATAGAGAAGGGGGGAGCAAGCGAGAGAGAGAGAGGGGGGGAGAGAGAGAGGGGGAGATAGAGAGAGGGGTGAGAAAGGGGGGGCGAGAGAGGGGATAGATGGAGGGGAAAGAGAAAGAAAGAGAGAGAGAGGAGAGGAGAGGGAGGGAGAGATCTGCGGAAAGAGGGAGGGGGTAGAGGGAGAGAGAGATAGAGAGGTTAGAAGGGGAGAGAGAGAGGGGGTGGGGAGCGAGAGTGAGAGAGAGAAGGGGGGGGTAAGAGGGGGAGTGAGAGAGGGAGAGGAGAGAGCGGTAGAAGGAGGGGACACAGAAAGAGAGAGAGGGAGGGAGAGAGAGAGACAGAAGAGGGAGAGGGAATGATCGGTGGAGAGAGAGGGAAGGGGGGCAGAAGGTAGGGGTAGAGGGAGAGAAACAGAGAGAGAGAGACAGACAGACAGAGACAGACAGAGAGAGACAGAGATGGAGAGAGAGAGAGAGAGATCGAAAGCCCTGGGAGAAAGTCCTTGTGGGAGAGGAGAGGAGAGATTTACGATGGTTTGGTGTGGTTCTGGTTGTACCTTACTCACGCCAACGCGCGTGGCGGGAGAGGTGATGGCTCAATGGGTTCAGGACACCGAGGGGGGGGCCCCGGGGGGGGGGTGTGGAGGTGGGAGAGTTGGTCCCCGGGTTCGATTCTTGCGCGAGGTGTTGGATTTTCAGTCCTCTCTCTCTCCCCCCCCCCCCCCCCCGCCCCCCGCACCTCACCCCACCTACCTTCTTCACACTTCTTTGACGGGCGCAAGATCTGAGCTTGTTAAATAAAGTGTTGGACTTTTCAATGTGAGAATCCTGAATTCCAGTCCAGTTAGGTAGGTTGGTATAATGGTGGATTGGTGGGATGGATAGATAGATAGATAGATAGATAGGTAGACAGATAGATAGATAGATAGATTAAAAATAGACAGATAACAAGACAGACAGACAGACAGATAGATAGATAGATAGATTAAAAATAGACAGATAACAAGACAGACATACAGACAGACAGACAGATAGATAGATAGATAGATAGATAGATAGATAGACAACAAGACAGACAGGCAGACTAATAGACAGACAGACAGACAGACAGACAGACAAACAAATGCAAGTGTGGAGCTTGGAGGGTAGGTACCAAGAGAATGACATACATTCTCCCCACCCCCTTCCCGCCGCCATCACCACCCACTACCCCATCCCCCTACCCCACATACACACACCCTAATCCCCACTCCTTCCGCCCTCACACACACACACACACACACACACACACACCTCAGAAAAGAAAAAAAAAACACCAGAAGGTAAGAAATCGAACCGAAGCCGTCTATTCCTTTACTCTCAGCATCGATTCGGGACGTGTCTAATCTCTTGCAAAGTCCGGGGTATCTGAAAAGATGACGGATATTGACTTTGATGGGAGAGGGGTGGGGAGGGGGGAGAGTGAGGGTGAGGAGCGGGAAGGAGGTTGAAAAGGAAGTGGGAGGGTGACTATATACATAATTTTATAATATATATATATATATATATATATTGTTGTTGTCGGGTTTGTTTTCTGCTTGATGTTGATTTCTTTTTCTTTCTTTTTTTTCTCCACCGGTGCTAGACGCGAAAAGTTCGATGCTGAAAGGCACACTGTTTTCATGATATCCACTTTCTGTTTTTCTTCTTTTGGGTTTTATTATCATTATCATTATCATATCTCAAGCCCAAAACAATAAAGCCTGTGTCACGAGGCAAAAACACAAGTAATGCTGCATTCCATGATTATTTTGTTGTTGTTTTTTATTATGCTGTTTTTTTTCTTTCTTTCTTTCTTTGTGTTTTCTCTCTTGTTTTCTTCATTATCACAAAAATAGCCAACATCATTATCAGTCGCTCCCATTTCTTTTTTTATGATACTGCTTGCAAGCCTGATTATTTTCTCTGTCTGTCTGTTTGTCTCTCTGTCTTTCTGTCTGTCTCTGTTTTTCTCTCTCCAGCTGTCTCTCTCTGCCTCTCTTTATCTGTCTGTCTCTGTCCCTCTCTCTCCCTCTCGATCTCTTTGTGAATTGATGTTGTTAGACTTAGACAGTAGAGAGAAGAAGAACTGGTTTTGTGATGTTTGGATGAACCAAGGTATTGCTAATGTATGTGGATTTATTCATGTTTTTTAGACAGCGCCTGGTTGCTTGTCGATGGCAGAAATGCATGACCATATTCAGGACAGTGAAAGATTTAACATGTATAGGAGCTTTTGCATACACATGATTTAAAACAATATCTAAGGTTCGATATCGATAAACATCTATTAGATAGTAAAGAGTGGTAACTCTCTCCATTCGCAAGGTACACAACTTCAAATAAGTGCTGCTTACGCTACCGATTCAGCTAGCACACAGGTAATTAAACGGTACATTGGAACAAACCCAGACGCTTCTTCAAAAAAGGAAGCTCCGGGCCTGTCCTTATACCGATCATTTGACATGTGCACACAGCAGCAAAGGGCAGAAGAAATGTGCAAACACAAATTAGCTTTCATTCAAGACTGACAATAGCCTCTTTAATCCTGAACAAGCCATACAGAACACATGGACAATACACAACAAACACATGATATACGACGACAAAACTTAGGTTGGGTGTATTCGATTTGGCGGCTGTACATTAGTACAGACAATGCAGCGACAGAGATCTGATTTGTCCATTGTGCAAAACTTTTAAGGAAGATGAATTACATTGAGCTCTGTACTGTCCAGCCCATACTGATATCAGACTGAAGTTTATTCCTTCCAAGTGTTACCAACATCCATGTGCTTTAAACTAAGTCTTCTGATGTCATCCACAAGACAGCGTGACGTACGTCATTTATCATGTTTCTTATACAAAGCATTCAAATTTAAAGAAATTGTAACCTCGCAGTATTTCGTGAACTATTTTTTCGTATTTTCTAGTTTTATAATGTTGAAATTCGATTTTTTTTTTCTCGAATTTTATTTTCAAAACATTTTTTTTTTCAGACAAAGGTTTACATACCAAATAAATATTTCGCATTAGGAAGGCACAACAATATAGCGTTCCGAACATCAACCATTCCACATCAAGTATCACATCGGCAGAACAGCAAATATCAATTAAAACATTGATCTGCGTGATATTATAACACACGAATTACAATGAAATTGTAATAATGACAGTATACTATCTGTTCACACATTGCTTCCACTGGTACTGCTGAGCCCAATTCATATCAAAGTAATATAGGTTTTTATACATAATGCAAATCTTAATCTTGTACGATATATATGTATGGTGCCCATTTCTGCACATATTTGTTATATTCCATGGATATTCTAAAAATATTTCGTATGCCTTTTTAAGATCTTTTATGAACATTTGTAATGTTGGATTTACTTTATTAATTCTACATTTGTATATAAAGAATTTGGCTATCATTTTTCTCGAATATTTTGTAAGGGTATATGTTCACTTGCCCCTTCATGAGGGGGCCATTGCCTGATGAATAAACCATTTACATTCTCTCACTGCATTGTGATTGTGGTGGTGATGACAATGATAATGGTGATAATTGTTGATAGTTGTTTTCTTTTGTTTTCTGTTTCAGGTAAGTTGCATTGGATGAGTGATG
>NC_134910.1:14853502-14861002 GCF_041734735.1 Babylonia areolata | reverse complement strand
TTTGTGGAATAAACCCAGGGATCAGACACGGTGCAGGAAAAGCGAAGAGGATTTTGTGTGTGTGTGTGTGTGTGTGGCTGGAGGAGGAGGAGGAGGAGGAGGAGGAGGAGAGGGGCGGAATGGGGAAGGGGAGGAGAGCAAAGGAAAGGGGTGTTGTGTGTGTGTGTGTGTGTGTGTGTGTGTGTGTGTGTGTGTGTGTGTGTGTGTGTGTGTGTGTGTGTGACAGACAGACAGACAGACAGATACAAGACAAGACAAGACAGAGACAAGCGACCTCTGCTGACAGGATTAAGAGAGAAGATAAAAAATTTAAAAAAAAAAGAACCGGGAAGGGATGGAGAGGGGATTGTGGGGAGGGGAGGGGAGGGGGGGGTAAGAGGGGGTGGGTGTGGGTGGGGAGGGCTTGTCTACGATAATTAATCGTGTTGTAATAATTGACACGATCACCGGCCACTACCTATATACCTATCTTCATTCCTTCCTCCCTCCCTCCCTCCCTCCCTCCTCCATTGAGTTAGTAAGTAAGTAAAGTTAGTTTAGCTGGTAAAGTTCCGCATCCTTCCACACCCCACACCCACCCACCCCCCCTCCGCCCCCCACCCCCGCTGCTCCCCCCTCCCCCTCCACCTCACCGCCCCCCGCCTCCCCTCCTCTCCATCTCCTGCCCCAGTCTCTCTTCGTCACCCTCGCCACGTCTCAGTGTCTTAATAAGACACGATTTCAGTGGTGTATCTCTCAGTGCTCTGTGCCTGAGACGAAACAGAACGGTGGTTGGTGGCTATGGGGTGGGCGCTGAGTACAGTGTCGGTGTTGAGAGGTGCGAGTGCACGGGTATGGGGAAAGGGGTGTGTGTGTGTGGGGGGGGGGGGGGGTGGGGGGTTGCATGTGTGTGGGCGGGGAGGTGGTGTTGTGGCGTATGTGTTTGTGTGTGTGTGTGGGGGGGGGGGGGGGGGGGGTGGGGGGGGGGGGTTGATGTTTGTGTAGGAGTGTCCTTTTGTTTTTGGCAAGGGCATTGGAGAAACAGAGACGACAGAGGGTGTTGGATTGAAGGAGGGAAACAGGGACAGACAGACACACCGACAGACAGACACACCGACAGACAGACACACCGACAGACAGACACACCGACACACAGACACACCGACACACAGACACACCGACACACAGACACACCGACAGACAACTACACCGACAGACAGACACACCGACAGACAGACACACCGACAGACAGACACACCGACACACAGACACACCGACACACAGACACACCGACACACAGACACACCGACACACAGACAGACACACCGACACACAGACACACCGACACACAGACACACAGACACACCGACAGACAGACACACCGACAGACAGACACACCGACACACAGACACACCGACACACAGACACACCGACACACAAACACACCGACACACAGACAGACACACCGACACACAGACACACAGACACACCGACAGACAGACACACCGACAGACAGACACACCGACACACAGACAGACACACCGACACACAGACACACCGACAGACAGACACACCGACAGACAGACACACCGACAGACAGACACACGACACACAGACACACCGACACACAGACACACCGACAGACAGACACACCGACAGACAGACACACCGACACACAGACACACCGACAGACAGACACACCGACACACAGACACACCGACAGACAAACACACCGACAGACAGACACACCGACAGACAGACACACCGACACACAGACACACCGACAGACAGACACACCGACAGACAGACAGACACACCGACACACAGACACACCGACAGACAGACACACCGACAGACAGACACACCGACACACAGACACACCGACAGACAGACACACCGACACACAGACACACCGACAGACAGACACACCGACAGACAGACACACCGACACACAGACACACCGACAGACAGACACACCGACACACAGACACACCGACACACAGACACACCGCCAGACAGACAGACACACCGACACACAGACACACCGACAGACAGACACACGGACACACAGACACACCGACACACAGACACACCGACACACAGACCACACCGACACACAGACACACCGACACACAGACACACCGACAGAACAGACACACCGACAGACAGACACACCGACAGACAGACACACCGACAGACAGACACACCGCCAGACAGACAGACACACCGACACACAGACACACCGACAGACAGACAGACACACCAGACAGACAGACACACCGACACACAGACACACCGACACACAGACACACCGACAGACAGACACACCGACAGACAGACACACCGACAGACAGACACACCGACAGACAGACACACCGACACACAGACACACCGACACACAGACACACCGACAGACAGACACACCGACAGACAGACACACCGACAGACAGACACACCGCCAGACAGACAGACACACCGACACACAGACACACCGACAGACAGACACACCGACAGACAGACACACCGACACACAGACACACCGACAGACAGACACACCGACACACAAACACACCGACAGACAGACACACCGACACACAGACACACCGACAGACAGACACACCGACATACAAACACACCGACACACAAACACACCGAAAGAGGCAGAGAAGGTTGTGCTGCATTATGTTCTGCTCTCTCTCTCTCTCTCTCTCTCTCTGTTTCTCTGTTTCTCTCTCTCTCTCCCTCTCTCTCTCTCTCTCTCTCTCTCTCTCTGTTTCTCTGTTTCTCTCTCTCTCTCTCTCTCTCTCTCTCTCTCTCTCTCTCTCTCTCTCCTCTCTCTCTCTCCACTACTACCACTCTTTTTGCTTTCTTTCTTCTTGTTCCTTTTTTGCAGTTACAATTGTTTTGGCCTCTCTCTCTCTCTCTCTCTCTCTCTCTCTCTCTCTCTGTCCCTCTCTCTCACCCCTTTTCTCTTTTTCTTTCTTTCTCTCTCTCTCTCTCTCTCTCTCTCTCTCTCTCTCTCTCTCTCTCTCTCTCTCTCTCTCTCTCTGCCATTACTTTGAATGGATGGTCGAACTGCACTTTGTTGCACAGATTGATTGTTTTCGTTTTGGCTTTGGTTTTCATCAATATTATTACTATTGATGCATGTTGTTATTTGTATTATGAACCCCCATGTCATTAGGGCTGTAAAGCTATTGACATTAAAGTGTTCAGTGTTCAGTGTTCTCTCCATCTCTATCTCTTTCTCTCTCTCTCTTTCTGTCTTTCTCCATCTTTCTCCCTCCCCACTCTCTCCCTCCTCCCCCCCCTCTCCCCTCCCCCCTTCTCTCTCTTTCTCTCTCTGCACTGCATGTGTCTGACAGAAAGTAATGTAATCTGATTAATTTCAGGTTGATAGAGCTGTGGTGCATGCTCTTTTTTTTTTTTTTTTTTTGGCTTCTTTTTTTTTGTTTGATGAAACATTTCTGTTGAGTTCAAAACAATTGGAAATCAAGGGCAATCCATAACCAGAGACAACAGAAAGGAAGGAAGGAAGGGAGGGAGGATAGGAGGAAGAAAGGAAAGAATGAAAGAGGAAGGAAGGGAGGGAGGGAGGATAGGAGGAAGGAAGGAAGGGAGGGAGGATAGGAGGAAGGAAGGAAGGGAGGGAGGATAGGAGGAAGAAAGGAAAAAAAGAAAGAGGAGGGAGGGAGGTGTGGAGGGAGGGCGAAAGAAAGACTGAAAGAAATAGGAAAGAAGGGAGGGAGGGAGGAAGGAAGGAACGAAGGAAAGAAGAAAGGAAGGAAGAAAGAAAGGAAGGAAGAAAGAAGAAAGGAAGAAAGAAAGAAAGGAAGGAAGGAAGAAAAAAGAAAGAAAGAGGGAGGGGAGAGGGAGAAGGAAAGAAAGAAAGAAAGATGAAGGGAGGGAGGAAGGAAGAAAGAAAGATGAAGGGAGGGAGGAAGGAAGGAACAAAGGAAAGAAGAAAGGAAGAAAGAAAGAAAGGAAGGAAGGAAGAAAAAAGAAAGAAAGAGGGAGGGGAGAGGGAGAAGGAAAGAAAGAAAGAAAGATGAAGGGAGGGAGGAAGGAAGAAAGAAAGAGAGGGAGTAAGGAAGAAAGGAAAGAAAGAAAGAGGAAGGAAGGGAGGGAGGGAGGTGTGGAGGGAGGGCGAAAGAAAGACTGAAAGAAATAGGAAAGAAGGGAGGGAGGAAGGAAGGAACAAAAGAAAGAAGGAAGGAAGGAAGAAAGAAAGGAAGAAAGAAAGAAAGAGGAGGGAGGGGGAGGGAGAAAGAAAGCTGAAGGAAGGGAGGGAGGGATGGAGTAAGAAAGGAAGAAAAAAAGAAAAAAGAAGGAAGGGAGAGAAGGAAGGAAGGAAAGAAGGGAGGAAGGGAAAGGGAAAAAAACAACGTTGAGCATTGTTTCTTGGTTGATTCTTCGGCGGTGTTGGAATCAGTTCCCGCGGGGAATACTGTTTTCTTTCCAGGCACTCTTATTCTCTGTGTGTTTGGCTATGTGTGTGTGTGGGAGGGGGGGGGTGTCGGGGGGGGGGAATAGGAGGGTGTAGGGGGGGTGGGTGTTGTGCGTGTGTGTGTGTGTGTGTGTACGTGTACCTGTCTCTTATCTCTCTCTCTCTTTTGTTTGTTCATTCACGCACACTAACACACACACACACACACACACTCTCTCTCTCTCTCTCTCTTTCTCTCTCTCTCTCTCTCTCTCTCTCTCTCTCTAGTTTGTCACACACTCACACAAACACACACACACACACGCACGCACGGGCATTTATTCATTTATCTGTTTATTTATTCTGTTGTTGTTGCTTTTTTCGTCTTCTTCTTTCTGTTACCGAACGTCTTGCAAAACAAAACCCTCCCAGTCAACTCCACTCTGCATGATATTCTAGTTGTGTTTTTTGTTGTTTTTTTTTTAATCCACCCGTTCCCACGAACCCACCATCCAATCCCCACTCCTTAACCCTTAACACCCTTATTTCTCCCCACCCCCCACCACCCGCCTTACCCACCTCCACCTGCCCCCTACCACCATCCACCTTCCCCCCACCCAACACCCTGTATATGACGTGAGGATTAAGAGGGGAGGCTAATCCCAAACACCGCTGGCCTAACATGGGGAGGTCAAGCGAGCTAACTCCCCCGGCTAATCCTTTTTTTCGGTGTGAGCTCCCTTGTAATCTGCCCGTCTCCTGGAGTCGTATTGAGCCGGGCGTGTGGGAGAGTCCGTGTGGGAGGGTGGTTGAGGCTGGGGTGTGTGTGTGGGGGGGGGGGGAGAGGGGGGAGGTGGGGGAGGGAGAGGGATTGTGTGTGGGTGGAGGGTGGGGGGATATGGTTGTTTGGGAGAGAGACGGGGAATAAGGTGCAAGATGTGATACGTCAATTTATGTGTAATATGTATTGTCTGGCAATTTTTGTTTTGAGGGTGTGTGTGTTTGTTGGGGGGCGGGGGGAGGGGGCGGTGGGGAGGGGGTGGTTTTTGCTGCCTTCTCTCTTCTCTCTATCTCTGTCTCTGCCTCTCTGTATCACTCTCTCTCTCTTTTATTTTATTTTATTTTTTTTATCTATCCACCTCTCTCGCTGTCTGTGAATTTCTCTATCTCTCCCTTCGTCTCTCTCCCTCACCATCTCTCTCTTTCTTTCTCTCTGAATTTTCCTCCCCCTCTCGCTCTCTTTTTATTTCTATCTCCTGACGGGCGCAATAGCCGAGTGGTTAAAGCGTTTGACTGTCAATCTGAGGGTACCGGGTTCGAATCACGGTGACGGCGCCTGGTGGGTAAAGGGTGGAGATTTTTACGATCTCCCAGGTCAATATATGTGCAGACCTGCTAGTGCCTGAACCCCCTTCGTGTGTATATGCAAGCAGAAGATCAAATACGCACATTAAAGATCCTGTAATCCATGTCAGCGTTCGGTGGGTTATGGAAACAAGAACATACCCAGCATGCACACCCCCGAAAACGGAGTATGGCTGCCTACATGGCGGGGTGAAAACGGTCATACACGTAAAAGCCCACTCGTGTGCATACGAGTGAACGCAGAAGAAGAATTTCTATCTCCTCTTTCTTCATGTCCCTCTTTCTTCAATCTCTCTCTCTCTCTCTCTCTCTCTCTCTCTCTCTCTCTCTCTCTCTCTCTCTCTCTCTCTCTCTCTCTCTATCTATCTATCTATATCTATCTATCTATCTCTATCTATCTATCTGCCCCCCTGCCCCCCAACTTCTCCCTCTCTCACTTTCTCCTTTTTTTGTTTACTTCTCCCTACGTACCCTTCCCTTTCTCTCTCTCTTCCTCCCCCTCCCCTCTCTTTCTATCTCTCTCTCTCTGTGTCTGTCTCTGTCTCTCTCTCTCTCTCTCTCATTCTCTCTACACACACACTTCAGTGTTCAGTATTCATTCTCTCTACCTCTCTCTATCTCTCTCTCTGTCTCGAGCTATCTCTTTCACTGCCCCCAACTCTGTCTGTCTGTCTGTCTGTCTCCCACTCTCTCTGTCCTCTCTCCCCTCTCCCACCCCCCACCCCCACCCCCCACCCCCTTCGTCCCCCCGCCCCCTCCCCCCTCTCTCTCTCCTCTTCCCAAATAACCGTCTGCTTACGTGGAGATTATCAGGTCATATCAGATGACAAGGGAAGAAAGGAGAAGGGAGGGAACGATGGATGGGTGTGTGTGTGTGTGTGTGTGTGTGTGAAGGTGCTGGTAAGGGGACCTGTGGGGGAAGGGGAGGGGGGGGGGGGACCGGGGCACAAGGCACAGAGCGTAGTGAGATTGGTTTGGTTGGTGGTGATGGGTGGTGGGTGGGGGGGCGTGGGGTGGGGGTTCAGGGGGAGGAGAGAGGGGGGGGGGGGCTGAAATCGAAAGGGGTTGGTGAGGTGCAGGGGTTTTCCATGTCCGATCTGAGGGGAGGGGAGGGCTGGTGGGGGGGGGTTGGGGGGCGGGAGGGGGGGCAGGGGGGTTCTTAGCGACGGTGTGATGACCCATTGGAGCGAGAAGGAGAGGAAGGGTGTGTGGGAGGGAGGGAGGGAATAAAATAACAGGGGTGTTTTGGGGAGAGAAGGTATGTGTATGTGTGTCTGTGTGGAGGGGGGTGGGGCGGGGGGGGGGGGGGGGCTAGGGGGGGGGAAGGTTTGGTCTGGTGGGAGGGGGAGAGAGAGAGTTGCCTTCTGTTTTTCTTTTCCTTCCTTTTCTGTTGAAGAAACAAAATGTTCATTTCAAGGGGTAAGAACACATCTGTCAATCAGTTCAACTTCGCGCGAAGTGGAAGGCTTCTTACTTGCGATTATTACCGTACTTGTATAAGTAAGACAAGGGTTGAGAAAGAGAGAGAGAGAGACAGAGACAGAGAGAGAGAAGAAAAAGAAGAAGAAGAAGAAAAGATTCACTTATCATGAACAACTCTTTCTTTTTCTATTTACGAGGTAGTGTGTTAGGGCTAGGGATGGGGGTGATATTCGTTTAAACCACAGTCTTGGAGTTTCAGTTTCAGTGTTAATGTTTCAAGGACGGAGGCGTCAGTTAATGGTGCGGAC
>NC_134910.1:14826002-14841002 GCF_041734735.1 Babylonia areolata | reverse complement strand
GAATCAAGTTGAGCAGCTCACTGAAATGTTATATGTATGTATAATTACAGCAACAACAGCGCAGCGACAGGAGGGACAGGAAAAGAGAGAGAGTGAGTGAGAGAGTGAGTGAGAGAGAGAGTGAGAGAGAGAGAGGGGGAGGGAGGGAGAGAAAGTGAGAGAGAGAGAGAGGGAGGGAGGGAGAGAGAGAGAGAGAGAGGGAGGGAGAGAGAGTGAGTGAGAGTGAGTGAGTGAGAGAGGGAGGGAGGGAGAGAGAATAAGTGAGAGATGGAGGGAGAGAGAGGGAGAGAGGGAGGGAGAGAGAGTGAGAGAGAGAGAGAGGGAGGGAAGGGGAGAGAGAGTGAGAGAGAATAAGTGAGAGAGGGAGGGAGGGAGGGAGAGAGAGTGAGTGAGAGTAAGAGAGAGAAAGAGGGAGGGAAGGAGAGAGAGAGGGAGAGAGAATAAGTGAGAGATGGAGGGAGAGAGAGTGAGAGAGGGAGGGAGAGAGAGTGAGAGAGAGGGGGAGGGAGGGAAGGAGAGAGAGAGAGGGAGAGAGAATAAGTGAGAGATAGAGGGAGGGAGAGAGAGGGAGGAAGAGAGAGAGGTAGGGAGAATAAGTGAGAGATAGAGAGAGGGAGAGAGAGGGAGAGAGAGGGAGTGAGTGAGTGAGTGAGAAAGAGAGAGGGAGGGAGACAGACAGAAAGAGACAGACAGACATAGAGAGAGAGAAACAAAACGAAAAAGGGAGACAGAAAGACAGACACAGAGAAAGAGTGAGAGGAGGAGAAGGAGAGACAGAGACAGAAACACAGAGGGACAGACAGACAGATAGACAGAGAGAGACAATGAAATCTGTGTTGATGAAGCCACGAACAAAGAAGGCCGCCCCCCCCCCCCCCCCCCCCACCTTTTTTTTCTTTTTTTTTTAATCATTATCTTACCCCCTTTCCACTCCCTTCAAGCCAGAAAGCCCCCTCACCCCCAACACCCCTCACCCCCCCCCCCCAACACCCCTAGCCCCACCCCCACCCCCTGCAGGGGACCCACCCACCCCACGGATCAAATGACGGAATCATCGTGGAGAAACTGAATAGCAAGAGAAAATGAAAGCGAACTGAGCTGAAGGCAATCAGACGTTACGAGCTTCTTCGATGCACCTTGAGTCAAAATGAGGGAGAGTTTTGGATTGTAGGCAGGTAGAGTGGAGTGGATATGAAGGCTGGTGAACAATGAGAGAGGCAAGATTCAAGATTCAAGATTCAAAAAACTTTATTACTCAAGGATAAAGATTTTAGGCATCGCCCAGTCTTCCAATCTGTCCTTGTGACAACAATAACAACAATAACAACATCAACGATAACGACACAAAAATAATAATTTTTTTTAACACTGCTACATCTACTGCTACTACAACGAAGAATGATCACCATCATCATCATTAACATCGTAAAAAGTAATAAAACGAACGCATTCATACATTCATATCCATACACATGCACACACTCTCTCCACCCAACACACACACACACACACACACACACACACACACACACACACACATATATATATATATATATATATATATATATATATATATATATATACTTATGCACATACAGAGACATGACCGAGCAGAGAGAGATAGACAGGGGGCGGAGAGAGAGAGAGAGAGAGAGAGAGAGAGAGAGAGAGAGAAGGGGGGGGGAGGAAATGTTATATATAGAATTCGTTGTTCGGTCCTTGTGCTTCTGTCTCCGTATCTGTCTCTCAGTGTTACTCAGTTCCCGTATGCAGATAGATAGATAGACAGATAGATCGATAGATTGATAGACAGGCAGACAGACAGATATATAGGAGAAACAGATAGGAGAGATAGATAGATAGATAGACAGACATATAGATTGATAGACAGACAGACAGCTAGATAGGAGAGATAGATAGACAGACAGACAGATAGATAGATAGGTAGACAGACAGATGGATAGATACATACATAGATACGTACATACATACATACATAGATATAGAGTATATAAAGATAGATAGATAGATAGATAGACAGAGAGGGAAAACACACAGATAGTAGAGATAGATAGACAGATAGATATATAGATAGACAGACATATAGATTGATAGACAGACAGACAGATAGATAGATAGTCAGACAGATGGATAGATACATGCATAGCTAGATACATACATAGATATGGAGTATATAAAGATAGATAGATAGATAGATAGATAGATAGACGGAGAGGGAAAACACACAGTCAGTGACCAGCATACTGGCCTTGCTCGCGAAGACGACAAACTTATCCGAGCTGACCTTCATACAAATCTTCGACCTGAAAATCATCGTCAACAACAACGTAATAATATACACAGACCATTAGACCAGTTCGGACTAGACGAGCAGACAGATAGGCAGGCAGACTCTTTTGGAAACAAAACACAAAAAAAAACGAAAAAGAAAAACGACCAGATAGACAGTACAGACGAACAGACAATAAGATAGACAGGCAGGCAGGTAAACAGGCAGACAGACAGTCAGCGACGTAAGACCTTTTTTTTTTTTTCTTTTTTTTTTAACCAAAAGAAGCTTGGACATTTCTGCTGTTCACTTTAGTGGAAGGAAAGGGGGGGGAAAAACATACCTTTGGACAGAGAGAGAGAGAGAGAGAGAGAGAGAGAGAGAGAGAGAGAGAGAGAGAGAGAGAGAGCACCATTTTCCAATCCGTTTAATCACCACCACCCGTTCAACCACCCACCAACCCCCACCCGATTTCCGCCTCCGAATTCACCACCACCATCCACCCGCCGCTACTTGCCGGGTAGATCGGGCGTGACAATGGAAAATAAAAAAAAAATACAAAGAAGGAGGAGAGAGAGAGACAGAGACAGAGAGAGAGAGAGAGAGAGAGAGAGAGAGAGAGAAACTGGACCCCCACACAGAAAACGGTGGTAGTTGTAAGTTAAGAGAGATGGGCGGGAGAGAGGGAGACAGTGGGGAGTGTTGGGGAGCAGAAAACACAGATGGGTGAAAGAACTTACGTGAGATATTGAGGAGAGAGAGAGAGAGAGAGAGAGAGAGAGAGAGAGAGAGAGAGAGAGAGAGAAACTGGACCCCCACACAGAAAACGGTGGTAGTTGTAAGTTAAGAGAGATGGGTGGGAGAGAGAGACAGTGGAGAGTGTTGGGGAGCAGAAAACACAGATGGGTGAAAGAACCTAAGTGAGATATTGAGGAGAGAGAGAGAGAGAGAGAGAGAGAGAGAGAGAGAGACAGACAGACAGACAGACAGAGAGAGACAGTGGAGAGTGTTGGGGAGCAGAAAACATAGATGGGTGAAAGAACTTACGTGAGATATTGAGGAGAGGGAGAGAGAGAGAGAGAGAGAGAGAGAGAGAGAGAGAGAGAGAGAGAGAGAGAGAGAGAGAGAGAGAGAGAAACAGGAGAAGAAGATGATGATGATGATGATAATGATGATGAAGGTATAGAAATAAACATCATAAACGATGAGAGAAAGAGATGGGGGGTGTAGGGGGGGCGGGGGGTTGATAAGATAGAAAGGGAAGAAGAGGTACAGAAATAAACATCATAGATGATGATGATGATGATGATGATGATGATGATGATGATGATGATATATATAGAGAGAGAGGGGGCGGAGACTATGTCCAGGTACAGTAGCTGTAAACACAAAGAGAGGGGGCGAGAAAGACGGAGTGAGACAGACAGACAGACAGAGAAACACACACACAGAGAATAGGAGACTCGGATAGAGAGAGACCGACAGGCATACAGACAGACAGACAGAGACAGGATGTGACACAGAAGGAGATACACACAGAGAGATAGACACAGATACAGAGACAGAGACAGAGAGAGACACCAAAAGAGAAAGACACAGGCATACAGACAGACAGAGACTGAGAGAGAGAGACAGACAGACAGACGCACACACACACACACACACACACACACACACACACACACACACACACACACACACACACACACACGCACACACACACACCAAAAGAGAAAGACACAGGCATACAGACAGACAGACAGACAGAGGAAGAGAGACAGACAGACAGACAGACAGACAGACAGACACAGAGGCAGTGACACAGAGAGACAAACACCGAGACAAGGAGGGAGACAAAGACAAAGGTGACGTAAGCTGAGGACCTTAGTTTGCAGAGAGGCAGGCAGGCAAGAGACAGGCACAAAAAAAAAAAAAGTGATCGTAGAAGGGTGGAAGAAGGAGAGAGAGACTATAAGGAGGAGGAGGTACGCAGGGAGGAGGGGGGGGGGCGAGTGGAGGGGATCAGAGGGTGGGAAGAGAAGGAGGAGGAGGAAAGGAAAGTGACGAAGAAAAAAGGGGGGAGGGGCAGAGAGAGGGGAGGCGGTGGAGGAAGGCGAGTATCTGGGAGGTGGTGGTTGTGGTGGATGAAGGTGTAGGGGGGAGGAGTCTCCAGCTATAGCTCCCTCCTACCCCTCCTCATCACCTTCCTCCTCCTCCTCCTCTCCTATCTCGCCTCCTCCCCCCCCCCACCCCCCATGTTCAGAGATCACCACACCACTCCAACCCCACCCCATTTGTCCCTCCCTTCCTTACCTGGGTAACAGTGCTTGTGTGTGTGTTGGAGTTGAGTTGATATTGGGAAGTTAGACAGCGGGAGACAGGGAGACACAGAGGTTTGTGTCTCTTCGTTGTGATAGGTGGGAGTGGTGGTGGTGTCTCTCTCAGTGTGTGTGTGTGTTGTGTTGTGTTGTGTTGTTGCTGGACTCCATACCCCAGTGCAGCAAGTCCGCTTCGAAGGAAGGAAGGAAGGAACGACAGGCAAGACCAGCCTCTCTCCACAGCCAGCTGAACTGTACTGTACTGTGTGTGTGTGTGTGTCTTTCTTTCTTACCTGGTCGCGGGGCCTTCGTCCTCTGTCTCCCTCTCTCTCTCTCTCTCTCTCTCTACCTCTCCGTCTCTGTCCCTCTCTGTCTTTTTGCCGAGTTCCTAGCATACCGTTACCGATCACACAAACAACGCACGCACGCACGCTCGCACACAAACACAGAGAGAGAGAGAGAGAGAGAGAGAGAGCTTTCTTCTTCCTTCTCCACCTCCTCCTCTCCTTCTTCCTCTCCTTCCTTCCTTCCTTCCTTCTCTAAAATTCTTCTTCTGCTGTCTTCTTCGTCTTTTGCAGCCTCTTAACCTTCTTTCTCTCCCTCCTTCCCCCAGTCCAAAAACCCACCACCACCCTCTCTCTCACTCTCTCTCTCTCTCTCTGTCCCCCTCCCCCACCCTTACCCCCCTCCACACACCCCCCCACCCCTAAAAAAAAAAAGGGGGGGGGGGGATGTAGAGTTAGTTGGTTGGTTAGTTGGTTGGTCAGCAGCTAAGAGGGAGGGAGTGCCGTGCCGTGATGTGTTGTGTTGTGTTTGTCGAGTGTCTCCATCCTCCATCCTGTTAAACCCGTGCTCACTGCTAGAATCTATCCATACCTGAGCGGACGTGCCTGTGTCACACACACACACACACACACACACACACAACACTCACCCACACCCACACCCACACCCACACACACACCCCTGTCTCTCTCTCTCTCAGCTACGGCACCCCAGCCTCGTCCTCACACACACAAGTCCACCACCAGGAAAGCATCTTTGAAGAAGGTGGAGAAAAGGTGTGCTTTCTTTTTTTCGTCGTCGTCACCGTCGTCGTCGTCGTTGTCATCGATACTCCTGGCCGGTGCCGTTGGTCTGTCATCGTCGTCTTCGTTCGTTTCATCGTCGTGATTACTGTTATCAAGAGTTGTTTCTTTTTTTCGGTGGTGTTGGTATTGGTGGTGGTGGTGGTGGTGTTAGGCGGTGGTGATTTTGTTTTTTAGAATAATCTTCTGGTGAGGGTTTTGATTCCGTGGTCTTCTTCTTAGTCTTCGTCGTCCTCGTCGTCGTCTTCTTCTTCTTTCAGTGCTGTTGCTGCTAACTGTTTCGACTTCTTTGGAAGAGAATTTGTGTGTGTGTGTGTGTGTGTGTGTGTGTACGTTTGTATGTTTGTTCGGGATGGTTTAATTGTTGCTGTTGTTGTTGTTGTTTGGTTGGTTATAGTTTCTATTGTCGTTGATTTTTTTTTTTTTTTAATTTAACCGGACTTGTATTTGAAAAAGAAAAAAAAAAAAAAAGAAGAAGGCGTAATGGTGGAATGCGATTTTCTTTCGTTCTCGCAAGAAAGAGAGAAGTTGGAAGAAGCGTGGATGCATCGACCCCATCCTACCATCCCCATTCCCCCATCTCTTTTTTTTTTCTCTTTTTTTTTCTCGATTCGGTGATTGGTTCATTTGTATAAGTCGTTTGGCGATTTAATTAATCATTTATTTTTTCGATTCAGTGATTGATTAGTTTGTTATAAGTCTTTGACGATTTATTTATTTATTTATTCATTCATTTCTTTATCTATCTATATACCTATCTATTTGATGAATTAATTTACATCCGTGAAGACCAGAAGACAGCATCCTTTCACCCCGTGTCTTCGCGCCACCCTCCCCCCAATGCCCCCCCCCCCCCCCCCCCCCCCCCCCCCCCCCCCCCCACCCCCCCCCCCCCCCCCCACACACACACACACCCTTCCCGTCTCTGCCAGCAGGGTTAACGCATTGTATCATTAGGCGAAAACTGAGACTAGATATTGTGAAGATATTCTGATCGTATGTAAACGAGCAAATAGGTAAGACCGGTTTGGAGGGTGGATCAGTCGACGATCTTTGTTCAAACACGGAAAGGAAACAAAGTCTAACAAAGAATCGCTCAGTAAGCCAACCCTGAAGTTTGTAGCATTGTTGAAAGCGACAGAACTGCGTGCCAAAACAAACAAAAAACAAATAAAAAACGCCGCACAAATAAATATATAAATAAATAGACGAATTAAAATAAAATAAATAGACGATTCATTAAAATGTATAGATAGATATATCGATAGCTAAACAAGTCAATAAATATGCGATTACGAAAATGAATGAACAAACATATGGATAGATAAATGAAAAAAACAACAACAACATACAAATGAATAGATAAATAAATAGATAATGATTGGAGGACAGAAGGAGAAATAAAATAAAAAGTTGACCAATCAATCAATTTTGTTTTTGAAGCTCAAATACAATATTAATGTGTCATAGTGCTTTCTTATGCGAAAATTAGAAAGAAAGAAAAAAAAAAGAAAAAATGAGTAAGGAAGAGAAATGCAAGTAGGAGATAATTCATGTAGGATTCGATTTCCCGACAAAAATATATCTTCTTTTTTTTTCTTTCTTCCTTTTTTCCCCTTTCTTTCTTCTCACAAATATTGTTGTTATGAGGGGCAGACTACAGCCATCAATCCATAATGAATGACAGATGATTGAATTCAGCAGCAGGAAAAGTACTCCTTCTCTCTTTCCTTGTCTCTGTCTCTGTTTGCCTGTCTGTCTATCTGTCTGTCTGTCTGCCTGTCTGTCTCTCTTTTTCTCTCTTTCTCTCTCTCTCTGCGCCCCCTCTTTCTATAATCATGCTTATTTATCTTTCTGCTATCACCTCTGTCTCTGTCTCTCTTTTTCTCTCTTTCTCTCTCTCTCTGCGCCCCCTCTTTCTATAATCATGCTTATTTATCTTTCTGCTATCACCTCTGTCTCTGTCTCTCTTTTTCTCTCTTTCTCTCTCTCTCTGCGCCCCCTCTTTCTATAATCATGCTTATTTATCTTTCTGCTATCACCTCTGTCTCTGTCTCTCTTTTTCTCTCTTTCTCTCTCTCTCTGCGCCCCCTCTTTCTATAATCATGCTTATTTATCTTTCTGCTATCACCTCTGTCTCTGTCTCTCTTTTTCTCTCTTTCTCTCTCTCTCTGCGCCCCCTCTTTCTATAATCATGCTTATTTATCTTTCTGCTATCACCTCTGTCTCTGTCTCTCTTTTTCTCTCTTTCTCTCTCTCTGCGCCCCCTCTTTCTATAATCATGCTTATTTATCTTTCTGCCATCACCTCTTTCTCTCTCTCTCTCTCTCCCTCTCTCTCTTTCTGTCTGTCGTGGATTTGTTTCCGTACATTATTTATTCACAGTTGTTATATGAACCACATCTGATAGAGGATATAAACCGACTATTGTATGTAACAGACAGATGGGAGTTTGTTTAGCCATGGTTTGGAAGAAGAAAAAAAAAAAGCAGATTGTAAATTATTCATTCTTGCAGACCACTACAGACACAGACACACGTTTACAGACACAGACACACAATCACAGACACATACACAGACACAGACACACACACACACACACACACACACACACACAGACACACACACACACACACACACACCAAACTTTCCCTGCAGAAGAAATGTATTATCACACCACCGTTGTCACCACCATCACCACCAGAAATAAAGAAAACAACAGCAACATCACTACCAGCAGCTGCAACAACAACATCATCATCATCATCATCATTATCATCGTTACCATCACTGCAACCACTACTACAACACCACCACTACTACCACTAAAACAAACATCATCATCATCACTACCAGTAGCAACAAAAGCATCATGATCATCATCGTCGTCATCATGATCACCACCACCATCATCATCATCGTCGTCATCATCATTATTATCGTCGTCACCATCACTGCCACCACCACCACCACTACTAAAGCAAACACCGTCATCACTACCACTAGCAACAACAACATTATTATCATCATGATCACGATCGTCACCATCACCATCATCATCATAATCGTCATCGTCGTCACCATCACAACCACCACCGCCAAAACACTACCACCATCACCACCACCATCACCACAAGGAATTTAGATCATCGACTTTTGAGAGGGATGTGTCTGGAGAACAGATGGGGGGCTGGGGGGGGGGGGGGGGCAGGGGGGTGGGGGCTGGGGGGCATCGCCCAGACACTATAAACATTAATCATGGGTACTACATCATAAAAAAAATAAATAAATAAAATTTTTAAAAAAGAAAGAAGATAAAATGCAGGGGGCGAGCTTAGATAAATTGAGACGACATACACCTGTTATTTTCTTTCTTTCTTTCTTTCTTTCTTTCTAAATACAATGTGCTAGATAAATTAATCGTGGGGTAAGGATAAAGAAAAAAAAAGAAAGAAAGAAAAGGTCTGGTACAGGTTGAAATTTATTTCGGTCCACAAAAATAAAACCTCATAGACAGACTTAAAATCGGAGATGAGACAGGCTACAGATAATCAAAGAACGAAGCTTTTTGGAAAAAAAACAACAACAACATCAACAACAACACAAAACTAGGTAACAGATAAGTCATCAGGACATGCATGCTTTTTTTTGAATCAGCGGACTTCACTTCATACAAACTTGAACGATCAGAACAAGCTAAAAATTAATCAGAAAGGAAAAAAAAAAAAAAAAAAAACCACGAGAAAGAAAAAAAAATGAATGTCGATAAATGATCATGACCGGCTGAAAACGAATTAATAATTGATTTCAGAAATAATAAGATAAATGAGCATGACCGGCTGAAAACGAATTAATAATTGATTTCAGAAATAATAAATGAGCATGGCAAACTGTACAACAACAAAAAAGTAAAGTAAAAAAAAAAAAGTAAACCACTTGACTACATGAACAATAGTCAAGACAAGCTAAAATCAATGACGGGACTACATTTAGAAAATAAATTAAGGTTCAGGACAAGCGAAAACAAATAATCACATGACTAAATAAAACAATAGTTGGTTAGGACAAGCTAAAAAAAAATTGATCAAAGGACTACATAGAAATACTAAATTGTCAGGACGGAATACACTATACCGAATGTTTTGTTATCTCCACAAAAGAACTTTATTCCAGGACAAGCTAAACAAATATAAAATAAAATGATCACAGGAACAATAAATGGTCAGGACAAGCCAAATCATGATCGCAGTACTACATAGAACAAATTGAATGTCCAGGACAAGGCACGAATTCATCACAGGACAACAACGAATTCATCTGGACAAGCAAACTGATCACAGAACTGCATAAAACAACACGTAATGGTCAGAACAAGTTAAACAAGAGAGGCAAGGCCTTCAAGACTCACTTGTGATACACTGAAAAAAAAATCCAAGCTTTTTATATTGTGTATAATTTCAAATTGTAATGTTTAAGATGAGAAAGATCAGTTTAAAGCGAATTAAGTCCCCTAGCATTAATTACAGAGTAATTTCCCTTTTTTTACTATCTGCACCAAAACGTTTGCAAAATAAATAAAACTTCCATGCTTAGCAAAAGAAGATCCTGTTTGAACAAAAAATGATAATAATGACTGCTCTTGTTGTTGGGTCAGAATATCAGATCAAACTGCCAAAGTTTAGAGAATACAAAAAATATTAATATAACAGTAAATGCAGTTTGCATATAATTAGGCTTCATTTTTTATTTTTTTTGTGCCCATCCCATAGGTGCAATATTGTTTTAAACAAGATGACTGGAAAGAACTGAATTCTTCCTATTTTTATGCCTAATTTGGTGTCAACTGACAAAGTATTTGCAGAGAAAATGTCAATGTTAAAGTTTACCACGGACACACACACACACACACACACACACAGACAACCGAACACCGGGTTAAAACATAGACTCACTTTGTTTACACAAGTGAGTTATAAAGAAAACTTAATCAAGGAATAAGACGAGATGAAAAAGGAAGTTGTCAGCGCAGGCGAAAACTGGAACTGCATATACAGGGACAGGCTAAATCAATAAAATACAATTTTTTATTTTTTTTTTTTATGGAAAAAAAAGAATAAGGAAGTATTGGGACGGAACAGGTTCAGTCTATCAGACGAACGCAGAAACACGCACACGTGATGATCTATCGGATGTGATCAACAGAAAGATACAAGACAGTATCCTGAAACCCTTAGTGAATGATTCAGCTGCGACGACTGTCGTGGTCAGAAAACACTCGCCACCTATATATATGTTTATCATTGCGTGCGTCTTACATGACCGTTTCTTTCTTTTGTTCATTGTGTTCTTTTGTTTGTGTCTATAAATCCTTAAGGATTTTTGGACAATATATCGAGTCGAGTCGAGTCAAACAAACAAACAAAAAAAAAGGTAACCATTGCGACGACGGTGTTTAATAAAGTGAATACATCAAACGTAGTCAAAACGTGTCAGGACAGGGCTAACGAGACAGTGTCACTACACAGACAGTGGTGAAAGTATGGGCTTGGGGCAGTGAGGGAGGGGGGCAGTTGAAAGACAAGGGAAGGGGGGGGAAGCTAGGAGGACAAAGGGTGTGGAGGGGGAGGGATGTGGGTGTGTGTGTGGGGGGGGGGGAGAGAAGAGGGGGACAGTCCCCAAAAGTTCGTTGAATTCTACTGATAAAGAATGTAAGGTTGGGAGTGTTGGATGGTGTCGGGGAGGGGGCGGGGGGAGGGGGAAGGGGGGGGGAAGGTTGTGGTATGGAGACGGAGGGGCAGGGTGGGGGGGGGGTGGGGGTGGTTGAAGATAACACAAGGTGAGAGACATGGTTGAATGTTCTACTACTACTACTGCTACTGCTACTCCTCCTCCTACCACCACCACCACCACCACTATTATAAAAATAATAATAATAATAGTGTACTACTCCTGCTGCTGCTACTTCTACTACTACTACTACTACTTCTACTGTTGGTGCTGCTACTACTACTACTACAACAAGTAGGAGAGTGTCATAGCATCCTTAGAAAATAAAGAAAAAACAAGTAGGGAGAAGAGGGAGAGAAAAGAAGGCAGAGCTATCAAAAACAAACAAAAAATTAATATGCAAGCCAAATACAACTGAAACTAAATCCAATATCAATACAAAAAGAAAAAAAAAGAAACAGGCACATTTTTATGTGTGTATTTATACAGCAACAAAAAAAGGAACAAAAAAAAAAATAAAAAAATGCAGTGCAATATATCAGCTTCAAGGTAAAAATATTCGAAGTATTCGTGTCTGCTTTTTTTTTGGGGGGGGGGGACATTGAAAAAAAAATCTTTTAAATTGAAGATGATGGATATAAAGAGCTTTACTGCAAGTTCGATACATTCGCCTAGCGCCACGCGTGTGTGTGTGTGTGTGTGTCTGTGTCTGTGTGTGCTTGTGTGTGCGCATGTCTGTGCATGCAGGTACCTGTGCTTGTGTTTGTGTGTCTGTGCTTGTTCTTGTAACTTGTGTATTTGAAATCCCGTCGTCAATGGAAGAAAAACAGAGAATAGAGAAGCACTGAAAAGGAAAAAAAAAAGAAAAGAAAAAAGAAAGCAAGCAAGAAAGAAAGAAAAGGAATGATGAACTCCGTGTTGAAAGAGAGAGAGAGAGAGAGAGAGAGAGAGAGAGAGAGAGAGAGAGAGAGAGAGAGAGAGCATATCTTTCTTCTTTTGGTGGTTTTTTTTTTAACAAGATTTTCATCTAATAGAAAAGCGGAAAACTGAGCCGCCAATCGATTTAAATCTGTTTCTTTCAAAACTGGAGTCATATATATATATATATATATATATATATATATATATATATATATATATATATATTAAGCCGAACACAAGGGGAAGAAAGAAGGAAAGAAAGGAGGGAGGGAAGAAAGAAAGGAAATAAAGAAATATAAAAGAGTGAAACGAAAGGAGGAACGATAAAGGGAAAGAAAGAAAGAAGATAAAAGAAAGAAAGAAAGAAGGAAGGAAATAAAAAGGAAAGAAAGAAAAAAAGAAGGAAATGAAGAGAGAGAGAGAGAGAGAGAGAGAGAGAGAGAGAGAGAAAGTAAAGGGAGAGGTAAAGCATGGCAGTAGAGTGAAAGAAGAAAAAACAAAATAGAAAGGAAGGAAAGAAAGAAAGTGACAACAGTGGTTTGAAGCGATAAGAAAAATAGACAGTCAGGGATCATAAAACTCAAGGTAGTTACCACAGAGAGAGAGAGAGAGAGAGAGAGCAAAGAGTGAAACACACACACACACACACACACACACACACACACACACGTACAGAGAGAGAGAGAGAGAGGGAAACCCAGTAACAGAAAAAAAACAATTATACGAACAAACAGCCAAGAAAACCAACAACAAATATATATATATATATATATATATATATCTCTGTGTGTGTGTGTGTGTGTGTGTGTGTGTGTGTGTGTGTGTATACACTATCAGAATGACAAAAGTGAAAAAACAACAACAAAAGAATAGTGATAGGAAATACATGGGAAAGGAGAAAAAGAAAGAAAGAAACGGAATCAGTAACAGTACAGACAGGAAAAAAAGGAAGGGAAAAGGAAAAACAAAACCAACAAACAACAACAACAACAAAACCTTGTGTAACGTTGCTGTTGTGAAAACGCACGAAAGCTCTCTCTCTCTCTCTCTCTCTCTCTCTCTCTCTCTCTCTCTCTCTCTCTCTCTCTCTCTCTCTCTCTCACACACACACACACACATTTTATCATATTATGGAGTCTGGAACTCACATAAATTCTTTTTTTTTCTGTTTTGTCGTCGTCGTTGTTGTTTGTCTTGTTCTGTTCTGTAAGCATTCACAACATGTGTACAACCTCCCAAAATTATTTCATATTTATCCGCACACATCAAACGTGCGTTTATTTACGAAGGCCTGAAAACTTCAAAACCAGTGTTGTTGCACAGTACACTCCACCCAATCACACAGACAGTTGGAAGAGCAACAGACTTTTCTATGGCTAATGCAGTTTATATCCATGTCTGTGTCTATGTTTTTCTTTCTTTTCTTTTCTTTTTTTTTTCTTTTTTTTTTTTCGCAAACATGATAGTGGAGGAAAACTAAGTGCAGGTAACAGGCTAAACAACCCCTCCGTTCTTTCAAAGTAACTTTGCAAATATATTGTATAAATAGAACCACAGAGAGAGAGAGAATATCAGGGAACAAAGACTTAGAAAGTTGGGGGCAGGGGCGGGGGGACGATTAATTTTAATCTCTCCAAAGATAGCGATTTGGGGAGCCATCTGAATTCTCTCTGAGGGAGAGAGAGAGAGAGAGAGAGAGAGAGAGAGAGAGAGAGCCAACTGGATGCCTGACATGACTTCATTTGCGTTCCCGTAGTGGACTCACATATTTCAGCACTGGCAATGAACTGCCTCCTCCTCCTCCTCCTCCCCCCTAGCCCCGACCCCCCCCCCCCCCTACCCCAACGCTCCCCCCCACCATGCCCCCTCCCAACCCTCTCCCCCATCATGACAAGCGACCTAGAGAAACTAAACACAGTTTAGTGGTGTTCTCAATCACAGAGGGGGGAGGGCGGAGGTTGGGGGGGGGGGGGTATCACAATCCAGTGACTTCCCCATACAAGTGGCTTAAAGACATTGTGTGAGCCTTAGATGGAAGCGAAAGCCTCTGCGTACCTATTTACCTCAGTGCAAAAAAAAAAAAAAAAAAAAAAAAAAAAAAAAAAAAAAAAGATTAATGTATTGTTTGTTCCCTTGCAAAATCAAGTACCCTTCTTTCCAGCTAACCGACTCAGTGAAAGATTAAATAAGCCATGGGGACTTTTAGAACTCAGATGTCTCAATGAATAAACGATATATGAATTTTCAGCTAAAATGACTAGATGGAATATTGAATTAATTCGATGATGGAGTTGTGTTTTTTTTATATAATTAAAAAAAAAACTAACTAAAATGACTCAATGAAATATTGAAGCAACGATTGGGCATTTTGAACTAAAAACTGACTCAGTGCCAGAATAGATTTACGACAGGGCATTTTGAACTAAAGGTGACTCAATGAAAGACTGAATAAACCACTGGGTCTTTTGAACTAGAATGACTCAATGAAAGACTGACTTGAAATGAATAACAGGGCATTTTGAGCTTATATGAAAGACTGAATGAAAAAACAAACAAACAAACAAAACAACAACAACAACAACAGCAACAAAACACACCTAATATGCCTCAGCAAAAGTTTATATAAAGGATTTGACATTTTGAACTCCTTAGACTT
>NC_134910.1:14818502-14821002 GCF_041734735.1 Babylonia areolata | reverse complement strand
CAGAGACAGACGGAGAGAGACAGACAGAGAGAGAGACAGAGACACAGAGAGAGACAGGGACAGAGACAGACAGACAGACACAGAGAGAGAGACAGAGATAGACACAGAGAGAGAGCGAGGAAGTGGAACGTTGAGGGATGGATGCAGGGTGGAAGGTAAGTTGGCTGGGGTGCGGAGGGTGTAGAGGGGGGGTGGGGGGGGGGGGAGGGGGCGCAGAGGATACAGGTAGGGTCACGTGACTTGCTTGAGCGGGGAGAGCAGCCCGGGTATTGATTGGTTGAACGGGGGGACGGGGTGGACGGGATGCGGTGGGGTGGGGGTGGGGTGGGGTGGGGTGGATGAAGTTCAGGAAGGGGTAGGTTGGGGAAGAGAGGTGGTTGTGGGGGTATGTTGCGCGCGCGTGCGTGTGTGCGCGTGCGCTGAGAAAGATAATGAGGGAAAGGAGAGAAGAGGTGGTGGCGGGGGCAGGGGGGGGGAGAGGGAGGCCAGAGGGGTGGGGTGGGGGGGTTAGTAAAGGGTTTAGTTTAATCCTGTTTTTTGTTTGTTTGTTTGTTGTTGTTGTTGTTGTGGGGTGTTGGTGGGGTGGGGTGGGGGATAGGGCTGGTGGTAGAGACGGTGGTGATATGATTTTTTTTTTTTTTTTTTTTTTTTTTTTTTCCCCTTTTCTAACATTGTTTTGTTCAGACAAAGGTTGATAGATAAACACGTATGATATCATCACACAACTGGGAAGTTACAACAGTATGGTTATTACTATCGTTGTTGTGAACATCAATTTGTTCCACAGTGATGTGACAGTTTGTTTGTCCTTTCTTTTTTCTTTTTTTTTTCTCCATCGTGTGTTTGTCGATCTGTATTCTGTCTCTCTGTCTGTCCCTCCACACCTCCCTCCCCCATCACCACACCTCTCTCTGTCTGTCCCTCCACACCTCCCTCCCCCATCACCACACCTCTCTCTGTCTGTCCCTCCACACCCCCCTCCCCCATCACCACACCTCTCTCTGTCTGTCCCTCCACACCTCCCTCCCCCATCACCACACCTCTCTCTGTCTGTCCCTCCACACCTCCCTCCCCCATCACCACACCTCTCTCTGTCTGTCCCTCCACACCTCCCTCCCCCATCACCACACCTCTCTCTGTCTGTCCCTCCACACCTCCCTCCCCCATCACCACACCTCTCTCTGTCTGTCCCTCCACACCTCCCTCCCCCATCACCACACCTCTCTCTGTCTGTCCCTCCACACCTCCCTCCCCCATCACCACACCTCTCTCTGTCTGTCCCTCCACACCTCCCTCCCCCATCACCACACCTCTCTCTGTCTGTCCCTCCACACCTCCCTCCCCCATCACCACACCTCTCTCTGTCTGTCCCTCCACACCTCCCTCCCCCATCACCACACCTCTCTCTGTCTGTCCCTCCACACCTCCCTCCCCCATCACCACACCTCTCTCTGTCTGTCCCTCCACACCTCCCTCCCCCATCACCACACCTCTCTCTGTCTGTCCCTCCACACCTCCCTCCCCCATCACCACACCTCTCTCTGTCTGTCCCTCCACACCTCCCTCCCCCATCACCACACCTCTCTCTGTCTGTCCCTCCACACCTCCCTCCCCCATCACCACACCTCTCTCTGTCTGTCCCTCCACACCTCCCTCCCCCATCACCACACCTCTCTCTGTCTGTCCCTCCACACCTCCCTCCCCCATCACCACACCTCTCTCTGTCTGTCCCTCCACACCTCCCTCCCCCATCACCACACCTCTCTCTGTCTGTCCCTCCACACCTCCCTCCCCCATCACCACACCTCTCTCTGTCTGTCCCTCCACACCTCCCTCCCCCATCACCACACCTCTCTCTGTCTGTCTGTCTGTCTGTCTCTCCCTCTCTCCCTTTCTCTTTCTCTCTCTGACTTTCGTTTCTGAAGCAATTTTCTTCTTTTTTTTTTGGCGGGGGAGGAGTGTGTGTGTGTGTGTGTGTGTGTGTGTGTGTGTGTGTGTATGTGTCTTCCTCTCTCTTTCTCTCTCTATTTTTTTTTCTCTCTCTCTCTCTGTCTGTCTTTATCTGTGTATTTCTTTGTTTCTATCTGTCTGTCTGTCCAGCTGTATAATATGTCTTTCTCTCTGTATATTTCTCTAAATGTCTCTCGTGTTCGGCTGCCTGTCTGTTTGTCTGTGTCTCTGTTTCCCCCCCTCTGTGTGTGTGTGTGTGTGTGTGTGTGTGTGTGTGTGTGTGTGTGTGTGTGTGTGTGTGTGACATATGTACGTATGCACTCTCTCTTTCTTTCTCCGTGTGTGTGTGTTTGTTTGTTTGTTTGTTTGTTTGTGTATGTGTGTGTGTGTGTGTGTGTGTGTGCGTGCGCGCGCATGTGTGTGTGTGTGTCACATATACACGTATGCACACAAAGACTCTGTCTCTCCCTCTCTCTCTCTGTCTCTCTCTCTCTCTTTCACCCCCCACCCCCACCCCACCCCCCAACCGCCCTCCGCCCCCGCCCCCCCC
>NC_134910.1:14806002-14811002 GCF_041734735.1 Babylonia areolata | reverse complement strand
AAATATGGAAAAAAAAAGAGAAGTGACACAACCACAATAAACACACCTCCGACCAGAATGCCATGGAGAGGGGGTGGGGGGTGTGCGTGTGTGGGGGTGTGAGGGGCTGGGGGGGGGGAGGGACTAGAAAAAAAAAAAAAAAAACCCAAAAAAACCCAACACCAAAGGAACCAACCCAGCCCACCAACAGAGAAAAAATCTTTCAGTTTTGTTCCCCTGCCGCCTCCCTCGCCCTTCATCCAACCTCCACCCCTACCCCCATCCCCCCCCCCCCCAACTTCTGTTTCTCTTCTGTTCTTCAGTTCTCCCATCTCCCTCATCATCCCCATCTACCCGCCCCCCACCACCTCAGCTCCCACCCTCCCAGACACATACACACACACACACACACACATATGCACGTTTTATAGGGGTTGTTTCTTTGCATGATATATCACAGACACAGACACAGACACACACACACACACACACACACACACACACACACACACACAACCTCCCCTCATCCATCCTCACCCACTCTCACCTCGTCTCTGTCTCTCTGTTTCTGTCTCTGTCTGTCTGTCTGTCTGTCTATCTGTGTTTGTCTGCCTGCCTGTCTGTCTGTCTGTCTGTCTGTCTCTCTCTCTCTCTCTCTCTCTATCTATCTATCTATCTATCTCACTGTCACACACACACACTCTCTCTCTCTCTCTCTCTCTCTCTCTCTCTCTCTCTCTCTCTCTCTCTCTCTAACACTAACACTAACACTAGCAGACTATTCGCAGATCCAGTACAATAATACAGTCAAGGTTCTGCTGCTGATTCTGGAAGGCAGGTTGACGACGACTGGCCCGAATTTTGCAATGCAAATTGGTGTCCCACAAGGTTCCACTTGCACCCCCTCCCCTCCCCTATACCTCCGCACACCCCAGCCCCCCACACCCACCCCTCTCACCCCCATTCGTACAAGCTGTAGTTAGTGTACACAAGTATGAACATGGTAGGTGGTGGACTCTTGTTGTTGTTATTATTGTTGTTGTTGTTGTTCTTCTTCTTCTTTTTCTTCTTCTTCTTCTTCTCCTTCTCCTTCCTCCTCCTCATCTTCCTCCTCCTCATCTTCCTCATTCTCTTCCTCCTACTACTCATCTTCCTCATTCTCTTCCTCCTCCTCTTCTTCCTCCTCCTCCTCCTCCTCCTCCTTCTTCTCCCCCTCCCCCTCCTCCTCCTCCTTCTTCTCCTCCTCCTCCTCCTACTCCTCCTCCTCCTTCTTCTTCTTCCCCTCCTCCTCCTCCTTCTCCCCCTCCTTCTTCTTCTTCTTCTCCCCCTCCCCCTCCTCCTCCTTCTCCTCCTCCTACTCCTCCTCTTCTTTCTTCTTCTTCTCCCCCTCCTCCTCCTCCTCCTTCTCCCCCTCCTCCTCTTCCTCCTTCTTCTTCTTCTCCCCCTCCCCCTCCTCCTCCTTCTCCTCCTCCTACTCCTCCTCTTCCTTCTTCTTCTTCTCCTCCTCCTCCTTCTCCCCCTCCTCCTCCTCCTCCTCCTTCTTATCCCCCTCCCCCTCCTCCTCCTCCTCCTCCTTCTTCTTCTTCTCCCCCTCCTCCTACTCCTCTTGCTTCTTCTTCTTCTTCCCCTCCTCCTCCTACTCCTCCTCTTCTTTCTTCTTCTTCTCCCCCTCCTCCTCCTCCTCCTTCTTCTTCTTCTTCTCCCCCTCCTCCTCCTCCTCCTCCTTCTTCTTCTTCTTCTCCTGCCCTCACCCCAGTCCCCTCCCTGTAGTAAGTCAGGCGTGACGGATTAGGAAGACGAGATGACGGGTAGTGAAACGTGATTATTGTGTCAAAGTGAATCAACTTGGTTACGTTCAGTGCGGGGGGGGGGGGGGGGGAGACGGGGGGCACACTGCTGGTGGAGACAGAAAGGGAGGAGAGAGAGGGAGACAGACAGACAGAGCAAGAGAGAGAGAGAGAGAATGTGTGAGAGAGAGAGAGAGAGAGAGAGAGAGAGAGAATGTGCGAGAGGGAGAGAGAGAGAGAATGTGCGAGAGAGAGAGAGAGAGAGAGAGAGAGAGAGAAAGTGTGTGTGTGTGTTTATGTGTGTGTGTGTGAGAGAGAGAGACAGAGACAGAGACAGAGAGAGACAGAGAGAGAGACAGAGACGTAGTGAGTGAGTTTAAAAAAAAGGGAAGGGAAAAAAAAAGAAAGAAAATGAAACGATGCGAAAAGAGACAGAGAAGGAAAAAGAGGGAGGGAGAGAGGGAAAGAAAGAGAGAGACACACGGAGAGAGACGTGGGTGAATGGGTTTGGAAAGAAAAAAAAAAAAAGAAGAAAAAAAAGAATCGATTCCAAAGACTTTAGAGAGACTAGAGAAGGAGGGAGAAGAGAAGGAGAGAGAGAGAGAGAGAGAGAGAGGAGGGGGTTAGGAGGGAGGGAGGGGGAGATACAAAAAAAAAAGAAGTTAAAAACGAAAAACAAAAAACGGACTGGTTTGATCATTTGAAAAGCATTTCATTCTGGAGAGAGTGAGAGAGAGAGAGAGAGAGAGAGAGAGAGAGAGAGAGAGAGAGCAGGAGAAAAAAAAAATCGACTGTCATGGTAAATTGAAAGCATTTAATTCTTGGAAAGAGAGAGAGAGAGAGAGAGAGACAGAGAAAGGGGCAGGGGAAGGGAGAAAGAGAGAGAGAGAAACAGAGATAGACAGACAGACAGAGAGAGAGAGAGAGAGAGAGAGGCGACAATTAATGACTGTGCAGAACAAATACATTGCAGTGGCTCTCTCTGTACACACACACACACACACACACACCGATACAGGTCCGCGCCCTGGTGCACTTAAAAACCAATTCCAACAGCAAATGTTGGCCGTGTTTGTCAATGGTGACCAAATTGCATCTTTCCACGAGGGTGTGTTGTTTGCTTTTTTTTTTTGTTTTTGTTTTTGTTGTTGTTGTTGTTGTTTTTTCTCACCTGCTATTGTTTTTCCTTTTATTTTAGATTTTTTTTTTTCTATGGGTGGATTTTTGTTTATATCGCTTTTCTATGTAGTATTTCTGATAATATATTTTTTTCTTTAGTATTTCTGATAATGGGTTTTTCTGGGGTTTTTTTTTCTAATCGGATTAGTCCGTTCATCCCTAGCTCACTTCTAAATGCCACTCTACTTTTTAAAAATGTATTACATATATGCGCGCGCGCGCGCACACACACACACACACAGACGGGGGGGGGGGGGTGGAGGAGGATATGATTTATATATAGGTATATATCTGTGTGTGTGTGTGTGTGCACCAGAAATGACTCCACACCCTAAAAAGTATAATTGTTATCAAATCCATCAGTTACGAAACACACAAATCAGTATATCGATATATATATATCGATATACTGATTTGTGTGTTCCGTAATTGATATATATATATATATATATATATATATATATATATATATATATATATATATATATATGTAAAATTTTGTGGGGGGAAAAAACAACAGACAAACAGGAAGAGAGAGGGGTTCATTTTGGGCAGCCTCCAACACTCTCCCCCAGTGCTGGCCCCCACCAAAAACCTGACTCCAGGATGAGTCCATGTGGACCAGTGTCACGCCCACTCCGAAATTCAATGATCACTCGAGTGGCGAAAACCGGATTAAACCCACAGGAACACGAGTTGAATATTAGTCAGGATCAGTCCTACAGTCTGGACGCTAGTCATTCGGATGAGACGATAAACCGAGGTCCCGTGTGCAGCATGCACTTAGCGCACGTAAAAGAACCCACGGCAACAAAAGGGTTGTTCCTGGCAAAATTCTGTAGAAAAATCCACTGTGATAGGAAAAACAAATAAAACTGCACGCAGGAAAAAAAAGAAAAAAGAAAAAAATGGGTGGCGCTGTAGTGTAGCGACGCGCTCTCCCTGGGGAGAGCAGCCCGAATTTCACACAGAGAAATCTGTTGTGATAAAAAGAAATACAAATACAAATACACAGTGTGGGCTACTCAGAGGCGAAACGAAAAGGTACACAAACAAATTTATACGAATTATGACAGACAGAATCAATACGTGCATGGTTGAGACGTTGATCGAAATTGAATGCTGACGTTTTTCTGCATGATTATGTAAGTCGGTTTTCGAAATGTACTACTACTACTTTCGTCACTTGGCAAGTCTTGACGCAATGCCATCAGTGTAGCAGTTTTGCGTCACCCGCTTGGAGTTAGTTCTGTGCTGGATGTGTTTCTGGTTCAGGTTCAGGTTAGGGGCTGATGTTGATCATCGTAGGCTCACGGCTTTTTACGCCCCGTCTTAGATTATGATTAGCACAAGGCCTCACGGCCTTCTTTATGCTGTGTCGTTATCAGTCTTGTCTCAAGTCTAAGTAGACCCAGTTACAATTATCTTGGACCATCAAAGTCAAACCAGATGTCTTTTTAAATTTTGTGATTATCGATAAGGTTCTTGAAGTTGTTGGTACTGGAAGCATACTTGATGTTAGTGGTTAGTTTGTTCCAGTCGTTAGTAACCCGATAACTGAAAGCAAATTTCCTTGTGTTATTGTTATGTCTCTGTTTATAAATTTTATCAACACTGTTTCTTGTTTCCATATTAGTATCTGGCGGTGAATCAAAGAAGTGATCTTTTTTAATATCGTCTACACCATTACAGATCTTATAGGCTTGAATCAAATCTCCTCTTTTTCGCCTTGCTTTCATTTGGTTGTGTTCCAAACGAACGTCCGGGATTTCTCTGGATTTTTCGGAAGAAAACGCGTGTTGTAAGGTGCATGTTCTGGGGGACATTTTTCAGTCGAAAAACGGATCAGAGATAATAATTATGGGGGCGTGGGTGGAGAAAACATTGAAATGAAAATGATTATGTCCTGAGATCTTCATCGGAGTGTTCCACGTTTTAAGATATTTGTCATTGTTATAAAATGTCTTCTTCTCTTTTTTTTTTTTCATTGCATTTTTTTTCTCTCTCTTGTTGTTTCTGACGAAATCATTCGAAGCTGCGTCTTCTAATATTGAA
>NC_134910.1:14801002-14803502 GCF_041734735.1 Babylonia areolata | reverse complement strand
ACGTTTTTATTCAAGGATTAAGATTTTTTGGCAAAGAAAGAGAGAGAGAGGTGGAGAGGGAGAGAGACGAAAGGAGAGATAAAGAAATTCGCAGAGAGCGAGAGAGGTGGATAGAAGAGAGAGAGAGAGAGAGAAGAGGAGGGGGGATGGGTGGGATTCAAAACGTGTGGGACGAGAGCAAGATAGAGAGAGAGGGAGGGCGTAGGGGGGGGGGGAGGGGGCAGCAAGGAGAGAGAGAGAGGGATGGGATGGTGTGTGTGTATGAAAGTGTGTGCAAGGGAGAGAGACAGAGAGAAAGGTAGAGATAGAGGGGGGGGGGGGATACAGGTAGAGAGAGAGAGAAGGGGGGAGGGTGGAATTCAAAACACTGTTTATGGAAAGGTGTGTAAGAGAGAGAACGAACGAACGAATGAACGAATGTTTTATTCAGATAAGGCCAGAGCCCCTTACTGAAGGGGGAATCATTGATAAATAATAATTACAAAATGACATGACACAGTAAATAGACAATTCAAATCAACCAAAAATTGTTAGCACAATATCAACCATATCACCCAAAATAGTTAACACAAATATTCAACAACATTCACGAGATAACTGTACTTAGTCTCTTCAATCCTTCATATATATATATATGGCCAAGTTATGCAGAGTACATTCCTGTCTTGAAGACATGAGTAAACTGAACCTAAAATTAGACGGATCTCTATAATATTTCGGTTGAATAAGTTTTTGTCTAAGGTCACACAAAGCAGGGCAACATAACAAAAAATGCAATTCATCTTCTTTACCCGAACTGCATAATCGGCATGTATACATGGGTTCATTTAGAATGCTATACCTAAAACTATGAGAAGCAATACTAGAAATACCAAATCTAAATTTTGTCAGTGTACATTTTATATATCTGTTCAGTCCTAACTCAATGTATGGCTCAATCACATGCGATGTGTAAGAGAGAGAGAGAGAGAGAGAGAGAGAGAGAGAGATGATTTCAAGATTCAGATGTTTTACCCATTAAAAAAAAAAAGAGAAAAGCCGGTAGCTCTTTAATGTCGCCGTACTAAATCCATACGCATAATGTACTTGCTTGTTACAAGAAAGGGCACCTCGCCTTTTGCTAAACGCTTTACCCAGACAAAGGGTGAACTGTTTGACAAGATTTTCAGTCGTAGATGACATTAACAGGGCAAAAGCTTAACAATGTAAGGAGAGAAAGATGCGCGCGCGCGCGCGAGCACACACACACACACACACACACACACACGCTCGCACCCACGCACGCACGCACGGACGCACTCACACACACACACACCAAAAAAAACGCACGCACACACGCACACGGAGGAAGGGGAAAGAGAGAGAGGACGGAGAGAGAGAAAGGAGGGACGGAGTGAGTCATAGTGGGAGGCAGAGAGACAGAGAGAGAGACAGACATAGTAGTCATAGTGGGAGGCAGAGAGACAGAGAGAGAGAGACAGACAAAGAGACAGACAGAGGCATGGTGAGTCACATTGGGAGGCAGAGAGACAGACAGACAGACAGAGAGACAGAGACATAGTAGTCATAGTGGGAGGCAGAGAGACAGACAGAGAAAGAGACAGACGGACAGACAGGGAGACAGAGACATGATGAATCATACATCAGGAACCCAAGCAGAACGATCAGTCGATCGAACGAACTAACTTTTAGTTCAAGAGGGTAAAGGAATCAGCACTATGTGTTTTGTTCTCAAGCCCTGACTAAGCGCGTTGGGTTACGCTGCTGGTCAGGCATCTGCTTGGCAGATGTGGTGTAGCGTATATATATGGATTTGTCCGAACGTAGTGACGCCTCCTTGAGCTACTGAAACTGAAACTGAAACTCACATCCGGCCTTCAGGGCAAAGAGAAAGGAGGACGAAGAAGATGATGAAGAAGAAGAAAAAAAGCGAGAGTTAAAATATTCACAACAGCAACATCAACATCACATACTTACGTACAGACATAAGTATAGATAAAATAGCTCTGTAAATGGGGATAAGAACAGCGACAAGGTGTGGTGGAGAGCACAAGAATAGAATAGAATAGAATAGAATATATGTCTTTATTACCATGTGTACCGGGGTCATAAGGAATAATGGGTGGGGGTGGGGGGTGGGGGGGATAGTACATAACAAGATACGAACATATATCGAAAATCATACACAAACACAGATACAGTAGAAATAAGATACATACAAGTGCATTTCAATATAAAAACGTGCGCGCGCACACACACACACACACACACACACACACACACACACACACACACGTTTGAACAGAAGCTGCATGGGGCTGATGACTAGATATTCAGGTAGATGGTTGTTGGCTGCACAAAAAATGATCCTATTTATCACACTGGATTTGTTCGAGAGACAGGGCATTGACTGCAGGGAAAAAGAGAGAAAGGGGGGGGGGGGGGGGGGAGTAAAGAAAGTGAGGGGATGAGGCAGACAGACAGACAGACAGTTGTACAG
>NC_134910.1:14791002-14793502 GCF_041734735.1 Babylonia areolata | reverse complement strand
TCGCTGATTGGTTGGAGGAGGAGGGAGGCCGGGATAGGTCAGGTGGGAATGAGGGAGGGGGGAGGTGAGTCTTTAGAAACAAGATACAAGAGTCCCCGGGTTCGAATCTCGATAACGACGCCTGCTGGGTAAAGAGTGGAGATTTTTTGTTTCCCCCCCCGATCTCCCAGGTCAACATATCAATATGTGCAGACCTGCCTAGTGCATGAACCCCCCCCCCCACCCCCCCCTCCCCCCGATCAAATACGCACACGTTAAAGATCCTGTAATCCACGTCAGCATTCTCGGGTCGGTTATGGAAACAAGAAGATAATACCCAGCATGCACACCCCCGAAAACGGAGTTTGGCTGCCTACTTGGCGGGGTAGAAACGATCATACTCGTAAAAAACGTGGGAGTTGCAGCCCACGAAACGAAGAAGAAATAGAGACGGACCAAAAACCGTGTGCATTGGACCCGAGTGAACAATGATGATGACGACGATGATGATGATGGTGATGATGGTGATGGTGATGATGATGATGGTGATGACGATGATGGTGATGATGGTGATGATGATGAGGGTGATGACGATGATGGTGATGACGATGATGATGGTGATGGTGATGACGATGATGGTGATGATGGTGATGATGATCATGGTGATGACGATGATGGTGATGATGATGATGATGGTGATGATGGATGATGGTGATATTAACGATAATGACAGTGATCATGATACTGACTATTAAAGACACGTACACCAGTTGTGCCCTGCAGATTTCCTCACATACATACATAATAACGCGCACACGTACACACACACACACACACACACACATGCACGCACGCACGCACACACGCACACGCACACGCACACGCAAGCACACGCACACACACGCGCGCGCACACGCACGCACACACACACACACACACACACACACACACACACACACACACACACACACACGTGCATTTTCCCATATCGGTTTGCCTGCTCTTCTCTGTCTCTCTGTCTCTGTCTCTTTCTCTCTCTCTCTCTCTTTCCACATCTCTCTCTCTCTCTCTCTCTCTCTCTCTCTCTCTCTCTCTCTCTCCTCTCCACATCTCTCTCTCTCTCTTCTGTCTTTCTGTCTCTCTCTCACTCACCCTTTTATCTATCTCACTTCTCTTTATCTCACTCTCTCTCCCCCCCCCTTCATCTCTGTTTCCCTGTCTGTGCCTCTGTGTGTGTCTGTGTCTCTGTCTCTCAAAGAGATGGGCAATCGCTCAGAGAAGAAAGAAGAGCGCTCTCTAGACCCGACAGCATAAACAAAACGGGTTCTGTGCGCTATCTCTGTTGGCGAGCAAAATGACTGCTCTTGCATTGACAAAAAAAAAAAAAAAAAAAAAAAAAAAGCAAGCCGTCCTTGTTGACGGAATCTATGGAAAAACACGGGTATATACAGACAGAGAGAGAGAGGGGGAGAGACAGACTGACAGACAGACAGACAGATAGAGAGAGGGTGTGTGGGAGGGAGGAAGGGGGGGGGGATAATAGAAGGATAGAGTATATCAACAACTGTTTGTTTGTTTGTTTGTTTTTCTCTGTCTTTGTCTGCAGCGATTGAGAGAGAGAGAGAGAGAGAGATGGGGGGTGGGGAGGGGGGGGGGGGGCTTGCGGGGGGGGGGGGGTGTGGGGGGGGGTGTAGGTAGGAGAGAAAAAGAGCTGAGAAGAAGGAAATGAGAGAGAGAGAGGCGGCAGAGAGGGAGAGAGAGAGAGAGAGAGAGAGAGTGAAAGAGACAGAGAGAGAGAAGGGGGGTGAGAGAGAAAGAGGGAGAGGGATATATATATGTATAACACCAAGAGATAAAGAGTGGGTGAAAGAGGCAGAGAGAGACGAAGAAAATGTTAACGTTCAGCAGACAGGCAGATAGACGCACTACTAACAGACACACTGACAGAAACACCGACAAACACAAACTGACAGACACACTGACACACACACACTGACAAACACACACTGACAGACACACTGACAAACGATGGCGTGACGGCATGAAACGGTGTCGTCTGTTGATCACACTTTTCATTGACACCATTGCCCTCCTGTGTCTGTCTGTCTGTCTGTCTCTCTCTCTTTCTTTCTCTCTCTCTCCTTCCGTCCCTCTCTCTCTCTCTCTCTCTCTCTCTCTCTCTCTCTCTCTCTCTCTCCGTTGGGGCTATGGCCTTAATGAATAAATCATCTGCGTATGCGTCCCTCCGTTCCTCTCTCTCTCTCTCTCCCTCCGTCCCTCTCTCCCTCCGTCCCTATGTCTGTCTGTCTGTCTGTCTGTCTGTCTCTCTCTCCCTCTCTCTCTCTCTCTCTCTCTTTCTTTCTTTTTCTTCTTCTTCTTCGTTTTCTCTCCACTGGATCAGCCAAAGATTGGCAATGAAATATAGTTCATTCTCATTCTATTTCATGACGGTCTGATGGAAGATTTATTGCATCAGTGGGGGTTCTGTGTGTGTGTGTGTGTGTGTGTGTGTGTGTGTGTG
>NC_134910.1:14736002-14741002 GCF_041734735.1 Babylonia areolata | reverse complement strand
ACACACACGCATACTTCCCTCCATCTACCAGCCTGAAAAATACGTCAACAGGGGCAAATCGAGATCATCTCCAGAACTTGCGGTCTGACAGCAACGGGCTCCCATAGGAATTAATTTCCTCCCCCCCCCCACTCCCCCAACCACGTCCACCCTCCAACCCCCCAAATCCCCCCCCCCACCCCCCCCCCCCCCCCCCCCCACCCCGACCCCCAGTCTGAGCATAGTTCGCATGTATGCAAATCGCTTGTGTCAATATTTGACGGCGCACGCGCCGTGCTATGGGTTGCCATAGCGTCAGGGGTCGGGGGTGGGGGTGGAGGGGTTTGGGATGGATAAGGGTGGCCGAGGGGGGATGGGGGGGGGGGGGGGGCGAGAAACGTGCCAGCCAAGGGACTTAACTCGTGCGCTGATGAGGGGCAGGCAGCAGACAAGAGAGTGGTGTACCCTGACTATACTAGAAATGGCCGGTCCAGTGGGAGTGTCTGTGTGGGTGGGTGGGGAATGAGGGTGGGTGGGTTGGGGGGGGGGGGGGGCGGGGATGTGGAAGAGGGGAGACTTTGGGGGATGGGGGTTAGGGGCGGTGTAGAGTATAGGGAGGGGGTTGAAATGGTCCTTCCTCTATGAAGTTTGTCCAACACGGACTTGATGAGATATTTATTTATTTATTTATTTATTTGTTTGTTTGTTTGTTTGGTTGTTTGCTTATTTATGTATTTGTTTGTTTACTTGTTTGCTTGTTTGTTTGTGTTTTCATTATTCATACTTGTGACCTTCCACCACGAAATGAGTCGCTTTGCACCAGAGGCCGATTTTTAGTTATTGGTAATAGTAGAAGTGGTGTTTTTATTGGTGGGTTTTTTTGTTGTTGTTGTTTTTTGTGTGTGGTTTTTCAAACAGATCAGTTCTCTTTTCAGACAGATCAGTTCTCTTTAAAGAAACAAAACAAACGGCCTACGAGGGTGATATTAGAAATAGATAAACACACACACACACACACACACACACACACACACACACACACACACACACACACACACATTCCTCAATCTCATAATAAAATTTAAAAATCGTCAAGTAAGGGGGAAAAAAAACCCAACCATTAATTTTCCCCACTATGAGCTATCGCAACGCATCCTGTGAGCTACAAGCACTAACGGTTAACTCACTCAGTACGGCCAGTCCTCTCGTCTCCTCTACACAGACCCCTCGGATGTCCAGTGGGTGTCTGAATGACCCAACCTGTAGCTTCCGTCATCAGAATTGTGGTATTCTTTGTCGACATTCACCTCTTCAGTATAAGAGCCTTCCGCTTGCAATATTTTGATGATGGAAACTGGGGTGAAACGCTGTTAACGTCGTCTCTTTCGCCGTTCGTATGGAGAGAGTTAAACAACACACGCACAAAGTAATTTATCAATATCAAAGATTCTTTGTGGGTAAAAAAAAAAAAAGGGGGGGGGGGGTAAAAAAAATATATAGTATCAATTTAATTGAATGTGTATTCAGGGATCTTCCTTCGTGGGCTGTGACTCCCACATTCACTCGTATACACGAGTTTTACGTGTGTTACTCCCACCATGTAGGCAGCCATGCTCCGTTTTCGGGGGGTCGGTGGGGTGCAACTTTGAACGATCACCGTAACTATGGAACAGACAGAGAAAGGGAGAGAGAGAGAAGAAAAAAAAACTGTGAAGAAAGGGTGCCGGGGGACAGGGTGGTGGGGTGTGTGTGTGTGTGTTGGTGGTGGTGGGTGGTGGTTTTGGGGGTAGAGAGGAAGGGGAGGGAGGGAGACAGTCAATAGAGAGGAAAGCCCAAAGGCCTCTCCTGTTATCTCCCCCCCCCCCCCTCGCCTCTCCCCCCACCACTCATTCCTACCCCCCCACCCCCCCACCCCTCACACACACACACACACACCACGTTTCAGAAAGATAGCAAGAAGTAGTAAAGTGATCGATTAGTCCTGATGTCTAACCCCTTCCCCTACCCACACCAACCCCCCTCCCCCTCCCCCTCTCAAATCCCCAACCTCCCACCATGACTACCCCCAACCCCCCACCCCCATCCCCCACCCCCTTTCCCTCCTATGGAACATCCCACCACCACCACCACCACTCCTACCCCCATCCCCATCCCCACCTCTACGAGTCAGAAACTGTCTCCCTCTAAATGTAGCTTATTCGACTCACCGGCGACTTGTGGCTTACATGACACTGCCACTCACCCACATACATGTACACGTTGCATACAGAGACAGCCATGTACAACTACGGTCTGCGACTCAGCTCCCGAAGTTTCCCATGCATACATTGGCTGTCTGGCACCTTCTTTTGACTGTGGAAGTACTGGGAAGGCCCAGTGTATGTGTGTGTGTGTGTGTGTGGAGGGGGGGGGGAAGCGGGGGGCGAGGGGGGTTCGGGGAGAGGGGGGCTGGGGGGAAGGGTAGTGTTACGATGGGGGTGGGTGGGTTGGGGGTCGGATGGCGGGGGGGGGGGGGGTGGAGTCTGGCTGAGCGGTGCTGGGAAGGGATAGAGAGGGGGGAGGGGGAAGAGGGATGCATGGATCGAACGATGAGGGGTGGAGTTGCCATTGAAAAGACCCAGATGATGAAGCAAAAAGAGATAGATATATAGATAGATGAATACAGTCAATCAGTAAAAAATAAATGAAGAAGAACACTACTACTACTGCTGCTACTACTACCACTCCTGATACAATTACTAAAACTAACACAAATGCTACTATCTATCTATCTATCTATCTATCTGTCTATATATTTTTGCATCATCATCTGCGTCTTTTCAATGGCAACTACACCCTCAACGTTCCATCAGCCCCCCCCCCCCCCCCCCCACTCCCCTCTTCCTCCCCCCTCTATCTCCTCCCTCTCTCTCCATCGTCTGTCTGTCTGTCTGTCTGTCTCTCTCTCTCTCTCTCTCTCTCTCTCTGTCTCTCTCTTTCTCTCCCTCCCCTCCCTCCATCCCCTATACACTGCATGACTGAAACTTTTTTCTATGGGAGAGAGAGAGACACAACAGCCCCCCCCCCCCTCACCCCCGCCCCCCAAACAAAAAAAAAACCACAACAAAACAAACAAACTTCGAAACTAAAAAATAAAACTTTTGAGGCGAAGGTCTGTAACCTGCTTCCTGTCTCTCTGTCTGTCTATCTGTCCTTCCCCTCAAACCTCCCCCCCCCCTTTCCCTCTCACCCCCCAAGCCCCATCCCATCCCTTCCTTGGAGGGTTGGGGGTGGGTGTTGGTGTGTGTATGTGTGTGGGGGGTGGGGGGGGGGCAGTAGGGTGGTGCGGGGATGGGAGAGAGGAGGGTGAGGATTATAGACAGCCCAGTCCGCCCAGACAGAGGTGAGTTGAGTTGTTGAAGCACATGTTGCCGAATTCTTTTTAGGGGACCACCCCCCACCCCTCTCTCTCTCTCTCTCTCTCTCTCTCTCTCTCTCTCTCTCTCTCGCTCTGTCTCTCTGTCTCTGTCTGTCTGTCTCTGTCTCTCTCTCTCTCTCTCTCTCTCTCTGTCTCTCTCTCTCCCTCTCTCTGATCGCTTCTTGATCAGTGATCTTGAAACACATCAGAAATTGTCAGGTTCGCTTTCGGAACTGACGCGCGGGGAGGGGTTGGGGCGGGGATGGGGGTGGAGGTGGAGGTGGGGATGGGGGGAGGGCGTTAGTTGTTCTCGTGGTCGGAAAAAAAATGACCCACCATCGGTATCGGGAGACTTTTTTTTTTTTCCAAAGTTGTTGAGGAGTCCCACATACATTCGCCCCCCCAACCCCCCACCTTCCCTCTCTCCTCTCCCTCCCTCCCTCCCTCCCTTCCCCTACTTCCTTTTTTGTCTGGGTCTGTCTGAGTTCTTTTTTTTCTGTTTGTGCTGTGTGTGTGTGTGTGTGTGTGTGTGTGTGTGTGTGTGTGTGTGTGTGTGTGTGTGTGTGGTGGGGGGGTTGTCTATTTCTTCTTCTTCTTCTGCTTCTGCTACTACTACTACTACTACTACTTCACTACTTCCACTACTGCTACTACTACCACTACTTCTTCTTCTTCTGCTGCTGCTGCTGCTGCTATTCCTCCTACTGCTGCTATTCCTCCTACTGCTGCTTATACAACTACTTTTTCTTCCTCCTCCTCCTCCTCCTCCTCCTGCTTCTTCTTCTTCTTCTGTTACAACAACTACAACTGCTGCTACTACAGCTGCTACTACTCCTGCTACTACTTTTTCTTCTTCCTCTTCCTCCCCCTTCCCCTCCTCCTCCTCCTCCTCCTCCTCCTCCTTCTTTTAGAGTCCAGTCTAGCGAAACTAAAGGCTAACAAAACGACACGAACAGGCCTGGCATGTCCCTCAACGAACACCTTGACACATCGCTTGCGATACGCTGGACAGTGCCCCCCCCCCCCCCCCCTTTCCTCCTACCCCCTCATCCTCCCACCCGCCCCCATCCACACTCCTCCCCACCCTCTTCCTTCCTCCCTCTCTCTTTTGTAAGCTCCACCTCACCACCACCACCACCACCCTTCTCTCCCCCTTCCCCCTCCCCCTCCACACACACACACACACACACACACACACACACACACACACACACACATCCTCCTGTGACAGTAACAGACAGAACCGTCTATCCATGTATTATAAACATTATTTTCCACGGCTTGAGAGCCCAGGAGACATCGTCGGTCTCTGGAACATTGCGTGCGTCTCAGTCGCTTAGGGACTCTGCTTCGTGTAAGGACTCGCTTTGCCTTGAGGGAATGGCCTCCCCGCTCTCTGAACATGATTGAGTGTGAGGGTGTGGGTGTGGGGTGGATGTGGAGAGGGAGGGAGGGAGGGTGGTAGTGTGTGTGTGTGTGTGTGTGTGTGTGTGTGTGTGTGTGTGTAGTTTTTCTTCTTGTTACTATTCGTTAAACGCCTTTCCTCGAATAAGATTTAGACGGGGTATGGTAGCTGTGTTCGTTTTTGAGAGAGAAACAGACAGACAGACAGACAGAGAACAAA
>NC_134910.1:14726002-14733502 GCF_041734735.1 Babylonia areolata | reverse complement strand
AATCTAAAACTACAAGGGCTGTTATAATATTTGGGTTCAATTAACTGTAGTCTAAGGTCTAATAGGGCAGGACAACAAAACAAAAAATGGATCTCATCTTCTTTTCCCTTTTGACACAAGCGACACATCTGTTCACGTTCACCATTGGACCTGTATCTTAAACGATGGCTGGCAATATCAGAAATACCAAATCTAAATTTAGTCAAAGCACATTTAACATACCTACTCATTCTAATCATAAGACATGGCTCAGTCGCACACGTAGTCTTAAAAAGTCTATATTGAGCAAATCTATCACTGGTATATATATGGTCATGCCAGTCCTGCCATCTGCAATCAATGACTCTTTGTCTGAAAGTTTTTATGAAACCAGGAATACACTGGACACCTTGGTTGTCCCATACATAAGAAAATCCATGTGAATTTAGAAACTGACGAACATTTGTAACCCATGTCTTTTTACCATGCTTATCTAAATTGTACAATGTCTTATAAGCTTTACATGGCAACCTATTTTCTTCCATACGCGTTATTTTTAACCAGTACTTAATACATGTAATGTAAGAATTTATATAAATTGGAAACCTCCCTACTTCACCATATACAAGATCATTTGGAGTTCGACTTTCAACATTGAGGAAGCGTTTCAGTGCAAACAGATGTATTTGTTCAATTTCTAAGCCCTTCTCAAACGCCCAAATTTCAGCACCATATTGTGCTATTGGTTGAACCTGGGAATCAAACAATTTATTAAACAAACTAAAAGAGCTACAATCCAGCTTATATAAAACATGAAGGATAATCATAACAGCTTTCTTTGCTCTGCTAACTATATCTTGGCATGCTGAACTAAAGCTAAGTCTGGTTGAAAAGTAAATCCCAAGGTATTTATATGCATTCACCACAGTGACACTTTCATTGCCATAGACCCACCTCTCATTTCGTGCCAAATACCCCCCTTTACGAAAAACAATAATATTTGTTTTCGACATATTAACCTTCAGTTCTAGTCTTGTTGCCGCCATATACAAACTGTTCAGTTGTCGTTGTAAACCAACTATTGTTGCAGATAGTAAGACAATATCATCAGCAAAGAGTAAAATAAATAATTCAATCAAATCAAAGGTAACACCATGTTGTCCATTTTCAATTATCTCCAATGCAAGTTCATTGATAAACAGAGAAAACAAAACTGGACTACATACATCCCCTTGTTTGACCCCACGACTGCAATAGACAAAGTCTGACAATTTAGCCCCCGATCTTATTCTTGCTTTCACTTCATTATACATACTTTTGAGACAAAAATACAGCTTACCTTTTATATCATTTTTCAATAAAACAGGCCATAGCAATTTTCTAGAAATGGAGTCAAATGCTTTCTCAAAGTCAACAAACGCAACATATAACTTCTTATTATTTGCAAATTGTTTCTGAACTGCAGCTAATAACACAAATATATGATCAATTGTAGAATAGTCTTTTTTAAAGCCAGCTTGATATTCTCCAGTTATATCATTCATTGTTATCCATTCTTGTAATCTATTGTTAATAATAGAGCTATACAATTTACTGCATATGTTACATAAAGAAATACCTCTATAATTATTCACATCATTTACATCACCTTTTTTGAATAATGGCAATATTATAGATTCCTTCCAGTTTTCCGGATAATAACCAGTATCAAACAAATAATTAAACAGCTTAACTAAAAAGTTAACAACATTCTCTCCAGACTTCTTAAAGAATTCACCTATAAGACCGTCTGGACCAGCCGATTTACCATTTTTCAGTCTTTTTATTGCAAGCAAAACTTCTTCTCTTGATATTTCTCTATCATATACATACTGTTCATCATTATCTACAACCTCTTCCTCACTAATTACTCCATCATCCTTTTCTAATACAGATTTGAAATGTCTATACCAGTCATCAATAGAAATGTCATTTTGAGGTTGTGATTTCTTTTTTGTTACCCTATGGATTCTTTCCCAAAACATCTGCTGATCATTAACAGAGTTTAAAAGATCGTTTAATAACATTTCATTATGTTCTTTCTTTTTTCTTTTGATCAAGTTTTTATATTCACGTCTTGCAATGCACAGCGAGGCTCTATCGTTTTTATCCAATGTTCTTCTATATCTTCTTAATAATTTTCGCACCTCACATCTTGTTTTCTTGCATTCATAATCAAACCAGCCCTTTCGTTCAACAGCTACATTTGAAGGTATTCTTTTCATCATAATACTAGCTTGATCTTTGATAATGTCATTAAATCTATCCAATGCTTCGTTAACATTAACAGTGATAAGGTCTTCTGCAGCAGCAAGCTCGTCCTGTACTTCATGTGAATTTATAGAGTTAAAGAAATCTTGACTCAGTTCTTCTTTCCAACAATATCTAACTATAAATTGTTCAGTATTTTTACCTAATTTACTTCTATCGAATTTCAATTTATTTTGCTTTTCAATACATAGTACAAGAGGCAAATGATCTGATTCTATTCTCTCCACAACATTCAGAGCTATTTTTTCGTTCACAGACTCAAAAAGATTCAAAGATGCCAGAAAATAATCATTGACACTACACCCCTGATCAGAAATGTATGTGAAGCAACCTTCACGGTCGCCATTACATACCCCATTCAAAATATAGAGTCCTAATGCAGTGCACATGTTCAAAAGTTTTTTCCCAAAAGTGTTTAATATCTTATCTTCAGAGCGCCTTTGTACATTAGTACCAATGTCATTTTTATAATTGATATGCAATTCATTTTCGAGAACAACATTAGGAAAAATATTTGAAGTTCTTGCATTCAAATCACCACATAACAAAATATCAACATCATCAAATGATAATAGCTTATCAACAACGCACTCTTCCAGCATATCAATACCACTACTAAACTCATGCATACTGTAATAAGGTGCATTTTCAGGTGGGATATAAGTGCATACAAATAAAACATTCTTACGAAAACCAAAAATATCTTTGTCTAGCAAGAATAACAAACAATAATCACTGTCACATTCAATTGGATGCACATGAGAAAGCAAAGTATTGCGGACAAAACAAATTACTCCCCCTGAACACCTTCCCTGGCGTGTCAACCGCACTGCAGGCTTTACAAAAGATGTATGGTCTCTGAACACACAGGAGTCAAATTTCTCAACAAAGGTTTCCACCAAACAAACAAAATCAAACATGGAAACAAATCGGATGAAATCTGCATCGTCCATTTTTGAAAACAAACCACATACATTCCAATGAAGAAAAGAAAACATATTTACAAGTGAATCAAAAAATCCTTCCTGTTTGGAAAAAAAGTCTTCATCTATTCCACTTATCTCCCCGCTATCATTAACATCACCCCGTTCATTCACGCGGTCGTCTCGACCTCCACTGGACTTCCTTCCAGTAAAAGAATCATCCACATCATCTCTGACTGTATCGTTAATATTTTTCTCCCCTCCCATCCCATCCCCAACCATAACACCCACGGCACTGTCACCTTCTCTCATCTCTTTTAAAGCATATAAGTCACACTGCTGTGCACATTTTACACCATCACTCGACTGTAATACATTATCCACCACAATATCGTGACATTCATTATCATGAGAAACTGGAATGAAATCGTCTCCATTACCACAAACTTTGTCATCATTCTCACATCTCGCATCATCCACACCCTTCCCACTACGTTTCAACTGACAATCATTCTCACATCTCACATCATCCACACCCTTCCCACTACGTTTCAACTGACAATCATTCTCACATCTGACATCATCCACACACTTCCCACTACGTTTCAACTGACAATCATTCTCACATCTCACATCATCCACACCCTTCCCACTACGTTTCAACTGACAATCATTCTCACATCTCACATCATCCACACCCTTCCCACTACGTTTCAACTGACAATCAGTCGCACATTTGTTATCAACTTCCTGCTGACAACACACACTACACACACGACACACACACTGCACCGGTTCAACTGACCCAGCAAGTGTCAACCCAGAGGGAGGGAGGGAGGGAGACAGAAAGAAAGATAAAAAGGAAGGAAGGAAGGAAGGAAGGAAGGGAGGGAGGGAGGGAGACAGAAAGAAAGATAAAAAGTAAGTAAGGAAGGAAGGAAGGGAGGGAGGGAGGAAGACAGAAAGAAAGATAAAAAGTAAGTAAGGAAGGAAGGAAGTAAGGAAGGGAGGGGGAGGAAGGAAGGAAGACAGAAAGAAAGATAAAAAGTAAGTAAGGAAGGAAGGAAGGAAGGAAGGGAGGGAGGGAGGGAGACAGAAAGAAAGATAAAAAGTAAGTAAGGAAGGAAGGAAGGGAGGGAGGGAGGGAGGAAGACAGAAAGAAAGATAAAAAGTAAGTAAGGAAGGAAGGAAGTAAGGAAGGGAGGGAGGGAGGGAGGGGGAGGAAGGAAGGAAGACAGAAAGAAAGATAAAAAGTAAGTAAGTAAAGAAGGAAGGAAGGAAGGGAGGGAGGGAGGGAGACAGAAAGAAAGATAAAAAGTAAGTAAGGAAGGAGGAAGAGAGGCAGACAGAGAAAGCGGTGGGAGGACAACATCAAAGAGTGGACGGGCATGCCATTTGCCACAACTCAAAGGGCCGCTGAGGACCGAGGCAGGTGGCGCGAGCTGACCAGGCAGTCATCCATGGTGCCCCAACGACCCACCCACGGGTCAAGGGATAGATGAGATGAGAAGGAAGGAAGGAAGGAAGGGAGGGAGGGAGGGAGACAGAAAGAAAGATAAAAAGGAAGGAAGGAAGGAAGGGAGGAAGGGAGGGAGGGAGGGAGGGAGACAGAAAGAAGGAAAGAAAGTAAGTAAGTAACTAAGTAAGGAAGGAAGGAAGACAGACAGACAGTGAGTGAGTGAGTGAGTGAGTGAGTGAGAGAGAGAAAATAAGAAAGTAAGTAAGTAAAGTAAGAAAAGAAAGAAAGAAAGAAAGAAAGAAAGAAAGAAAGATAGCAGGTGCCTGACCTTCGCATAACCCAACGCGTTGATCAGGTCATGAAAGTTAACGGAATTACTTCTTCCTGTGACTTCTTACTTTCTTTCAAAGACACGACACAAACATCAACATACCCAACCCACCCACCCCCCAATCCCCCCCACCACCCGACCCCCGACCCCCTACCCCCCACCCATAAACTAAACGTGCTGATCACAGTCCATGAGAGTGAAAACTGACATACATCTAACTGTAACTTCTTAGCTTCTTTCAAAAGAAACGACACAGACATTAACACCCCTTCCCCCACACCCCCCACTCCCACCCCTCCCACCCCCAAACAAAACTAATAAATAGATATTGTTTTGAACATTCACGCCCGCAGACCTGCAGTAAAGAGAAAGTCGAAGACACCCTTGACAACAGCTTTTAAAATGATAATTATGAAGAAGAAAAAAAAAAAATGGGGGTGGGCGGGGTGTCGTGTCAGAGAGTAAGTCATAATGGAACACTTCAGCACCAAAATGAGACGGGAATGGGACGGGGAGAATAGGATAAATATAAATTTAGTTAACCTTAGAACTTCACCGATGCTACTCAATCGAAGCGTGTGAAATAACTGAAATCTGCTGATGAGAGTCTGCGATATTGTCTGGACCTTCCTTTGAAGCCACCCCGACCCCCCCCCCAAAAAAAAAAAAAATATGGGTGGTCACAATGAAGGAACGGATACCTTCATTCGATTGCCCATGAATTGAAAGCGCTGAACTATCTGAGACGATAATTACTGTACTGTCATGCCATCCACTGACAGTCTGGGATGAATTTTTAAGGAAGACATATCATGGGAAGAATGGGGAAACAATGGCCCGAGACACACTAATGCTTTCCAGGTGACTTGTTCCAATCCTCTCGCTGACGATGACAGAGATAGAAGAAGAAAAAAAAGAAGAAGAAAAGATAAAAGAAAAAAAAAAAGGAAAGAAAACGAAGAAGAAGAACAACGATAACAACCCAGACAACAACAACAACAAAAAATACAGCTCTGTCAATGAGTTACCGTCTCCAAGAAATTTTCTAGGCAGATTGATGAATAAGATAAGGTAAGAATAACTTTATTATCTCACAAAGAGAAATTGTATCAGGTGCAGCAAAAAGCAACCAGTCAGCCAACACACACACACACACACGCACGCACACGCACACGCACGCACGCACGCACGCATGCACACACACACACACACACACACACACACACACACACACGGACACGGACACGGACACAACATTAAACATTACTTGAATTAAACATGAGTACTAAACATTGAAGTTTTCAGATAAAAGTGGAGGGGCAAATAAGATGGAGGAGAAGATTTCACACTTCTTTTTTTCTTTTTTTCTTTTTATAAACAGAATCAGAATCATAAGAAGCATAGGTAGGTGAGGCCAGAGGGGTAGTGGCGGGTTGTGGCGTGGATGTGTGCGTGTCGTGGGGAGGGGGAGGGGGGGGAGGTACACAACTGCAATGTTTGGTGAAGGTGGAAGATGGAGATATCAGACCCAGCCAGCCACCTCCTTCTCCCCCCCCCCCCCCCGCCCCCCACCCCCCACATCCCCCCGACCATCATCATTTCCTACCCCCCCCCCCCAACCCCCCCGCCCCTCCCCAACAACCGATCACCACCACCACCACCACCACCTTATCCATTTCCATCCACCCACCCCACCTCACCTTAAACCTACCCTGCCCTACTCCACCCCCACCCCCCACCCCCCACCCCCTCCAAACCTCCAACGTCCTAACCCCCCTCCACAGCCCAATTCGTTTTCCTTTCCAAGGGAGCTAAGCTGTCAAAAGCTGGGCAGGGGAGCGTACTCAAATGAGGGATTATCTCCTTTGGCTGTTAGGGAGCTTCCAAAAGGGCCGGGGTTGGGGACGGGGGGCGGGGGGCGGTTGAGGTTGGGAGGTGTGTGTGGGAGGAGGGGGGGTGGAGTTGAGATACGAGGGGGCTTGGGTGTGGGGAGTGCGGAAAGGGGGGCGGAGGAGGGGGGGGGGGGAAGCGAACGAACGTAGTTAACCTACACCCTCATCCACCCCTCTACACCACCACCTCCTCATCACCTTATTATCACCCCCCCTCCCCTACCCAGCCCCCTTACCCCCCCTCACCCACCCAACGAACATTATCCCATGGGACACGGGGTCTCCAGCGATGCTCTGCCGCCCTGGTCAGCTTTGGATGGTAATTATAGGGCTGGGGAGAGTTGTAAGGGGCAAGGGTTAGGGTGAGTTGTAATGTAAGGGGCAGTGTTAGGGTGTGAGGGTGTTCGGCAGTGAGACAGAGAGAGAGAAGGGAAAGGGGGTGGGAAGGGATTTAGGGGGTAGGGGGGATAGGGGATTTTTTTTTTTTTTTTTTTTTTGAGGGGGTGGTGGTGTTAGGAATAGAGGTGCTGGGGAGGGGGGTTGGGGGTGGGAGAGGGTTAGGGTGGACTTTAAGGTGATTTTTTTTTTTCATCTCCAGTGGAGCAA
>NC_134910.1:14701002-14703502 GCF_041734735.1 Babylonia areolata | reverse complement strand
AAAGTGAGAGGGGGGAGAGGAGGGAGAGAGAGAGTGGGGAGAGAGAGGGGGAGAAGAAAAGTGAGAGGGGGGAGAGGGGAGAGCGAGAGAGAGAGTGGGGAGAGAGAGTGGGAGAAGAAAAGTGAGAGGGGGGAGAGGGGAGAGAGAGAGAGAGAGTGGGGAGAGAGAGGGGGAGAAGAAAAGTGAGAGGGGGGAGGGGGAGAGAGAGAGAGAGAGTGGGGAGAGAGAGGGGGAGAAGAAAAGTGAGAGGGGGGAGAGAGAAGAGAGAGTGGGAGAGAGGGGAGAGGGAGAGAGATGAGAGGGGAGAGAGAGAGAGAGAGAGAGAGTGGGGAGAGAGAGGGGGAGAAGAAAAGTGAGAGGGGGAGGAGTGGGGGGGGAGAGAGAGAGTGGGAGTGAGAGAAGAGAGTGGGGGAGAGAAGAGGGAGAGAGTGGAGAGGAGGGAGAGAAAAGGAGGGAGAGGGGAGAGAGCGAGGGAGATGAAAAGTGAGAGGAGAGAGAGAGAGGGTGGGGAGAGAGAGTGGAGAAGAAGTGAGAGATAGTGGGGGAGGTGGAGAAAATGGGAGAGGAGGTGAGGGAGTGAGAAAAAGAGAGGACAGACAGACAGATGAGACAGAAGTGAAGATGAGAAAATGGAGGATACAATAGAAAAAAGTGAGAGAGGGGGGGGGAAGAGAAGAGAAGGAGAGATAGAGAGAGAAGAGGCGGTAAGAGAGAGAGAGAGAGAGCGAGAGAGAGAGAGAGATATGGTGGAGTGAGAGAGTAGAAATAAGAGGGAGGGAGATACGGAGACAGACAGAGACTGAGAGAAACTTCCGTCAATCTAATCCAGTGTTACAAAAATAGACAGGGACAGGGAGAGGCAGAAGGAGAAGAAGAAGGGGAAAAAACAAAAGAAAGAAAGGTGGACATCTCATCTTTCCACAATCACAGAGAACCTTCGCTGCCAGTCTTATCGAGATTCGGAACATGAAGATAAAGAAGAAAACGAACGAAATGAAATCAGCATCGCATTAGAACACGGCGTTGGTGTCCACGTTCATAATGAACGCTGCAAAACAAGTCAGGCTATGATGATGGGAGTACCTTTCAGTCTCGGTGATTCTGCAAACTGACACGACACATAAGTTATTCTTCTAATTCTTCTTCTTCTTTGTCGTTGGTGTGTGTGTGTGTGTGTGTGTGTGTGCGTGCGTGCATGCGTGTGTGTGTGTGTGTGTCGGGTCTGTCTGTCTGTCGGTCTGTATCTGTGTGTGTGTGTGTGTGTGTGTGTGTGTGTCTGTCATCCAACCCAGAGACCTCCACAACATCAAAGCCTGTTTTCTCAAACCGTGGGTAATTCCCCCCCCCCTACCCCCCCCCCCCCCCCCCCCACCCCCCACCCACCCACCCCACCCCCACCCCACCCCACCCATCACACCCCCGACCCACCCACCCCACCCCCACCCCCACCCCACCCCATCCACCCTCCTTTTACCCTTTTCTCCCTACCCCACCTCCTGCCCTGCCGGCCCCTCAAGTCTTCCTCCCTTCTGTCATCGCCATCATCACATGGAAAGGACGACGCTTGTTCTGAGCAGTTCACATTGGATCGAGGGCAGAAGAGAGGGGACCACAAGCGGAGAGAGAGAGAGAGAGAGAGAGAGAGGAGAGAGAGAGAGAGAGAGAGAGAGAGAGAGAGAGAGAGAATGTGTGTGTGTGAGAGAGAGAGAGAGAGAGAGAGAGAGAGAGCGTGTGTGAGTGAGAGAGAGAGAGAAAGAGAGAGAGTGAGTGTGTGAGAAAAACACACACACACACACACACACACACACATGAATGCATGCACCTTGGACGTGCAAGCACGCATGTACACACACACACACACACACACACACACACACACACACACACACACACACACACACACGAACGCACCGACCAATTTAGAAACTTCTTCCCTCAGGGATAATATTCCATCGGGTAACACTTGGAAATCGATTTGCAGACCACTTTTTCAGATTTCTAAGTAGTTTCAAAAACTCAAAAAGAATTTGGACGCACACATGCCACGCACTTACGCGAGCATGCGTGTACGCGCAGACGCACACGTACACACACATACACACACATATAGACACGCACGCATGTACGCACGCACGCAGGCTCACACACACACACACACACACACACACACACACACACACACACACACACACACACACACACACCCGCACTCACTCTCTCTCCCTCTCTCACTCTTTCTCTGTCTGTCCCTCTCTCTCACTCTCTCTCATTCTTTCTCTCTCTCTCTCTCTCTCTCTCTCTCTCTCTCACACACACACAGACACAGAGACACACAGACACACAAACAGAGAGAGAGAGAGACACACACACTCAGTCACTCACTCACTCACTCTCTCTCTCTCTCTCCCTCTCTCTCACTCCTTCTCTGTCTGTCCCTCTCTCTCACTCTCTCCTTCTCCCCCCCCCTCTCTCTCTCACGCACACATACACACAGAGACAC
>NC_134910.1:14631002-14691002 GCF_041734735.1 Babylonia areolata | reverse complement strand
GTGCTGTCCTGTGCTGTACTGTGCTGTGCTGTACTGTATTATGATATGACACTGCGTGATGTAGTATTTTAGGATGCATTGTATGAGTTTGTTTCTTTCTTTCTTTTTTGTTTGTGTTATAGCTGGTATGTCACTGTACTGTAGTGCACGTGTACTGTACTGGTACTGGTACTGTTTGTTTGTCTATTGACTGATTGTTTTCTAGCTGGTATGTTACTGTAATGTACTGTGCTGTACTGTTACTATTTGTTTGTTTATTGACTGATTGTTTTATAGCTGGTATGTTACTGTAGTGTACTATGCTGTACTGTTACTATTTGTTTGTTTATTGACTGATTGTTTTCTAGCTGGTATGTTACTGTAATGTACTGTGCTGTACTGTACTATTTCTTTGTTTATTGACTGTTTTATAGCTGGTATGTTACTGTACTGTACTGTACTGTACTGTACTGTATTGTACTTTTACGCTACCTCTGTACAGCAGCGTGTCAAAAACGTACTGATTCACTTCTACAGATATCTGTCCTCATTCCATCCATCCCCGTCTTACATGTTTGCAAAACAACAACAACAAAAAGCAGCAGCAACAACAACACGACATGATAGGGGCCACCTCAAAACAAAACCAAAAAAATCAACAAAAAAAAAAAAAAAGAGTCTGCATTATTTTCCATCGTTTTCGTTTTATTGTGTGTGTGTGTGACCGTGAGTCACGTGCGCTACGTGTGTGTGTTGCTGTCTTTGCAGGGCTTTGAGAATGGCCTTTTAAAATCTATGGGTAAGCTAGTACCCAAGCACAACTGTGTGAGTATCCCCCTCCCTCCCAGGTGGCCAGGGAGGGGCGTTAACCCCTTTCCTTGCTCGCTGGCCTTGCCCTGCCTGCCTCTCCTCCTCCTCCTCCTCCTCCATAACCTTCTTTAGGTGGCCGTGGGGAGCCCCTCTCAAAAAAAAAAAAAAAAAAAAAAAAGCCTGGCTGCTGATCTTGCACCACACGATCTCCACCACCACCACGTCACCACCACCACCACCACTACGTCACCACCACCACCACGTCACCAGTTTATGATTATTATTATTATTATTATCATTACTATGACTATGCTCCACGTCACGTCATAAACGTATTGCGTCACCATGTGCTGTCTTCTTCGTCTTCTTCTTCTTCTTCTTCTTCTGCTGCTGCTGCTGCTGTGTTCTTCTTGTGTCGTCACATCGTTGTCTGCCGTCCGTTGACGTCATCACCACGAGAGAACATGATGTATTGTTCTTTGTTTTGTTTGTTATTATTGTTCTTGTTTTTGTGTTATTATTACTATTATTATTATTATTATTATTATTATGTGGAGGGTTTTTTTGTTTGTTTGTTTTTTAACGTTTCGTTTTTGTTTTTTTGTTGGTGTTGTTTTTGTGTTTTCACGTTCGGTTGCTCTACACTTTGAGTTTTCTACGCAAAGATTGTCTTGATTTTTTTTTTCAAATCACCACTGCAACCGAACATACGTTGACAACATCATCATCAACAACAACAACAACAGAAGCATGATGTATATACACAGAACCCCACTCATACCCCCACCCCTACCCCACCTCCATACCCTTTACCCACCCACCCAGCCAATGCAGACATAACGAAAGCTGGTGAAAAGGACTGTAGCTTGGATGTGATCAAATAACGGCTGCCTCTTGTGCGAGATGATGGCACCACGATAAGAAAACAGATGCACTCGCAGGCAGAAAAAAAGTTTTTAAACAAAAATTTGAAAATTTCAAGAGGCTGGGGGTGCGTTGGGGGGTGCTTATTGTAGCGACACGCTCTCCCTGGATTTTACACAGAGAAATAATGTTGTGACAAAAGAGTAATGCAGTATAGTACTGTACAAAGCAATAAAATAAATATTCACCACCACCACCACCACCCCACACACACCCTCCTCCCCTTCCCCCCTGCCCACTCTTTTACATCTGCAGTATATCAGTTCGAAAACTGCATTATCTGTGTGACATAATCATAGAAGAATGTCTTCAGACTCATCGGCAAACGAACGAACGAATCGATAAACAGAAGCTAGATAATTAAAGTAATAAATAATGAATAATAATTAGACAACCGTCAGTCTGATATCATTGTCTTATATGAACAGACTAAAAAAATAAATAAATAGACAAATGATAAACGAGAATTTTTAACAAGGCCAACAGGTAAACAAATCAGCACATCAGTAAACAAAAACAATGAAAAGAAAAATCAAGTTGCCGAGGTAACAAATGTCATACCTTTTTTTTTTTCTTCACGATAAAATGTTAAAAGAAAACGTCGCGTATACAGGGTGTAACTGAAACCTGACGACCCATGAATAATATATATATATATATATATAAAGAACGGGAACAAGATGATCTGAAATAAACTGTTTTCAACTGTTTTTGCTTTCAACAACAGGGACAAAAATGTAAAAGGGGATGGCCAAATAAAGAAGGAGAGGTTGAAATTGAGAAAGCTGGTCAGAACAAAATCCGTCAAGACCTCTTGAGCGGTTATTAACTGTGGAAGAAAATTGAAAGGGGGGAGGGGGAGGGGGGCGAAGGGGAAAAGGGTGGCATTTGAAAGGAGAAGGAACAAACAAAAACAAAAAAAAAAAAAAAAAAAAAAAAACGTCGAAGGGGATTAAGTGTATAACATTCAGCAAAACTGTTGTTTTGAATTGGGTTTGAAACATATGAATGAAAAGATTTTCACGAAAAGAACGGGCTTGGAAAACAAAGACATGGACAAAATAAAAATAAAAGAGAACAAGCCAAAAATAATTCTGACTAATTATTTTAATAAGACTTCGCCAGGGCAAAAATAAAAATTTAAAAAAAAAAAAAAAAAAACAACCAGAAAAGAACAATAGAAGGCCAGGCGATGATTTAATAAGGTACAACAGCAACAACAATATAACAACAGTAATCCGACTTCTCCTTGAAGAAAGCTTCCACCCCTACCCCCACCCCCATCCCCACCCCCCCTCCAACACAATCACACTGCCCTCCCCACTTCCCCACCCCCGACCCTCTCCCCATTCAACGTCTCAATCCACCCCATTCCTTCCCCTGATTGTCCCCCCACCCCACCCCACTCCCACACCTTCCCACTTAACCCCCCACCCCTTATCCTCCCCATAGTGTGTTAATTAAACTTCTTGTCAGGTTAACAAAACGAAGCACACCAGTTTAGCACTAACCAACCTTCCTTCCTCCGATGACGAAACACGTGGAAGTTGATGAACACTAACAAGTTGGGGGCGATCAGCGTTTCCGTTTGCCCCCCCCCCCCCCCCCCATCCCCCAATCCTATCCCCCACTCACCACCACCACCACCCCCAACCCCCTACCCCCATCAACCACCCCCTTCTACAAATCGAATACACACCAACACACATCATTTACCACTTTTTTTTTTTTTTTTTTTTTCATTACCGGTTGGGTGCACCCGTTGGAAAACATAATTACACTCGCTTACTTCATTTTTTTAATTTTTTTTTTTTCAAAATGATTTCTGTTAGGCGGTGTTGAGCTTAACCATATTACACAGCAATCTTTTTTTGTCCCCGCCTCCTCACACATTGCACTACTGTTATAGAGATACACCGTTTTTTTTCTGACTAGACAAGAATTAACAGTTATACACCAGAGTTGCCATAAAATATCAAGGTTCAAGTCTTGGAAGATCTGTTTGTTTGTGTTATAGTTTATTCATGTGCTTTATTTAGTTACTTATTTAGCTAGCTAGGTCAGCTATGAAAAGATGAGAAGAAACGATTGTTTGGGTTTTTTTAATAATAATTTTCAGTATCCATGAATGTAAAGATGACTTTGTTAATTGTATTTCTATTGATATATGTACATTTACTCATTTAATTCTTTGTTTTATATCACCATATAGGAATGAGCAACGAGTGTTAGCGTCATATCTATAGCAACTGATCTGGATCCTGTTGTGCTTATTTTGTTTCATATCTTTGAGAAAGTAGAGACTGTAACTGTTGAAAAGTTTCTCTAACAGTTCACTCCATGAACGAGCAGAATGGTATAGTTAATGTTTCTGAACCACATAAGATTGCCCATGATATCAGTTAGGAACAGCCATTGCTCAGGAAGTATTGATTTTTGTTGGTGCCATGCAGGGTGTACAAATGGAGAGGGTAATCGATGTTTTAGACAGGTATTCATGTATGAAAGCTCTTGACAAGTCGGTGAAAAAATAGTTTTCCAGATGGAGCGAAGTTTCTAACATCCAGACGAATTTTGCTATTGCGTAAACGCATGATTACACGACCATGAAATGAGGTTGAAACACATGTGTCGGACAGGATTTATGGATGTCAATACACATAGCGGTTTTTTTGTTTGTTTGTTTGTTTGTTGTTGTTGTTTTTTTGTTGTTGTTGATGATGATTTTTTTTTAATAACAAAACATGAAAAATGGATACCAAAGCTTCGACAAATCACCACAAGCAAGAGCATGCAGCCAAACACACAAGAAGTGCGTTATTAAGAACCGCAGTCTTTGACACACGTTTACACATAAGTACACAATCATAGAGTGACGGTTTTGTCCAGAAAGGAACCCTGTGTCATATAGATATTCGAAACAACTATCCACACAATACCTGCAACCAGACCATGCGTCATACTGATATTTGAAAAAAAAACTATCCACATACCCGCAACTAGACCATGTGTTATGCTGATATTTGAAAAAAAACTATCCACAATACCCGCAACTAGACCATGCGTCATACTGATATTTGAAAAAAAAACTATCCACAGTACCCGCAACTAGACCATGTGTTATACTGATATTTGAAAAAACTATCCACAATACCCGCAACCATCCCCTGTGTCATAGAAATGTTTATAACAATCCTATGCAGTTTCCACAAGCACTGCAGGATGAAAATAGAATTTGTTGCGAGTTCCTTATTTTTCTTGATTATGTTTCTGATTTGTTATGTTTTGTTTTGTTTTTGTTTGTGTTTCTTTTTCTTTTCTTTTTTTTTTTTTTTTTTTTTTCTTTTTCCGCTCAGCTGCTCTGTGGGGACAGGGGTCACCACACGACCTTGACCCCTTTTTGGCTGAAGTGACCACTATTTGCATGAATTATGATGCACTGATGGCGAAAAATAATGTCGCGCTCCATGGGTTGAAATGACGAAATGAAATATTTTCCTTTTTTTTTAATGTCGTGTAATTGGTCAGGGATGAATTCAAAGCCCACATTTTATTATATTCATTTTTTTTATATCTGGTCCACATGCTGTGATTCATAATCTGTTTTTAAAAGAGGAGTAGAAAGTGTCTGATCTTTAAGTTATGCATTTCCAATATCATCTTGGAAAAAAAAGATTAACCACCACATTTATCTGAAACCGACCTATGTTCGGCATCTCATCCAGAAAGTTTCCCACTAAATTATGATCAGACATTTCTTTCAAAATTTTATATTTGTATACGCGTATATTTTGTACGCGGACTTTCACATGTGCAAGCCCTTAAGCGTAAAAAAAAAAAAGTGGAAGTAACTGTTGAACACATTATTTTTCGCCAGGACCATGACTATTTAATCAAAAGTGCAAACAGTGTGCACCTTGAGCACCCTGGAAATCTTAACAGGAAAGTGTGACGTCTTAAGCCCCGTCTTCTTGAGCTGTTTCTGAAGTGCTATGGAGAAGAAAAAAAAAATGAAGTGCGATGGAACGTTTTCCGATCTGTGCAGTAGCAAAAAATGTATGTACTGTCTTAGCCAAATGAAATCATACTAAAGAGAAAATAGTCTTCAAATCCCGTTGGAAGAAATACGTTACACTCCTATCGTTTCTGCTAACGCCCCCTTGCTCCCACCCCCACCCCACCACACACACTACCCATTCCCCCTCTACACACACACACACCCACTAAAGTAAAACTTTCCTTACCTGACGAAAATATTCTTTCCATGGCAAAAGGAAAAAAAGGCAAAAAACAGAAATTGCAACAGCAGTTACTGTGCATGGAAAGAAATGAAAAGCGTTGTTTCTTTCTTCTCTTATGTCAAAGGAGGAACTTAGAAAATGATGAGTCACACTTTACATTGCCCAATGGGAAACGAGTCACGCTGTACTCTGCCCAATGAAAAACGAATCACACTTTCATTTGCCCAAATGGAAAACGAGTCATACTTTAATTTTCCCAATGGAAAACGATTCACACTTTAATATGTCCAATGGAAAACGAATCAAGCTGTAATTTTCCCAATGGAAAATGATTTACACTTTACTTTGCGCAATGGAAAACGAGTCACACTTTAATTTGCCCAGTGGAAAACGAATCAAGCTTTAATTTGCCCAATGGAAAATGATTAACACTTTAATATGCCCAATGGAAAACGAATCAAGCTTTAATTTGCCCAATGGAAAACGAGTCACACTTTACTTTGCCCAGTGGAATACGGAGTCACACTTTCCTGAGAAGGTTCCAGGCAGAAATGACCATTGAGTCCTGCGGTCACATATTGTGCACGGTTTGTCTTGTGCTCTTGCAGGGCTACGAGGGCTCCTTATTAAAGATAACAAACAAAAATGGCAAAAACACTTCTGTGAGTATCTTCACCTTCCTTTGTTTCTTTTTCATCCTTAGTTTGATACTTAATTGATGACATTATCATGTTCGGTCGTGTCATGTAGTTTGGAAATGATTGGGGAATCAGTGAGTCTATTGATCGAGGGGCGGGATGGAGGGAGCTGTCAGGGTGTATAACAAGACACAAACACGACAGCCAGAGACCACAAACGCAATTTACAGACGCAGTTTACTAACATGCCCCTTTATTGTCTTCCCTCCCATCTGATTTTCACGGAAGTTGAGAGCCCTGTTATGTATATTGATTGTGCCAGAAGTTATTTGTTGAGGAGGAGATAAAGAAGAGTGGACAGCTGATTGGAGAAGAACGGTGGGGAAGAATTCATATCATCGTGCTTATATCCAAGACTACCACGAGAGCAAGGTCTTGAGTTGACAAATCAGTTTCCAACAGCTGTGTTTTGCTGGGAGAATAAGAAAGAGGAGTTTGGTGAAATGCGTTGAAGACAGCGACAAACTCGGACATCCCAAACACGCATGAAATCTGTTTCTTTTCTTTCTTTGTTTCTTTGCTCTCCAAGAAGCATGGATTGCAAGCTGTTGTGTCTAGAGCTCTGACTAGTTCTATTCACGCGCGCGCGTGTGTGTGTGCAAATGTGTAAAGCTCTATGTTGTGGCATGAGGAATGATCACATGGAATGACGAACGAATGCTACATGTTGGCATCATGATCGGTATCAGTTCTTCTTGGTTGGTTTGGAATGCCTGCCTGTTTTCGTTCCTTTTTTTTTTTCATTTATATACATATATATCTTTCACTGCTGCCATCACTCTCCCCATGGCCTGTGTGTATAGCCATGCATGCCTTTTTTGCTGTGATGATTGTGTACAAGAATGTTGCCTGAGCGAGTTAATGGTATTTATTATATAATTATCTTTTTACAGCGAATGCCGCCTGTTCCAGTCAGTGATATGATGTTTATCATGGCAGTTGTTAGTTTTCTCTTTGTATGTTCTTTTTTTTTGGGGGGGTGGGGGGGGGAGGAGATTGTGTTCAGATTGTTTGCAGGGCGTATGTGTAGAAATGGCAAAGGGCGGGGTTTTCCCCAGTGGTACATATAATTATGATTATTTGGGAGGACATAGTTGTTATTTGCAGGGCGTATACAAATGGCGAAGGGTAGGGTTTTCCCCCCTAAGCAGTACACAAAATCGTACAGTTAGTCGGGAGAACCAGGTTGTTTCTGTGCCACAGCTGTGGCTTTCCATCTGTCCCTTGACTTGTCCAGTTGCACGGCGACTCTGAATTGGACCCCAAAAAGCGCGGACTGTTGGATTGTCGATTTGTGAAGTTCACAATTTCATATCTTTCATCTTGATTCACTGGTCTTGCTGATGTGAGCAGCATGTTTGTTCTGCACAGTTGTCGTTAATGCTGAGTAAAAAATAACAAAGATATTGTATCCTCATTGAGTAATTCATCAGAGAGATACATACTTTAATATTCACACATCTGTTTGTTCTCACTGGGTATGTACTCGATGGTCTTGCTGCATCTTGGCAGTTCATGGAAGAGGTGTTAGTGACTGTGGTCTGAACAGAAAGTCCCATGACTTCTGAGTCCAAGAGCAGTCTTGCCAGCCATTCACTTGGGCGATTTTGTGTTCTATTTTTTCTATGTGGTTGTTTTGCAAGAGCAGTCTTTTCTAAGATTTTCTTTCTTTTATGGAATGCTCTTTTGTTTTTGGTCTTTTGTGCATATGATCCCCTGCTTCTTCAATGGGTACTTGAGCAAGAGTGCTTTATCTTTCAGATGTCTTTTCCCTCACATTTTGGAATGAGCTGCATCTCGGCATAGGCTGTGCATACTGTTGCATTTCTGTCTTTGAATTTTGTGCATGGAATCCCAGCGGACATTTCTTCTTTTTCTCCACCCGCCAACCCCTCCTTCATCGTCCGTCTTCCCAAAATTAATATGGTTTGCTTGCTTTCGAAATATTGACTGTTTCTTGGAGTGTGCATGGGGTCCTATCATGCATGGATGCCTTTTGGTTTCTTTTTGTACGTGAATGACATGATGGGTTGTACCTGGGTCAGGTTGTGATGTAGGTCACTCCTGATGCAGCCGTCTTTCAGTGTTAGAAGTGATAGTGGATTGGAACAGTACCTTCCTGGCTGAGACTGGCTTGTTCCTGAAGTAGGTGATCTGTTAAAGAATGCTTTGTTTCCTGAATTAGACGATTTGTTAGAGATTCGCTTTTTCTTGAAGTAGCTGATCAGTTGGATGTTTTATCCTGAAGTGGTTGATATGAAGGATATTGGCTTTTTCTGAAAGTAGATGATCTGTTTGATTTTGGCTTTTTCCTAAAGTAGATGATATGATAGATTTTGGCTTTTTCCTGAAGTAGATGTTCTGTCAGAGACTGGCTTACTCCTGTATGTTTGGTGTACTGTACCGTGTCAGAGTGATGCAAATTAGGCCTGTCGGTTTGCCCTGCTTGGGCAAATTTTCCGTGACTAGCAGTGAAAAGACGCCCGGCCATGTACGGCCCGCTCTAGCCAATCAAACGGCGTTATCGGCTACAGGCGATGACTCATTCCTTTTGGCCAGGCTGTCCACGCCAGCTTGTAGAGTGATGGCCTGGAGGTAACGCGTCCGCGTAGGAAGCGAGAAAATCTGAGCGCGCTGGTTCGAATCACAGCTCAGCCGCCGATATTTTCTCCCCCTCCACTAGACCTTGAGTGGTGGTCTGGACGCTAGTCATTCGGATGAGACGTTAAACCGACGTCCTGTATGTAGCATGCACTTAGCGCACGTAAAAGAACCCACGGCAACAAAGGAGTTGTTCCTGGCAAAATTCTGTAGAAAAATCCACTTCGATAGGAAAAACAAATAAAACTGGACGCAGGAAAAAAAAAGGGGGGGGGGGGGTGGCGCTGTAGTGTAGCGACGCGCTCTCGATGGGGAGAGCAGCCCGAATTTCACACAGAGAAATCTGTTGTGATAAAAGAAATGCAAATACAAATAGATGGTCTATTAGAAGTTGGCTTTTTTCTGAAGTGAATGATATGTTAGAGATTGGCTTGGTCTCGATGTGGATAAAATGTCAACCAAAGCGCGTTTGGTGACGCTGCTGGCAGGCATCTGCTTAGCAGATGTGGTGTAGTGCATATGGATTTGTCCGAACGCTGTGACGCCTCCTTGAGTAACTGAACTGAACTGAACTGTCAGGGATTTCGGATTGTTCCTCAAGTCGATTATGTGTAAGAGATTGGCATTTTCGTGAGGTAGACTGTCAGCAGTGTAAGACAAACTGCTTTTCGCCTCCTTGCGGCTGCCTTCACCTCTACACTCCATCTCGCTCACTACGATCGGCTTCGGATCCACTCTGTTTACGCATACCCAGATTCAAACACTCGACTGTTGGCCGCCGTTCTTTCTCTGTCTCTGGACCTTGCGATTGGAATGAACTTCCTCTTTCGCTTCGTCAAGTCTCCACACTCAGCTCTTTCAAGTCTGGCCTTAAAACCCACCTCTTCCCAAAATAGCCTCCCTTGCCTGCCCTTCCTTGTCTTTAGTTTTTTCTAGTTTTAGAGTTATGCACGCGTGTGAATGACTGGTGCGAAAGCGCTTTGATTTGTCTCTGCACAAGATTCAGCGCTATATAAATACCATGATTATTATTATTGTTCTTGCCCTGTGAGGTCTGTGGTTCTGTCGACTTTGTGGCCGCGGTCATCCGTGGCTATTTACGGGTTGCTTCGTAAGGCTTTGAACTGGCGGTTGTTATGTGTGGTCACGTGTCCAGTTTGGAATGCTCAAGCCGTCTTCACACTCTTCGACTGTGACTCCAAGACGGTTGAAGCCCGAAGAACAACGTCTGGTCTTACCTGGCCCAGATTTGGTTGAAAACTGTATTCTTTGCAAATCTGATGTATCCCTTTCGAGACAGGTATATTTTTATTTTCAGCTGAAATGTAACCCTTTGGGGTTTTTTTGTCTGTTGAATGCATTGCTTTTTTTTTTCTATTTCAGTGCATTCTATCATGAAAGTGTCACATGCATTCGTTCATCTCGTGCTTTCTGGAATTGAACAAAACTCTCTCGTTTTATTTCAGCCCCGTGCGTTCCTTTCTTTTAATGCAAATAAAATAATATTAGGAAAAAAAAGGGGGGGGGGGCGGTGCAGAGAGAGAGAAAAAATGAAGAACAAACAGGAACTCTTCTTTGATTTGACAAAGTCAGGTTTTCTTCTGTTCCCCGAATGGGCTGTGTGCACTGATCAATGGGGTATCTGAGACAAAGGTGTAATATATATATATATATATATATATATATATATTAATGAATATATACAAATAATTTTTGTGTTTCAATTTCTCAGAAGCGTTTCATAACTCCACTTTGAGGTAGATCATTTCCTTTTCCCCAGTCCACCCGTCACTTGCCTGATTCTAGATCCCGGGTGGTTGGATGGGAAATACAATGTGTGTCATCAGCATCACGGCTTTAAGCTGTTCATGCCTGCCCTCATCACATCCTTGATTTCGATTTTCCCGTCGTGATTCTCTGCCCACTGTGGTATATACGTCCATGTCAGAAGTGCTTGGTGTTTGCAGATTCATGAAGACTGTCATTGATGGGGAGTGGTATCAGTCTTATTCACCCCAGACAGGAGGGTTCGTTTTGTCTGGCTTCGTCATGGAGCGAGCAGTTTCTGATCGCCGCCAGTGGAGGGTTTCCATAAAGTGGTGGATTGATTGATGTGGATACTTATATAGCGCCTATCCTCGGTCAGAGACCAAGCTCTAAGCGCTTTACATACACGGGGACATTTGCACCACAGGCTGCCTACCTGGGTAGAGCCGACTGACGGCTGCCACTGGGCGCTCATCATTCGTTTCCTGTGTCATTCGATCACATTTCAGACGCACACGCATACACACTCAGACAGACATGTAACATTTTACGTGTATGACCGTTTTTATTTACCCCGCCATGTAGACAGCCATACTCCGTTTTCGGGGGTGTGCATGCTGGGTATATTCTTGTTTCCATAACCCACCGAACGCTGACATGGATTACAGGATCTTTAACGTGCGTATTTGAGGGGTATAAAAAATACCCCCCAAACAGATAAAATAATGAAAAGATTGTTTCAGTGTTGTTGTTGTCTTTTCTTCTTCTTCTTTTTTCCTTTTTTTTCAAACCAATTGAGCTAGTGTCGGTTGCTTTCGGCTGTTGAGGTTTTGTGGTTGAACAGATTTCATGGTTGTCAGTGTGGAGGTTTTGTAAAGTGGGAAAGATTTCTGTTCGTTGGTGTCGAGTTGTTTTGTTTTTTTTTGGTGTTGGGAAAGACTTACGTTGGTTGGTGTCCGAGGTATTGTGGTGGAAACTAGTTCTGTTGGTTAGTGTCGAGGTTTTGTGTTGGAAAAGACTTATATTGGTGAGTGTCCGAGGTTGTTTTGGGTTTGTTTGTTTGTTTGTTTGTTTTTTGTGGTTGAAAAGATTTTATATGTTGGTCAATGTCGATATATTTTGTGGTGGAAAAGATTTATCTTGGTTGGTGTCAAAGTTTTATCGTTGAAAAGATTTTAGGTTGGTTAGTGTTGAAATTTTGTAGCGGAAAAGATTTTTGCTGGTTTGTGTCGGGATTCTGTGGTTGAAACAAACTCATGTTGGTCAGAGTTGAAGTTTTGCTGGTGGATTATATTCGTCAACGTTTAGTGGCGGAAAAGATTTTTGTATGTTAGTGTCGAGGTTTTGGGGGTGGAAAAGATGTCTGTCTCGCCCCCCCCCCCCCCCCCCTCCCCCTCCCCCCCTCCTTCCCCTATCACTCCTAACTCCCCCCTCCCCCCGCACCCCCGCACCCTTTACCCTTCCTCCCCCTCCTCCGTATTGTCAGAAGTGTATGGCGGGTGTCTGGTGTGATCGTCCTGTTTCATCCACCCTATCCACCCCACCTCACTTGATTATTTGGAAGGAAGAAGGTGATATTGGGGTTGGGTGGGGTGTTCGTATATTCCTGGCGAGATTTTATTTTCTCAGCTGGACATTTGTCTTTTTCTTGGGGGGTGGGGGGGGAGGGAAAGGAGGGAGGAGGTATATGAACAGCAATCTTTTGTGTGGAATTTTTGTTTCGTTGCACAATCAGATGTGAATATGATAGCGATGGAAGGATGCTGAAAAAAAAGGAAACTGTTACAGTTCTAATTATGAAGAAGACCCCCCCACCTTCCCCCCCCCCTCTCCCTCTCTCTCTCTCTCTCTCTCTCTCAGTATTTTTATTCTTCTCTTTTTATTAAACTCCATACTGTCTCCCTCGCTGCCTCATCGATCACTCGTTGTTTTTTTCCCATTTCCTGTCCCGTGTGTTCTGAGACAAGGAAGTTCTATCGTATGAGGATTACATCTCTTCGTCGTCGTCGTCGTCGTCTTCTTCTTTTTAATATTCTTGAATGGTATTTTAATCCGATTCGGCAAGCTATTTGGGAAATGAAAACAAGACTTCCCTGTCTTATGGAGGCTGTAGAAAGGTTTGTAATAAATGAAAATATGGAGAAAGAAAGAAAGAAGTAAGGAAGGAAAGAAAGAAAGGAACACTCGTGTTGACAGCCAGACAAAATTCCTTTTCTGCTATCAGGGGAAGAAATGTTTTCCTTGATTTATGTGTATGTGTGTGCGCGCCCGCGCGTGTGTGTGTGTGTGTGTCTGTGAGTCTGTGTCTGTGTTTGTGTCTGTGTGTCTGTGTGTGCTTTGCAAAGATGACGACATAAATATTACGTTTGTGTTGAAAACGCAACTGCCTCTTTTGAGTGGTTTTGGGTTGTGGGTTTTTTTCAAAAGGCTGACAAACATCTGTTTTTCTTTATGCGTAACGTAGAACGAATTGAATCCTCTGTGTATTAACCAAAAAACAAAATGTCATAAACAATTTCTCCTTCCCTTCTTCCCTTCCTTCCTCCCCCCCCCCCCCCTCCTCCTTCCCTCCCTCCCTCCCTCCCTCCCTTCAGACCAGTGGAGTTTTGTCAGGTTGATGTTTGTACATTGCATGTCGGATGGACATGAAGCAATTTTTTTTTTTTTTTCATTAGTTAACTTCTCTCCGCTCCTTCCATCCTGATTAGTTCTGATCACACGTATCACTTTCTTTCCAACCCGAATGTTTTTTTTCTAACCTTCCGTTATTTTTGTTGTGGGTGTGTACGTGTGTCCGCGCGCGCGCGTGTGTGTGTGTGTGTGTGTGTGTGTGTGCGTCGTACCATCTTCCTTTGTGGCAAAACTGGTCAGTTTTTCCTCCCCTTTGATTTGATTAATCCGCTCTCCCCGTGTTGTTGGTGGTGGCATTTTGGACTGTTGGCATTCCGATTGGGTCTGCTCCTCTTGTGAACGTTTGTGTCCTAACCCAGAATCGTTGTACCCAGCTATTCCTGAAGCTGTGCTGGTTTCGTTTCCTCTTCTTTCCTTCTTTTTGTTTTTATGGGTGTAGTCTTGTGTCGAATGTTCCATACTGATTTGGTTGGTTCTAATTCTGATCCTCGTGTCCGTTGTGTTTCGCCTGTTGCCATACCAGTTGTCATGAATGAGGCATGCCGATTTGGGGGACTGTTTGAAACCGGTTTTGGGTTGCTTCGGACGGTTCCAGTTGCTGCGTGTATTTCCAGTTACGATCTTGGGATACCGACTTCAGCTGCTAGAATCCGATTTTGGGGATCTTAATTTCTTTTCTTTTCTTTTATTTTTTCTCTTTTTTTTTTTATTTCTTCTTCCTTATCTTTTTTTTTTTTTTTTTTAATTTCGTTTCCAATCAAGAAGTTGGCAAATCGGGATACAATCTCTTCTTGGATTTCTGGGGTCTTGAGAGTCACGGAACCGGAATACTGATTTGGGCAATTTTAGGCCGGGAGCGGAATAATGGATATTGATTGGTAATGTCCCCTGACTGATCCCTCAGTCGTCTGTGACCGTCTTGAAAGGGTTTGTGTAAAGAGTGCTCTTTTCCTGACAATGAAACTCAATACTAATGTATAGTTATCAGCTCTTTGTAGCGCGCAAGCACGCACGCACGCAGGTATATGATTATATACACGTGCACACACACACACACACACACACACACACACACACACACACACACACACACACACACACACACACACAGTTATGCTTTATTGGATTTATGATTTAGAGAGGGAGGGAGTTATGCTAGGGAAAGGGAAATGTATTTTATTATTCTGTTTATTCAGTTATGCTTGTGCTCTGTATTTACCCCCCCCCCCCCCCCTCTCTCTCTCTCTCTCTCTCTCTCTCTCTCTCTCTCTCTCTCTCTTTCTCTCCGTCTCTGTGTCACTCCGTCTCTCTCGCTCTCTGTCTCTTTTTCACGATGCCTGTCTCTTGCCTGTCTGTCTGTTTGTCTGTTTTTCTCTCTATCTCTCTCCCTCCCTCCCCCCCTCTCTCTCTCCCTCCCTCCCTTCTCTCTCCTCTCTCTCTCTCTCTCTCTCTCTCTCTCTCTCTCTCTGCCTTTTAAGTGGCTGCGTGCGTACGTGTGCGTGTGACTGTGTTTTTTCCAGCCTTGTGTTCCCTGGTATTTTTTCAACCTAGGGGGGTTTGAGTTTAAATGAGATTTTAATCTGATTTCATCAGGGCGATCAATGGAGATGGGTCTTTGATGATGATGTCTCTTGTCTTGTTCTTTCTTTTGAAACTCTTTCTTTGTCTCTGTTGCTGGCTGTCTCAAACCTCACCTCCTCTGTCTGTCTGTCTGTCTGTCTGTCTGTCTCTCTCTCTCTCTGTCTCTCTCCACTCCCCTTCCCCCCTCTCTCTCTTTGCCTGGCTCTGTCTCTGTCTCTGTCTTTCTCTCTGTCTCTGTCTGTCTCTTTGTCTCTCTCTCTCTCTCTCTCTCTCTCTCTCTTCTCTGTCTGTCTGTCTTGTATCTCCCCTTTCTTCTCTTTCTCTTCCTCTGTCTCTCTCTGTCTGTCTGTCTGTCCGTCTGTCTGTCTCTCTGTCTCTGTGTCTGTGTCTGTACCCCCCCTCCTCCCTACCACCACCCCCTTTCTCTTTCTCTTTTTCTCTTCATACGCTTTTCCCATTCCCATGTGTCATGCGCTGATTGTTATGGATGGTTTGTCTGCATGCTGCGATTTCCAACGACCACGACGATGATGATGATGATGATGAAAACAACGACGACGACGGCGACTATGATGATGACGACGATGATGATGAAAACGACGACGACAACAGCCGGTGGGCTTCGTCACATTCTCCTCCAGATGTGCCGCGGAATCTGCCAAGCAGGATTTGCAGGTGCGTGGACGTGTATGTGTGCGTGTGTGGGGCGGGGGGTGTCGGGGGATCGGGGGGGGGGACGAGGGGGAGGGGGGTGCGGGGAGTGTGTGTGTGTGTGTGTGTGTGTGTGTGTGTGCGGGTGGGTGGGTGGGTATGTGTGTGTATGTGTGTGTGTGTGTGGGGGGGGGGGTATGTGTGTGTATGTGTGTGTGTGGGGGGGGGGGTAGGTGGGTATGTGTGTGTGGGGGTGGGTGGGTGGGTATGTGTGTGTGGTAGTGACTGGGAGTGTGTGCGTGTGTGTGTGTGCGTGTGTGTGTGTGTGTGTGCGTGCGTGCGCTTCTATGTTTGTGTGTGTATCCTCATTTTGTTTTTCTTCGTCATCACGTTTTGAATGACAGACGAGTGCGCTTGCTCTATACATTTATAGTTTTGTGCTTTAATTTCTTGTGGAAGTAGCTTTCTGAACTTCATTAGCTGCTCATCTTTATCAATCATACCCAGCCAAATTAATATAAAAAAATGACAATAAAACACTAAGCAAAAAATGAATAAAAGTGCAGCCAAGTACGTAAATACTTTCAAAATAAGAAGAGAAAAAAACATTTTAGTTCTTATGGGCTTCCAGACTGACGCGTTCACAATGTGTTTCCAAGTGTTCTGGTTTCGACACTTCATCTTTGGAGAAGGAGGTTGTGAATTATATATATATATATATATATATATATATATATATATATATATGTGTGTGTGTGTGTGTGTGTGTGTGTGTGTGTGTGTGTGTGTTTGTGTGTGTGTGTGTGTGTGTGTATCACACCTTTTTCCCTTCTACAGAGGGGTGGTGGAGGGTTGGTGGTGATGGTATGGCTAACCGTCTCCTCCTCCTCCCCCTCCTCCTCCTCCTCCGCCCCCTCCTCCCCCTCCTCCTCCTCCTCCGTCTCATCTTTCACCGCCTCCTCCTCATCATCCTCTTCCTCTTTGTCGCCCACATCATCCTCTTTTTCTTCTGCTGGTTCTTCTTCTTTGTCCTAATCCTCGGCCTCATCATCATTGTCATCACCATCCTTGTACTTGTCATCAGCAATTTCCTTCATTTCATCTACTTGTTCATTGTTCTCTTCCTCCTCTTATCATTAACACACAGTTCTACCCCACCTCCTCCTCCTCCTCCTCCCTCCCCCTCTCCTTGTCATTCGCATCTTCATTTATTCTTCTGCTTATTCTTCCTACTCTTTATCATCATCATCATCCTCATTCTCTTCCTCATCTTCCTCCTCTTCCACCTCCTTGTCTTCCACATCTTCCTTTTTTCTTCTGCTTGTTCCTCCTTCTGTTCTTCTCCCTCCTCCTCTTCCTTCTTTTCATCATCATCCTAATTCCCTCCCTCCTCTTTCACCTCCTGTGCTTCACCTCCTCCTCCTCTCCCCGCCCCCTCTTTGTCATCCACCAGCTCGTTCCCCCTTCTCTTCCTCCTCCTCCTCATCTTCCTCCTCCTCCTCATCAGCATCATCATCATCTCCTTCACCTCATCCTCATCTTCCTCCTTCCCTTCGCATGTTATGCGCATCTTACTTGTTTTATTCCTCTTGTTCCTTCTCCTCTTTCTCCTTCTTAATCTCCTTCTCCTCATCCTCCTTCTCATCCTCATTCTCCACCTCTTTCACAAATAACTGAAGCAGCCAAGCATGTAGAGCTTTTTTTGTTGTTACTGTTTGTTGTTGTTTTTGTGTGTGTGTGTGTGTTTTTTTTTTTTTAAATTTCTTCCCCTTCCCCTCAAAAGCAGAGACAACGTCCGTAATAAAATAGCTTGGCCTCTTTCATTCTTACACATCAGTAGATCGACAAGTGGGTTATGTGGTTAGATTATTGTTTGGGAGGGGGGGGGGAGGGGGGCGGAGGTTGAAGGGGGTAGGGGAGGGGAGGTGGAGGAGAGGGGAGGGGAGGCAAGGGGGGCGGGAGGGGGGGGGGGTATTATGGGTCGGACTTAAGGGGAAGAGGGGGGTAGTTCGATGGTAAGGGGTTGGGGGTGGGGAGAGAGTTAAGCCTGTCCTCTTTTGGCAAAGGAGGGAGGGAGGAAGGAGGTGGGGGGATTCAGAGGGAAGAGAGAGAGAGAGCATAAAAGAGAGAGGCATAGAATGAGAAAGAGAGAGGCATACAGTGAGAAAAAGAGGTAGAGAGAGGTAGAGGGACAGAGTGAAAGAGAGGAAGGAGAAGGGAGACACAGAGAGAGAGAGACAGAGACAGAGACACGGAGAGACAGACAGACAGACACAGAGAGAGACACACACAGAGAGACAGACACAGAGACAGAGAGGGAGAGAGACAGAAAGAGAGAGAGAGACAGACAGATAGAGAGACAGAGACAGGGAGAGACAGAGAGAGACAGAGACAGAGAGAGACACACACAGACACAAAGAGAGAGACAAAGACAGAAAGAGAGAGAAAGAGTAAAGCCTGTCCTTTTTCTTTTCTTTTTTTTTTTTTTTTTTTTTTTTTAAAGCACTGATGTAATCGTGTGTGAAGACCTCTCTCTTTGATGTGAGAGGGGACCCGCGCAGGTAAGTAGCTGTTTATTACCGTCATCATCGATGGAACAGGAGGCCGATTGATTGGGATTTTGTCCAGGAGGAATTTTTTTTTTTGGTCTGGAAACCAGTGAATGGAATGACATATCGTCTTGGCGGCTGGGTAGTGGGGTGGAGGTGGGGTGGGGTGGGGGTTGGGGTGGATAGGGGGGGGGGGGGGCGAGGGCGTAAGGAATTGTGAGGGGTTTTCTGGAGGTGGGATTTCCTTTTGGGGTGGGATGGGTGGGGCGGGGAGGTTGTTATATGTCTGGGAACGTTGAAGATGTTTATGTTGTTGTTTTGTTGTTTGTTTTTTTATGTTTTGTTTTTCTTTTTTCTTTGTGTGTGTGTGTGTGTGTGTGTGTGTGTGTGTGTGTGTGTGTTAATTTCCAACAGTAACCCCTCCCAGTCCATCTCCAGAGGCCCACTTTCTATTCTTTCTCACACAGACAGACACACATAGAGAGAGAGAGAGAAACACACACACACACACACACACACACACACACACACACACACACACACACACACACACACACACACACAAACGTCCCACAATTTGATTGACTCAGAAGAAGGAGGACTTTGTTTAGCCATTACTAAAAAAAAAAAAAAAAAAAAAAAAAAGTGTCTGTGAATTTGTTTCGTGCTGTTCAGTCATTCATGGTTGCAGACCACTTCAGACACACACACACACACACACACACACACACACACACACACACACACACACACACACACACACACACACACACACACACACACACACACACACACCACACACACACACACACACACACACACACACACACACACACACACACACACACACACACACACACACATTGGCCGACTCAATGCTTGCTTACTTGATTGATTGGTATTGATTCATTCATTCACTGGTTGGCTTGGCTGATTGATTGATATTGATTGATTGATTCATTCATTCATTGGTTGGTTGGCTGATTGGTTGGTTGATGTTTATATGGATGGCTTGATCGACAAAATGATTTGATTATATATTTTCTTGAATGGGTTGGTTGATGGACCCAATGCTTGCCTGATTTGTTGGTGGGTGGGTGGGTGGGTGAATCGATTGAATGATGGAATGATCATAAATGATTGACTGAAAGAGTTATTGATTTTTTTTTCGTGGGGGTGGGGGGGGGGGAGGAGGTGAGGTGAGGGGAATTGGTTCATTGAACAAAATGATCATCAGTGATTGATTAAAAGAGTGATTGACTGATGTTGTTTTGTTGCTTTGGGTTTGTGTGTGTGTGTGTTTTAGGGGTGGTTGTTGTTTTTTGTTGTAAGTTGGTTTTTTTTCTTTTTTTTGTGGGAGGTGGGGTGGTGGGGAGGCGGGGGGGTGGGGGGTGAAGGATTGGCTGATTGGAGAAATGATCATCAATAATTGATTTAAAAGTGATTGATTCATGTGGGGGGTTTTGTTTGTTTGTTTGTTTTTCTCTCCTTTTTATCGGGGGGTGGAGGGTGGGAGAGGAGGGGGGTGTATATGATTGATTGAACAAATGATCACCATCAATGTTTGATTATAAAACTGATTGACTGATGCGGGGGTCTTTTTTTTCTTTTTGTTTATTTTTCTCTCTCCCCTACCAACCCACCACACCGACTGATCCACCCCTAACCAACCAAGCAGGGGGTTCGCTTCGACCCGGACCTGCCCCAGACCCTCCGGCTGGAGTTCGCCAAGAGCAACACCAAGGTCACCAAGCCCAAGCAGCAGTCTCCCCAGCCCGCCGCCCCCACCACCATCATCCACCCCCTCACCGGCCGTGAGTACTCCCCCCCCTCCCCCTCCACCTCATCCCCCCCCCACCCCCTTGCCTACCTTCCTCCCTCATCCACCTTCCGAAACCTCTCTCGTGTCTTCCAGCGAATCCTTCTTTTTGTGTCTTCTCTTCTCTCTTTCTTCTCTTCTCTCTGTCTCTGTCTCTGTCTCTGTCTCTCTCTCTCTCTCTCTCTCTCTCTCTCTCGTACGTCAGAGGAGACACTCAATCATACACACACATACATAATTATACATATATACATATTCATATACATATACATACATGCTCACGCGCGAACACGAAGAAAAGTTGATGAATATGATTCATGTTATGTGATGCTGTTGAAAATTTGGTTTGCGTACACGATGCTAATGTGTTCGTTGTGGTGCCCGCGCACGCACACATACACACATAGTTACACGCACGCACATTACTCTCACATGCACACAGACGCGCGCGCGCGCGTGCATGCACACTACCCACACGCGCACACACGCGCACACACGCGCGCACACACGCACACACACGCACACACACATGACTATGTTTGTTCACATGGGCATGATCATTCATTCACACACTCCGGTCACTCACTCTTTCACTCGCACAGTCAAACATTGCTCGCTCCTCACACCTCCCCCTTCTCTCTCTCTCTCTCTGGGTTTTTTTCCTTCTCTTTCTCTGTCATTTTCTATCTGTCATTTCTTCTTTTCTTTCTCACCCACTCACTCGTTCAAAGCTTATTCACTCTCTCATTCACTCTTTCACACAAAACGCATGCTCCTCTGGCTCGCTCTTTCTTGTGTTTCGATGGAAGAGAGAGAGAGGGGTTTTTATGAGAGAGAGTGTGTGTGTGTGCGTGCGCGCGCGCCCGCCCGCACGTGTAGTGTCTTTCTGCATTATATGAATTATTGTGTGCGTGATTGTGCTTTTTCTTTCTTTCGGGTTTTTTATGTTTTTGGTTTTTTGTTTTTTTGTTTTTTTCGTCCTTGTAAATAGTGAAGTCTTGTTTCATATTTGCAGTTGTCCATGTTTTAATACTGTTAATGTTTTGTTTTTGTATTTTTCCCAGTGCCATGAAATAATTAGCAAACTGTGAAGAAAATGCAATTAAGATAGAACTGGAATAACGTGAGTGATTCTAGGATACCAGTAGGAACTTGCTAAAATGGATAACTGAAAGGTTTATCAACAAGCCCTCAGGAATAATCCGCCACAACAATCATCGCTGTGTAAATTAATATACAGTTGTCAAAAAATGATGTCGACGTCTTTATCACGTCCAGCGTGTGTGTGTGTGTGTGTGTGTGTGTGTGTGTCTGCGTGTGTGCGTGTGTGTGTGTGTGTCTGCGTGCGCGCGCGTGTGTGTGTGTTTTATATGTGTAAGTATATTATGTATGCGTACGTGTGTGCTTTTAACAGAGATCTTGGAAGGGTAGGGTGTTGTTGCTTTGAATTTCTCACGATAATCGGGTTAAGAAGAACCTTCGTCTTAAGAGAGAGAGAGAGATAGTCATCTTCTTCTTCTTCTTCAGCGTTCAATCGTATGCACACGAGCGGGCTTTTACGTGTATGACCGTTTTTACCCCGCCATGTAGGCAGCCATACTCCGTTTTCGGGGGTGTGCATGCTGGGTATGTTCTTGTTTCCATAACCCACCCAACGCTGACATGGATTACAGGATCTTTAACGTGCATATTTGATCTTCTGCTTGCATATACACACGAAGGGGGTTCAGGCACTAGCAGGCCTGCACATATGTTGACCTGGGAGATCGTAAAAATCTCCACCCTTTACCCACCAGGCGCCGTCACACGTGATTCGAACCCGGGACCCTCAGATTGAAAGTCCAACGCTTCAACCACTCGGCTATTTCGCCCGTCGAGTCATCAATAAACTATTATTCAATATATATATATATATATATATATATATATATATATATATATATATATTGGCAGGACACGTTAGGACCACTTATTCATCCCAGTCTTCTGTCGTTACCTTCAACCTTACCTCGAGGGATTTTCAACGACCTTTAATGTAATTCCACCCGGGCCGTAATGTCTTCGTTGGGAAGAGGAGAGAGAGAGAGAGAGAGAGAGAGAGAGAGAGAGAGAGAGAGAAGCAGCGAAGAAAATTGTCCTGGTTAAAATTCGATACCTTAAAAGACAAAAGAAACTCGATCCGACATATAACTCATCGGAGTACTTAACTCCCCTTAAAAGACAAAAGAAACTCGAACCGACATATATCTCATTGGAGTACTTAACTCCCCTTAAAAGACAAAAGAAATTCGAACCGACATATAACTCATCGGAGTACTTAACTCCCCTTAAAAGAGAAAAGAAATTCGAACCGACATATAACTCATTGGAGTACTTAACTCCCCTTAAAAGACAAAAGAAACTCGATCCGACATATAACTCATTGGAGCACTTATTAACTCCCCTTGCCCAGCCAATCCCCGCAACCCCGCTCCATCGCTTAACTCCCCGCCTGGTCCCACTCCTTTCGTCCTTGCCTTGCATGTCACTGTCTTTTAAGTATCAACTTGAAAAGGATATGCATTCTGGCTGCTTTTTTTTGCTTTTTTTTTTTTTTTTTAAACGAAGGCATGGTATTGATATGATTAGATAGATAGATAGATGGATGGATGGATGGATGGATGGATAGATAGATAAATGAATAGCTAGATAGATTGATAATATAGATATATTGATTGATATATAGATGAATAGATATATAGATAGATGAATAGATAGACAGATAGATGAATAGATAGATAAATGAATATATAGGTGAATAGATAGATAGATAAATGGATGGATAAATATATAGATGTATAGATAGATGGATGGATCGATCGATAGACAGATAGATAGATAGATAGATAGATAGATAGATAGAATTATAGATGGGTAGATGGATAGATATATAGACAGACAGACAGACAGATAGACAGATAGATAGATAGAAGCGTAACAGGCGAGACTGATAAAGGCACTGAGAAATTCTGGCACTGGGAAAAATGTGTTCGGTTGTTTTTGCTGTGGTTTTGTGTGTGTATGCGTGTGTGTGTGTGTGTGTGTGTGTGTGTGTGTGTGTGTGTGTGTGTGTGTGTGTGTGTGTGTGTGTGTGTGTGTGTGTGTGTGTGTGTGTGTGGTTAGTGTTTTTCTTTGTTCTGTTGGTTAGTCGGTTGATGAGTCGCCTGTTGGTTGGCTGACCATTTTGGATGAGAGAAAACAGTGACTTGAGTTGTGGTGTATGCATTAGATCATAAATAAAACGTAAGGTCAGTTGTACTGAACACTGTTCTTTACACGACTGTCAAAAGTTGTGTTTATCACCATCATCATCATTATTATGAGTACTACTATTATTATTTCTATTGTTGTTGTTATCATTGTTTACGTCATCATCATCATTATTATCATTATCATCATCAGTATTTTTTAATTATTTTGTTGTTGTTGTTGTTTTTATTATATTGTAGTTTCTTTAGAAGTTGTCTTTCAAATGAATCGGATTGAATGTCTTGTTTTGTCCTATTATGACTTGTATGACTTTTGTTTTCTTTTTTTTTCTCCTTTTTTCTGATTTTTTCTTGTAGTTTTCCATTAGCTTTTTTGTTTTCTTTTCTTTTTGTTCTGTTTTTTTTTTCCCCTCTCTCACGCCTCAAGTCACTTTTGCTATCGACCCTCCTCCACCACCCCCACTCTCCATCACAACAATTATACTATTATGTTATCAGTAGTGTTGTTACTATTATTATTATTATTATTATTATTATTATTATTATTATTCTCTGAAACAGTATTATAGATCGTTTGTGTGGGACGCTTTGAGAAACGTGTTGTCTAAGAACCTTTTGTTCTGAAGCAGTTCTTTCAGAACACACACCATTTGGTGAGCTCTCCCGTTTGAGGAAAAAAAAACACGAAAAGATAATGATTTTATATATTTTCGTGGTTTTGCAACGACTGAAAAATGAGAAATATGCAGCCTGAGAACTAAACCTTTTCTCTTTGAAACAGCACTTCGCGAAAAACAAAAACAAAAAAAAACACACACACACACAAAAAAAAAAAAAACGAACAGGTGTTTATGGTTTTCTGGATTTACAATGAAAAAATAAAGAGCAGAAATGACAATACTCTGTAATAACAGAAAATATCCGTGAAAATTTTTTTTTTTTTTTAACTTAACTGACTGTTTTGCTTCGGCTACTGTTTTAATCTTTTGATCTGGACTCTGTGTGTGTGTGTGTGTGTGTGTGTGTGTGTGTGTGTGTGTGTGTGTGTTTATTTGTCTGTTTTTTTTCAGCAGTTTTTAATCTTGAATGATAGAGATTTGTCCCTTTTTGTCTCAGAAAATTGGTAGTCATTCAGTGCTTTCCGAACATCATGAACGAACGTTTCACCTGGTTTGCCAGTCATGAGACTTGCGGTTATCAGACATGAAAAAGTCAAAGAAACAAAGGTGGGAAAACCGAAACAAAGCAAAAACACTATCTTCCCTTGACCACGAAATATCAAGTTGTCGGACTTGATTTAAGATTGGGCAGGACTACTGACTTCCGTTTCTCAAGCGTCTGTCCCATCTGTATTTGATTATTTTATCTCTGTTCATTAGTTTGTTTGTTTTAGTTGTTTTCTTTATATAGTTGGACCTCTTGTATATATAACTGCACTTTGGTCATTTGTCGTCTTCTGATATAAGCCTGTGCAATTACAACAACAACAACAACATGAACAATATCAATAATGATGGTGATGATACATCGTGATAAAAATTAATGTCAAAACCAAAATATTCAAGAGAATTGAAGGGGAAACTGGGGTAATTAGACTTGATGAATGAGTTCTGTATGGCAAAAGGGGGACAAAAGGTAAAGATGTCAAACAAACAATAAGAAAAAAAAAAGGATGTGGGTGTCGTCACATGAATGTCTTTTCACTTTAGCAACAAAGCTAATTCAATGAAATCGTCTGACTTTCGGCCACTAAGAAAACCCCCAGCGCAGCAAGCACACACAATAAAAAAAAAGAAAAAAAAATAAAGACATTTTTCTGGTTTTGACCGTGGCTGCTATTAAGTCACCATCGTAGTCAGGGGGAGTTTGTTGTTAGTGTTGCACGGTTGTTGTTGCCTGTTCGCTTGTGTCGGAGGACGACAAATGAGATCATCCATCCACTCTGGCTGGAGGACAGAACTTGTGTGCTAGAGATGGGTACCGGGGGCTTTTTTTGGCAGTATGCGTGACTTGTTTGTATGTGTGTGTGTGTGTGTGTGTGTGCGTTTAACCACGTAAAGGTTCAAGGTCAGAGTTCACGTTGCACTGTTTCTGCCCCTTCTGTCTCTTTCTCTCTTTCTCTCTTTCTCTCTCGCTCTCTCTTTCTCTTTCTTCTCTGACTGCTGCCCCCATTCGGCACTGTGGCACCTGCTTCACGACACTGCTGCTCGGCAACCGCCACTGCTGCCATGACAACCACCACTGCCTTGGTAACCGTCACTGCCGTCTTGACAACGGTGACCTTGGGATGACCTTCACCCTGGATGAATGTCTCTTCCTTCCGGCGCATGATGGCTGCCCGTGGTTCTGTTTTATTCATTTGTTTAAAAAAAAAATGATAATGATAAATCACAAAAAACAAACAAAAATCTTACTCAAAAAATGTCACACACCGCAACGTACTCACATACACTGGCATTCATACCTGTGTTATTATTTTTTTGTGGTTGCTGTGTTATTTTTTTTCTATAACTGTTGTGTCCATGCACTTGATGTGGTAACGTCCACGCCATGGAATGTTTGGCACTTTTTCTCTTCTTTTTTTTCTTTAATAATTGTTTCTGATTCACTTCATATCACGTCACTCTCACCACCACCACCACCACCACCACCACCACTACCACCATTCCAACATCATGACTACCATCCCCCATCCTACCACCCCATACTCTGCCCCCACCCCCTTTCTCTCTGTGTGTCTCTCTGTCTTTTATCTCTGCCTCTCTCACTCTACCTCTCACTGTCTCCGTCACGGTCTCTCTCTGTCTCTCTCTCTCTCTGTCTCTCTCTCTCTCTCTCTCTTGCTTACCCTCCCCCCCCCCCCAACCCTCCCACCCCCCTTCTTTTTTTTTTTTTATTGTCCTGCTACATCCATTCGGAATGGATCCAACTGTCCCGCTGTCCTGGTCATGTTGTGGTACCGTTTTGACTACTGATGACCAACCAATGAACGAACGAACGAAAACCAAATCCTAAACTTCTCAATGTTTGAAACGTTGAAAACGTTTGCTCTCTCTCTCTCTCTCTCTCTCTCTCTCTCTCTCTCTCTCTCTCTCTCTGCCAACGCCCCAACACACACACACACACACACACACACACAACACAACACAACACAACACAACACAACACAACACAACACAACACAACACAACACAACACAACACAACACAACACAACACAACACAACACAACACACACACACACACACACACACACACACACACACACTAAAACCACTCTCCTTTTCTTTGTCTTTGTTTCTGTCTCTCTCGTACTTTCTCACCCCCCCAACTCCATCCATCCTCCCCTCCTAACTCACCCACATCGACCCACCCTCATTCCCTAACCCGCCCCCCCCCCCACACACACACCTCAATCACTCGCGCGCGTACACACACACACACACACACACACACACACACACACCGCCGGACAAAAAAAATCCAAAACAATTTTATTAAACTATATAATTGAAAAAAAATCCTCAAAAAAATTTTTTAACTCCGGAAAACCTAAAAAAAATTAAAACTCGACAAAAAAACTTTAAAAACTCGAACTCAAAACTATTCCCAAAAAAAAAAATCCTCCAAAACTTGCAAAACATCAAAAAAAATCCTCGACTAAAAAAAAAACCCCAAAAACTATTGAAAAAACAAAAAAATAACAAAAAAAACTACCACCACCAAAAACAAAAAAAAAAAAACAATATCCAAAAAAACAGAAGAACTGGGCACGGCCATCATGCCGGCCGGGGGACCCGAAACGTGGGCCGCCGCGGCCCACCCGGCCCTCGCCCCGTACCCTGAACTGACCCCCACCGCCGCCACCACCCTGCACCCCACCACCCTGCTGCAGCACCCGGCCTTGACTCAGCTACCGGTGAGGGTCAGTTCTATCCCCAACACAAAAAAAAGATCCCATACCCCCTTTTTTTCTTTTTTTTTCCCCCCTTTGATGTCTGGTTGTTTGTTGTTGTTGTTTTCTTGCATTGATTGTGTGGGTGTGTTTGTATGTGTGTGTCCACTAGCTTTTTTGTTTTGATGTTGTTGTTGTTGTTGTTTTTGTGTGTTGAGGGAGCGGATGGGGGGGGGGGGTGCGGATGGGAGTTGGGGGAGGGGGGAGATTTAGGGGTGGGGTTTTTTTTTGTGTGTGTGGGGAGGGGGGATGTTCCGGGTACCCCTTTTCCTCCTGTTCCCGTCCTTTCCCTGCTGTCTATGTCTTCAAGCAGTGTGTGTGTGTTTGAGAGAGAGAGAGAGAGAGAGAGAGAGAGACAGGCCACAGAAGTATTGTCGTGTCTCCCTAGTGTGATGGGGTAAAAAAAAAGAAAAAAAAAAAACACATACACATACACAAGAAAACAAGTACAAAATTCTGGCCCGTACCCCCCCCCCCCAACCACCCCCCACCCCCCCCCCCGCCCTACCCCTTCTGCTATCGGGGTGGTTGTTTTGGGGTGGGTTTGTTTGTTTTTTAGGTGTGTTAGGGAAACTACGGGTATGGGCGGAGGTGCGGGTGGATTTTTTTTTTTTTTTTTTTTTAGTGGAAGGCGTGTTCTACAATGTTTTGTTTAAATAGATTTCAATGGCAAGCCATATTACACCTCCCACCCCCCACCCCCTACCCCCTGCCCCCACCCCTTTTTTTTCGGTCAACGAACTTAGAGACGCCTGTAGCAGAATCGGTAAGGCATTGAACTTCTGATCCAGTTGGTCGGGGTTCGATTCTCCCTGTTTCGACCTGGTGTTGTGTCCTTGGGGGAAGGCACTTTAATTTAATTTACTTTACTCCGAGTTTCCCTCACTCCACCCCAGATGTGAACGGGTACACCCCCCCACCCCCTCCCATCCCCCCGCCCCCTTCCCCTCCCTCTCCCCGTGGTCTGTAAATGGCCTATGGGACCTTTAACTCACTCAGTACGGCCAGTCCTCTCTTTTCCTCTACACAGACCCCTCGGATGTCCAGTGGGTGTCTGAATGACCCAACCTTTAGCTTCCGTCGTCAGAATTGTGGTAGTCTTTGTCAACATTCACCTCTTCAGTGTAAGAGCCTTCCGCTTGTAATATTTTGATGGTTGTAATTGGGGTGAAACGCTGTTAACGTCGTCTCTTTCGCCGTTCGTATGGAGAGAGTTAACATCTAACCTCCCTGACCTGGGGGGGGGCCATTCTGCAGGTCAGTACAGCTGCTGTGATGTTTGGTTCATGGGCGAGCATCACACGAAAAGTCTGGGTGGGTGGTTCGCTGGTCGTTCGACAAGACCTTCCAGAAGAGGGAGTGAAAGGGTTAGGTGTAGTTCCTACCAGAGAAGATAACCAAATAATGGGTGAGGGGGGGGGGGGGGGGGGGGGGCGGGGTGGTTGTTAATATCAGTAGAAGATAATTTAATAATGGGTGAGGGGGCGGGGATGTACCAGGGAGGTAGAGGGGTGGGGGAGTGGAGGTGTTGTTTCTAGGCCCTGGGAGGTAACCCTGACAAAGGGAGACAAGTCTGTGGCCTGTTACAACGTGCGCGCTGCTCACCCCGTCTCCCTTACTTACCTTTGTTTGTGTGCTGTGCTGTGTTGTGGTTTGACGTGTGTTAATTTGCTGTTCGGTGAAGGTAGTGTGGTGTGCCTTGTTGCAGTAGATGCCCTGTTGCTTTTTTTTTTCTTTTTCTTTTTTCTACACTGCACTCTTGGAGTCATTAATTTGTTCCCATGCGTGAGTGTGTGTGTGTGTGTGCGCGCGCGCGTGTTTACGGGGGTGGGGGAGTGTTCATAGTTGCTCTTTCTCATCTGAATAATGGAGGGGGAGTGGGAAGCAAGCCGAAGGGGGAGGGAGGAGAAGAAGGAGGAACAGGCAAGGTGGACACCATTCACAAAGATATACACGGGGGGGGCGGGGGGGTGGTAAGGGGGGGGGACTGTAGTCATTGTATCATGGTAGATGAAATTTGGCAGCGGAAAAAAAAATCAAAAGGTTGAAGGAACAGTATCCCATGTTGTCGATTAGACATTAACACTGTAGGTGAAAAGCAGAAGAGTTGAGAGAAAATACGGAAACAACTACAATAGATAGTAGGTAGAGAGAGAGAGAGACATAGATAGAGAGAGGGGGGGGGGAGACAGAGACATACAGACAAATAGGTAGATAGAGAGAGAGGGAGAGAGAGAGAGAGAGAGAGATGTTTAAACAGAGGGATAGATTCACGCTTTCTGGCATATCACTGGCACTTCCTCACACCTCTGTGTACACCGGCACGTGCTTCACACCCCCTCCTTCATTTGGTGTTTTACTCTGTGTGTGTGTGTGTTTGTGCGTGTGCGTGCGTGCGTGCGAGTGTGTGTATGTGTGTATGCGTGTGTGTATTAACAGACTGTTATGTTGTATGGTATTACAAACATAATGAGATATATATATAATATATATATATATATAATAATGTTTTTATGTATATATATATATATATATGTGTGTGTGTGTGTGTGTGTGTGTGTGTGTGTGTGTGTGTTATATTTATATTTATATCCTGCAACGAAAAGTTCAAAGACATATCTGTGTGGAGGGAGGGGATGTATACATCACAATCAACGTATCTAGTGATTATGAACTTTGCACTTCAGAAGCGATATGGCCCTGAAGTCGTATTAGAAGATAATATTGTTGTTAATATGAACACAATGAAAAGGATATCATCCATAAATCTGTTGACGAAGTGTGGGTGGGGTTTTTTTGTTGTTGTTTTTTTTTTTTTTTTTTTTTTTTTTTTTTGTTGATAAAAAGATGGGGTGGAAAAAAAAAGATGACGTAAACTGTCGTGTGTGTGTACTCTCTCTCTCTCTCTCTCTCTCTCTCTCTCTCCCTCTCCCTCTCCCTCTCTCTCTCTCTCTCTCTCTCTCTTGCCTTGCGTTTTCAGAGAGGGAGGTACACATGAGATAGGTTCGAGTGTCAACAAGTCAACAAGACAAATGTGGTATCTTTAAAGACTAATGGTTATGTATTTTTTCATAAATACGTATGTGTGTATGTGTACAACGTTTACCACGCTTCAATCTGGCTTGGCTAAACGCATAGGATTTTGTGTGTGTGTGTGTGTGTGTGTGTGTGTGTGTGTGAAAAGAAATTAAATGTATTTTTTGGTGTGTGCTTGACTTTTTATAAATTGTGCCTCGCTTCTATAAAAGTTAAAGATGTGGTGTGCTCTCTCTCTCTCTCTCTCTCTCTCTCTCTACATATTAATCCCTCGTGTGTTATGAAAACGAGGTTGAAGTTCTTCAAGCAAATTTTGTGGCACAACACAAAATGTTTAGATGACATCGAAATAGCATTGATTGATAGATGCACTTCTCAAATTTAGCTGCACGTAATTATCATTGTTATTATTACTAAGAGACGTTTCGATTGGCCGTCAAGCGGCTCCCAGTTCTGGTTGTTTTTTTTTGTTTTTGTTTTTTTGTTGTTGCCTTTTTAAGCTTTCGCTTGATTGGCTGAACTCCCTGTTTCCTCTTGTGACGTCTTTCTTGATTGGCTGTTGCTTGTTCGCAGATTACCTACCGTGGTATGGACCAGACGATGGTAACTGATGACCCATACCGTATGGTAGGTGAAGGAGTTTATTTCCCCGACCCCCTTTACACTTCCTTTGTTTTTTGTATACATTTTTCTTTCTTTTTATTTCCCCCATTTGGTTGTAACACATCATTTTCATCACCATCTTTCAGAGAGAGAGAGAAAAAAAAAACTTGTCAAGCTTTATTTTTAAGACGAGAAATGTTTATCTCCGAGAGAGAGAGAAGAAGTAAAAAAAAAAGGGGGGGGGGGTAGGATTAGAAAAAGAAGAGGAAACAGCAACAAAAAGCACAGCAATATAAAAGAAGCAGCGCACTTACGGATATGGACTGGGCTTTAAGACGCACTTTCTTTGCAGGCCATCAATATCTTCTTTCCACGACAAAAGGAAGGAGGAGTTGTAAAGACTGAAAGAAAAGGGAGGAAAAGAATAAATAAACACATAAACCAACTCCAGAAACGTAAAGACATAGAAAAGCGAGTGAAAGAAGAAGAAGAAGAAGAAAGAAAGAAAGAAACGAAGATGAAAGAAAGAAAAACAAGAGCCATATAAAACAGTTAGGGCGGAAAATACGGACAGAAAAAGAAAAAAAAGGAGGGATGGGAGGCGATTAAACAGACAGGAAAACAAAAATTAACCTGATAAAAATTGCTTATAAAGAAAACAAATACAAAGTGAAAGAAAAAAACAAAACAAATTGATGATCAGAGAAAAAACAAATCAATGAAAAAAAAAAGTGATGAAAAAGAAGAAAACGGTCATTGAAAAAAAATTATAAAAAAAGAAGAAAATGAATACTAAGTACAAGTACAAACAAGAAAAGAGTTTACTGTAGACTTCTTAAAAAGTTCTACACAGAAGAAAAAAAAAGAAAAGAAAAAAAAACGGAACACAGAATTATGCATTTTTCAAGCCAAAATCCAAAACATCTGCAGATTCAAAAGATAAAAGTAAACAAACAGATATATATATATATATATATATATATATATATATATATATATATATATATATATATACTGTAGCCATCATGCTGGACTTAGAAATGCCAACATGCCCAGAACGATCACACTCTGTCGCTGAATTTGCCTGAAGGATCGCAGCTTCCACGATGGAAAATCAACATTTGAATTACAAAGGGATAAAGGGAGAGTGTGGGGCGCGGGGGGTGGGGGGGGTGGGGGAGGGGTGGTGGTTCAAGACGACTTGGAGAAGAGGAAGATGGGGAGGGGGCGGGGTGTGGGGGGGATGGGGCGGGGCGAGAAAAGAAAGCCGACAGCTTGAATCGCGCTTACAACGGAAAGATTGGCAACCAAGCAAACCAGATAAGCGAACGGCCGCTAATTATTTGACCGACGCATAAAACCCGTAGGGATATTATTCATTAACTTTTTTTTTTTTTTTTCGGGTTGTCCAGGTGATAGTTCTGAGGACGGATTTTGAATTAAAACTCTGGTAAGGCAGCGGCGTTGTTTGTTTTTTTTTTAATATCGTTTATTTCCCATAGCCAAGTTCTTTCCTCAAGTGAGGATGATTTAACTCCGGTCATAATACTGCCCGTGTGTTCCTACTAAAATGTTTTCCATAAAAAAAATTTCACGTCCTGTTCAGTTCTGTTCAGTCGATTCGGTCCCCTCCCCGTTCAGCCCAGTTCAGTTTCAACTCAAAACTTCAGTTCAGAAACCTTTCTTCACCCCACTCCTTGAAAGCTTTTAAAGTCGTGTTGTAAGAGGCGACACACTTACCAACATGGTGGGCAGGAAAGGGAAGATGACTGGGATGTGTTGTGCCACAAGATAACATTTCGGTTCTCTCCCTCTTTCTCTCTCTCTCTCTCTCCCTCTTTCCCTCTCTCTCTCTGTCTTCCAATCTCTTTTTCTCATAATTCACACTCATTGCTTTGTGGCGTGATCATGCGTTTGATTTGTTGCATGTTGGTGTGTGCTAAGAGAAAAAAAAATGCAATCTTACGTTTGTTTGTTTGTTTGTTTGTTTTATATTTGTGCTTTTCTTTAATTCTCTTCCAGCTCTTTTCGTCTTCTTCTTTCTTCTTCTTCTTCTTCTTCTTCTTCTTCTTCTTCTTCTTCTTCTTCTTCTTCTTCTTCTTCTTCTTCTTCCTTCCTTCCTTCCTTCCTTCCTTCTTCTACTTCTTCTTCTTCTTCTTTCTTCTTCTTCTTCTTCTTCGTCTCCTTCCTTCCTTCCTTTCTTCTTCTTCTTCTTCTTCTTCTTTCTTTTCTTTCTTTCTTTCTGTCCTCTCTTTATTCGCCTACCCCCTCATCCTTCCAGATCTTTGAAGCTATTTTCTGAGATCGATTTTTTTTTTCTTTTTTCACCTGTCACCTTTGTTCACTTGTTGCAGATGTTCATCACATTTCGCAAAATCATGAATGTGTAATGTGTATACTCACGTCATGTCATGTATATAATCATTATGTCATAGGTGTGCTTGGTGCACGCGTGTGTGTATGCTTGCTTCATTAACTTAAGTTATCGCGGGTCTCTTTGTTTCTGAAATGTATACAGATGAAAGTGTAAATGAATAAAGTTTTGTTTAAACCAAAGTATAAATGAAGATCATTATATCTGCCTCTTCCAGCCACTGCACTGTAAATAATGCCACTAGTTTTTTTTTTGTTTTTTTTTTCTTTATAACAGGCAACTTAATTTGACCACTTCATTTTTTTTTTAAACAAACCCTTCGTTGTTTTTTTTTTTTTTTATAATTGTTACCCCACACCACCACCCTACCCTGTTGGGGAAATAACTGAAGAAAGCAATGCAATGTGGGGAGGGAGGGGGTGAGGTGGGGGGTGGATGAAGAGGTGGGGGGGAGTGGAAGAAAAGTAAGTGAATGAACGAATGAATAAATGAATAGATAGATAAATAGATTGATTGATTGATTGATTGATTGATGAACAAAAGCCAAACAAGTAAAACCTTCATAAAAATGCAAATAAGAAGGTCGACTGCTAGGTAATAGATAGATAAATAGATAGATAGATTCGTTGATTGATTGATTGGTTGATTGATTGATTGATTGATAGATAGATAAAATCCAAACAAAGAAAACATTCCTAAAAAAACAAAAAAGGTGACTGCTAGACAGACAGACAGACAGACAGATAGATAGATAGATAGATAGATAGATAGATAGATAGATTGATTGATTGCTTGATTGATTGATTGTTTTGTTGATTGATTGGTTCGTTGATTGATTGATTCATTCATTCATTAACTGATTGATTCATTAAGTCGTTGATTCATTCATGATTGATTCATTGATTCATTGATTCATTGACAAAATTTTATGACTAGATATTAAGGCAAACAAACAAAACCTTCCAAAAACGAAAAAAAGGCCGACCTGTGCTGAGAGAAGAAAAAAAAGAGATGCATAAGAGAGATAGACTTCACGGCCGGCCCGACCCCTAACTCTTGCCAGATGTTCTTCTCGCACCAACAGCTGCAGCCGGCTACCATCCTGGCGCCGCCCGTGTCGGTCACTGCCGTCGGTCATCCGCCGCTCGTGCCCACCCCCATCATGGCCGGCAGCCCCGTCGGCGGTCTGACGTCATCCAGCGCCGCGGCGGCGGCGGCGGCGGCGGCGGCCGTCGGCGTGAGCCCGTACTCCACCCCTTGCTCCACCCTGTTCGTGGCCAACCTGGGGCAGTTCAGCTCGGAGCAGGAACTGAAGGACCTGTTTAGCAGGTGAGAGGGGGAGGGGAGGAGGGAGAGGAGGAGCAGGAGGAGGGGAAAGGGGATGGCGGGGGGGGGGGGTGGGAGAAGAGGGGGTGTGTTGGGGGGTGGGTGGGTGGGGGGGGGTTGTTGTTTTTCATCCGGCCCTGGAACGGCAAACAGTCAACAATAAAACAACAAGGGGGAAGCATAACATCAATACAGCATGCACATTATAATCACAGTGCTTTTGGTGGGTTGTTTTTTTTTTCATCCAGCCCTCGAAGGGGAAACAGTATGAATAAAACAAAGGGGGTGGGATGGGTCATTATATCAGTACAGCATTCACGTTATATAATCACGGTTACATGAATGGTAATTTGTCATTCACAACGCTACATAGGTAGAGTAGAAGAGGAGAAAAATCAAGGGAGGGAAAGGGTTGGTATGATCTTACCAACTTACCGGTTAAGAGATACATTTGGAGGAACAAAAAAAAACAAAAACAAAAAAACACAACAACTATGCATTAGCAGCATACCAAATAGTCGGCATTGTTCACTGCTGACAAGCCTGAAGCAAAAGAGGCATTGATATCCCAAACGCAGACAAGACGAACTCCACAAGAAGAATTCGTAAACAAGTTGACTCGAGAGATCTGCACCTTGTTGTTGTCGAGGTGAAATCAGATTACAGTCATTGGAATTTGTGGAGAATGATCAAAGGGGACGCCAACATTTCCTTCCTTCTCGTCAATGATGAATGGAACTTCAAAACATGTGCTGACTGATTGTGGTTTGTGTAGTGAATAGGGTTGTGTTGTTTTCCATTTGGCAGGTTTATATTTTGGGGGTAAGTCTTTCTTATTCGCACCCCCCTCCCTCCCTCCCTCTTTCTTTTTGCCCCCCTCTGTCTGTCTGTCTGTCTCTCCTTCTCTCTCTTCGTCTCTTTCTTTCTTTGTCTGTCTGTCTTTCTCTCTCTCTATCTCGCTCTCTCTTTTCAAATTCCCTCTTTCTCTCTCACTCTCTCTCCTCTTTCTCCTCTCTCTGTCTCTATCTCTCTCTTTGTCTGTCTGTCTCTCTTTCTTTCTTTCTCTCTTTCTCCTCCCTTTCTCTGTCTCTCTCTCTGTCTCTTTGTCTGTCTGTCCTGCCTCTCTCTGTCTCTCTCTCTCTCTTTCTCGTTTACAACCCCCTAAAAAGATCATAAATAAAGGCATGCGAGTCAGATACCTGTTGTTAAATCATAATTATATCTGGTTTAGTTCATTCGAATTTCTTTGTTCTGTTTTGTTTGGGGGCTCTTCCGTCGTTGAAAAATGCACCGTGTATTGCACCGTATCCCCAGAACACGACCAACAACACGGCTTCGCTATCGCTTTGATGTTCGATTGTGTTTGTTTTTGGTGTTGTTGTTGTTTGGTTGGTTTGTTTGTGTGTGTGTGTGTGTGTGTGTGTTCCTTGATGACTAAAAGTTCCGTTTCAACCAGCGCAATTTTTTTCTTTCTTTCTTTCTTTTCTTAAACACGTGCGGGTCAAATGAAGGTTGGTTGCCGTTTGATGTTGTTTCAGCTTCCACGGCTTCTGTCGTTTACGAATGCACAACAAAGGGGGATCACCGGTTGCCTTTGTGGAGTTTCAGGTAAAGGGAGTTAACTGGTCTTCTTTTTTTCTTTTTTTCTTTTTTTTTTTTTTTTCTTTTTTTCATGTGCGCGATGTCAAGAGTTCATAATCATTATATTGTTTTTGGACAATGCTCTCGTCAGAGACACACACACACACAAATTTATGCCCATATCTTGATGTTGTTTGTGCACGTTATGATCGATGATTATTTTCAATTGCTTTATGTTGAACACTTTGACGTGTAGCTTTTGTAAGAAAAGCACCTTCTTTGCTATGGTAGGAGAAAACAGACAAATCTATGGGAATAATAATAATGAAGATGATGATGATGGTGGTGATGATGATGATGATGATGAATGCATCTTGCAGTGTTTTCAGGACGTGTTATGAGCCACAGAAGCCACAGAGAAAAAAAGAGGCAATAATAACACATCGTAATAACTTATGACTAATCAGAAGAGAAACAACGGCGACTACAATAATAATAAGAAGGAGAATACGAATAAGAATTATATTAATAATAGTAATAGTAATGATAGATAAATGTGTAAGCAATGATCGTGATGATGATGATGATAAGAAGAAGAAAAAGAAAACAACAACAAAACAACAACAACATTGTAACATTAATAGTAATAATAATAATGATGATGATGATAATGATAATAATAGAAACGACAGCGACGGTAATTATGATGAAATAATAAGTAGAAGAATAACAACATCGACAACAATAACGACGACGACGACAACAACAACATCGATAATGATGATAATAATGTTGACAACAGTGTTGCTGATGACGACAGTGATGATGATAATGATGATAACCATGACGATAATGGTAACAGTGACGATAATAGCGAGCACCTGGCACGGTGGTTTCAGGATGTGCGACAAGCCACAGAGGCCATGAGTCGCCTACAGGGTTTCGTTCTTCTGTCCTCCGACAGAGGGGGCATCCGCATCGAGTATGCCAAGAACAAAATGGGCGAAGTGGTACGCACACTTGTTTGTCTTCTTTTTTTTTTTTTTTTTTTTTTAAGAGCGCTTTAGTTATCGAGATAGTTTTGTGGGTTTTTGTTGTTGTTGTTGTTGTTGGTCTATTTCTTCCGTGCGTGTCTTTGTGCATTTGTCTGTTTCTGTCTCTTACTGTCTCTGTGTGTCTCTCTCTGTGTGTCTCTCTCTCTCTGTGTATATGTCTCCCCAATCTGTCTCTCTTTGTCTCCATGTCTCTGTCTCTTTCTCTCGCCCCTCTCTCTTTCTTCCTTCTTCCTCTCTCTCTCTCTCTCTCTCTCTCTCTCTCTCTCTCTCTATTTCCCTCTTTCTCTTACTCTCATTCTGTCTGTTTCTCTCACTCTCTGTCTCTTTCTCACCCCCATCCCCCCACCCCCTACCCCCCATCTCCCTCACTCTTCACCACCCCTGTGCCATGTAACAGTGACAGTGATCAAACGATGGGAAAGGAGGAGGAGTGGAAAGGAGGGACGGTACTGGTGATAATTCATTTATGGTGGGTGGTGAAGGAAGTGTTGTTAGGGTGTGTGTGTGTTTTTTGTTGTTGTTGTTTTTAAATATTGTTCTTGTTCATTGCTGCTGAACCTGTCTAGTTTTGTTTGTTTTTTTTGCTGCTGCAGGTCACGTTTGTGTTTGTCTATGATTATGTTTGTTTGTATGTCTGTTTTGTTGTGTGTGTTTTTTGTGGGGTTATTTTGTTTGTTTGTTTGTTTGTTTTTGTTTTCACGTGCAATTCAACTGACAACGAAAAAAACTGTTGATGTGTTTCTCCGTTGATTCCGTGTGTGTGTGTGTGTGTGTGTGTGTGTGTGTGTGTGTGTTTTATCTGCTTGGTGACAGACTGCGAGCGACAAGTTGGGACTTGAATGTTCGTGTTGTGAAATGTGTACGACTAGGATCCCCATGGATAATTGTGTTGTGTTGTGTTGTGTTGTGCTGTGCTGTGCTGTGCTGTGCTGTGTTGTGCTGTGCTGTGCTGTGCTGTGCTGTGCTGTGTTGTTGTGTTTTGTGCTGTGCTGTGCTGTGCTGTGCTGTGCTGTGCTGTGCTGTGCTGTGCTGTGCTGTGTTTAATTGTAATGTGTCGTATCCTGTCGTATTACCTTCTGACCTCGGCAGGTTCCACTGTGCGAAATTCAGTTCGGGTTTGCTCTCCCCGTCTCATCCCAATGACTATCACCCACACTCATCACTCGAGGTCTAGTGAGGTGGGGGAAGAAGTCCAAAATTCCTGTCTGTATACGGGATTCAAACCCGTGGACGTTCGCTTCCTTGTCTGGCGCTGTACCACTGGGCCGCCTCTCCAGAGAGCGGTTCTTTTGTCAAACCAGATCGTGGTCCTTTTTTCTTTCTTTTTTTTTTTTTCTTTTTTTTTTTTTTTTTGTCGCTGAGTAAATTATAAATGATCGTCTGTACCGTCATTGCTGATGTTGTTACTATTTCATAGTATTGTCAAAAGCTGTCTTTTACCACGTATAATAATTAAATGTACCTTTTTTCTTCTTTTTTTCCTTTTTTTTCTCTTTTTTTACCAGCAAAGGGATGTTGATTAATGTTCAGTTATTTGAAGTTGTTGAAAGCGTTTCATCGCTTGTCGCATCACGTGACCATTGTGCTTTGTAACTGCACACTTGAAAGTCAGTGATGTTTTAGATGTTTGTTTTTCGTTGTTGTTGTTTTTAAATATATAAAATAAATAAAATATTTTTCAAAAAATCTTCGTCAGTGCACTGAATGTCACATAATTATGAGTAGCGTCCATCTGTGATTATGTACAGTGATGAATTGGTGACTCAGTCCATAACAACAATATGTTGACTTTCTTTTTTTCTTTTTTCTTTTCCTTATATTTTAATTTTTAGTGCCACTTTTTCAATCTTGCGTATCACACCTGGAATTTGTCTTGATTATCCGCTGTAGCAAGTTCATACCATTGTCATTTGATATCAGTTTTTCGCGGACTTATGTTTTCTCAGCGCTTGTATGTGTGTATGTATGTGTTTTTTAATGAGATGTTTGTGGTGTTGTGTGTTTGTACATGTGATTCCCTTTCCATATATTTTTTTCTCGTAGTGGTAATGCATTTGGTATATTTCATTATGATAGTGTGGTTGCCACTTGTCAAAACGTTGGAGTTTGATATATTCATTCTTTTTCGTTCTTTTTCTTCATTCTTTTTTGTCTTTTCTTTTTTTTATAATTTCTGGATTGATGTAACTGAGTTTTATATATTCCATTTCTAGGCACGTTTCCATAATCAGTTTCATCATGCAACTGACAAATTTTTTGGATGAAATGCACAGCAGTATGCATAGTCTTTTTTTTTTTCTTCTTCTTCTTCTATAATTACTTTTCTATCATAATGAAATATTTTCCCCCCTTTTGCTAGCATTGTGCAAAGTTTTTCATAGTATTGTAAAGCTGTTTTCTTTTGGGAGGGAGGGTGGGAGGGTCTTTTTTTTATTGTTTATTGAATGGGTGTTCTTTTTTGTGTGAATGTTTTTTTTTTGTGATGTGTTGAAGGATATTGAATGATAATTTATCCTTCAGGACATCCATTGTGTTGAAAATCAGCTTTAACTATCTATAATGATAGATTTCTTTCTGACCATCGCGCAGGTGTTTGATCTATGAAGTCAGGAGCTAGACATAAAATGGTAAATACAACAATTCTGTTTGCTTTCTTTTTTTCTTTTTTTTTTTCTTTCTTTTTTTTTTCTTTCGTTTTTTTTCCGCGCACCGTGTGTAACCATGGATTTTGGTGTGTTTTGTGTGTTCTGGCTTTTCACCTGGAGAGGGTGGGGTGGGGTGGGGGTGGGGGAGTAGTGGGGATTCAGGGGTGGGGAGAGTAAAAAAGAAATATATATCCAGAAATGAACCTCTTTTTTTTTCTCTCTTTTTTTAAACAATAATTGTGGTATTCTGTTTCCCTGCACCTGTTTTGTATTGTAGTTTTTTCCCCAGCACCTCTTTGTATATGTCTTTGTTTGGGTGTGTGTGCGGGTGGGGGTGGGGTGGGGGTTGGAGGACAGGAGGGAGGAGGGGGTAGGGGGCTTTGAGTGGGGTGCTGTGCTGTGCTGTGTCTCTCTTCGACAGTGTGTGTGTGTGTGTGTGTGTGTGTGTGTGTGTGTGTGAGAGAGAGAGAGAGAGAGAGAGAGAGAGAGAGAGAGAGAGAGAGAGAGAGAGAGAGAGAAGACAATGGTAGAATATTAGCTGCAAAAGATAACGTTTCTTGTACTGGTCTCCGTGAAGAGCTAAACAGCAACGCGCCACCTTTTACAAAATCCGCTGCTGCTGTGTGAATGTTTGGTCATACCTTTAGCTCTGAAAACAAAATCAGTCCCTTTGGGGGTTTTTTCAATCACTATTTGATTCATGCGCGCTCATTAGCTTGAAGGTTATATGGGAAACGCTTTTTTTCGGCGATCGCGGAAGAGAAGAACATTAATATGATTTGGTGATGATAACAACTTACTAGGAACAAAAGGTACGCGCAGATTTTTAAACATTCTCTTGATAGTTGTCTGAAAATTTTAGAAAGTTTAAATCTTTTGCTCACGAATGAAGATGGAGACGGATTGGGGGGGGGGGGGGGAAGAAAGTTAATCGACATCAAGGCTCTTCATGACCATGACAAACAGCTTACTTTTGCTGCTAATAGTCCACCATATGAATGCAGACTATCGCACCGGATTGGTCCTGTTTGTATGGCACCATGTTTGGCTTGATGACGTGTTTTGTTGTTGTTGTTGTTGTTTTTGTGTTTTCGTTTTGCTGATGATTATGTATAGCTGTTGTAGTTGCTGTTGGTGGTGATATTGTTGCAATAATCCGTCTACTTCTTTTCCCCAACGAAATTACGATGTTGAATGTGAAAGATCTCTCTCTCTCTCTCTCTCTCTCTCTCTCTCTCTCTCTCTCTCTCTCACACACACACACACACACACACACACACACACACACACACACACACACACACACGTTTCTAGTTAGCATCACTTCTCCCCCTTGTTTACACTATCATTATTGTTATTATTATAGCTGTTGTTGTTGTTCTCGTTGTATCTGTGTGAATCCCACTTGTAATGTACTGGATGTTGGTGCGTTTTTGTTTGGTATTTTTTTTTGTGTGCGTGTGTTGTTGTTTTTTTTTTTTTTTTTTTTTTTTTAAGTGTTCCCATTTCTGTCAGTCTTTGGAAGATTTCTTGTTTACAATAAATTCAATTTCCATGAAAAGTGTAATTATCTTGAGGGGAAAAAAAACAGAAAGAGTAAGCTTTTACTACAACTGGTGCTGTGAAATGAATCACTCTTATTCATAGTTATTAATAGTTATTTCACTTTTTGACTGGAATGCAAAGCCTTAATGATAAAGCGGCATCCAATTTCATGATTGTGACTTCGCCTGTTGGAAGTTTTGTCACATACGCATAATCGTGCGTATGAATGTGCAAAAAGATTGTTGAAAAAAACATGTCTTGATTAATAATTACTCTGTTGGTGACACACAGGAAGCAAACGACACAGTTATTATTTTTGTTTCTTTTGATACAGGTTTTGACAGACTTAGGGTGTCAAAAGCGTAAATGGGTGTTATTTTTACGAATGTTTGTAGTTTTCTGGGGCGAACTTTTTTTAACAGGATAATATTCACTCTTTAGAAACAGAAGAAAAACCCGAAATACCAGGGTTTTTTGGTGGGTTTTTTTTTTTTTTGTTTTTTTAAGAAGGAAATCAGAATGTGGAAAGATCATTTGACACAAGAATTTTTCCAAATGTGGCAGACTCTGAGTGTTGTGTCACGTGACAGGCAATAAGCGCGAGTCGTAGCGGTCAAAAAGTGCGCCGTTAAGAACGAACAATGCGTTGTATCAGTTGAACATAATCATATTTCTAAAAAGTTAAAGATCAATAATGATGATGATAGTAACAATTATAATGATGACAAGAATAATGGTAGCAAAAACAACAGTAGTAGTAGTAGTTGTTGTTGTTGTAGTTTTCGCGTGCTCTTCTCCCAGAAAGTATAATAGCCTGTGTGTTATGAAATAAATAAATAGATGAATGAATAAATAGATAAGCGCCAGTGACAATTAGGGATTCACCGCGCTTATTTTGAAAGTTGGCGCAAATTGACCGTTCGAAAACGACCCTTTCGCGCTTATTGCCTATGTAGCGCACCTTTTTTTTTCTTTTCTTTTTTTTTTTTTAGAATACATTTTCATTTGCTTCCCCAAAGAGTGCTGAGAAAGCTAAAGTCACTGCATTCTTGCACAATCTTTTTTTCTTTTCTTTCGGTTTTTTTTTTTTCCAGGAGTGTGGAGAGTGTGTTTATATGTGATGATTTTTTTTTTTTAATACTTTTTTTTTTATTCATGTGTGTATGTGTGTGTGAGTGTGGGGAAATGGGTTTGGTTTGGTTTTTGTTTTTGTTTCTTTTAACCATCACCCACATTTTTTTTTTATTTAACCATTGTTCTGTTCACCATTAATACTATCCATGCTTCTTCTATACCCTTGGCTTATCTTACCAACAGATCTGGAGGGAGGGAGGGAGGGGAGAGAGAAGTGGTGAGAGGAAGAGGGGCGGTGGTGGGATGGAGGGGGGACAGGGTTCGGGGGTGGGGGGAGGGGGGGGGGTAGTGGTGGAGGGATGTGGTTTGATCTCCTCATGCAGTGTCGCTGCAGGAAGTAGTGGTTTCTTTGGTGTTGGTTTTGTGTGTGTGTGTGTTCGTTCGTCTTCAGTTTAACGTCTTCCACTTGGAAGTGATATTAGACGATTGTGTGTGTGTGTGTGTGTGTGTTTGTGTGTGTGTGTATGATTATGCGTGTGTATGATGATGCGTGTATGTGTGTATGTCTGTGCGTGTGTATGTGTTTGTGTGTGTGTGTGTGAGCGAGTGTATGTGTGTGTGAGATATATATATATATATATATATAGAGAGAGAGAGAGAGAGAGAGAGAGGGAGAGAGAGAGTGACAGAGAAAGACAGAGTGAGACAGAGATAGAGGTCACTGTATGTTTATATGTGTTCTTTTGAGAAATGGTATTTTTCTTGGATGTGTGAAAATGGCTCCCTTTCTTTTTTTTCTTTTTTTTTTTTTTTAAATGGCGCTCGTGGAATTTAATTCCCCTTGCAACACGCAGTAATCATTAACGTTTTAAAAATGTACGACATTAGCGAAAGAATAACACTCCTCTCTGTTTTATTTTTTTTTTAAACAATGAAAGGGTGTGATCGTATGTAAGAGTACATTGCTCTCACGTATGCGAATGCACTGTTGTTACCTTTTTCGTCTTTTTTCTTTTTCTTTTTTTTTTCTAAATAATTCAATAATTGAAAACGTCTGGAACTGAAGTATCCGTACATTTTGCTGGAAGACGGGGGTGAAGGTGGGGGGAGGGGGGGGGTGGATCCTGAAAAGGGAGAGATGGGGGGTAGTGGGGGGGGAGCGGAAGAAGCATTGGTTGATGTTCGCTATGAAAGGAAGACTCAGGAGATAGTGATATTTACAGACAAGAAGGGGTGAATATAAAAGAAAAGTAGATATCAAACAAAACGAGGATGAGAGAACAGCAAAGTAGAATTATTGGATGGCTGAGCAAGGAAGGAGAATATAGGTGTATCACCACCAAAACAAAAATGGTCTTGTGACTTTTTCTTCTTCTTTTTTTTTTTTTTTCTTTTCTTTTTTTTTCTTTAACTCGCAACACCACCTCCTTCAATGGTGTTCTTGGTTTGAAAATGTTGCGCAATTATTGCTGCTCACATCAGCATAGGAGAGAGAGAAAAAATAATAATCAACTTCCGTGGGTTGGTTCCATCCACGATTAATTTGAACCGATCGTATTTATCGTCTCATGTGTACAAACACACACACACACACACACACACACACACACACACACACACACACCATCCATCCATCCATCCATCCATATTAAAGATGCTAGCTGTGAGCTGTAATTTCTGAAACTAGAAAGGCGTAAAACTCTCTCTCTCTCTCTCTCTCTCTCTCTCTCTCTCTCTCTCTCTCTCTGTGTGTGTGTGTGTGTGTGTGTGTGTGTGTGTGTGTGTCCTTCCCCCCTCTCACTCACTCTCAAGGAAATAGATAGCAATAGCACTAACAACAGTTAAACAGATGAAAGCACACATGAATACAATCGTACACGTGCACTTCAAGAAAAAAAAAAGAAAAAAGCTAAACGTATACACGTAACTGATTAGAAAAAAATAATGATAATAAAAAAAATAATGGTTTAACCATCCATCACGTATTAGATTTAATCAACTTCCTTATCTGTCTGTGAACTCAACCAGCCTCAAACCCAAAAGAAAGTGTGTGTGTGTGTGTGTGTGTGTGTGTGTGTGTGTGTGTGTGTGTGTGTGTGTGTGTGTGTGTGTGTGTGTGCCTGTGTGCGTGCGTGCGTGCGTGCGTGTGTGTGTGTGTGTGTGTGATGGGGGGTGGGGGGGGGCAGATAAAACGGAAGATAAAACTGCCATATTATATCTTATATATTATTCTCGGGAGAGTATGAAAGAGAGAGGGAGACAGAGACGAGGAATCTCAAACCGTTAATGGTATCGTACTGGGGGTTGGGGGGTGGGGGGGGGGGTAACTGTGAAAGAGAGAAGAAAGGTCGGGGGTATAGAGGAGTGGGGAAGGGGGTGGGATCCCTAAGACAGACAGAAATAAATATAATATGTTTTTAACAACAAAAATAAACAAATCTGCCCTATACAGTAGTCCCAGCGATGATGTTTTGTCACTCGTGTATGTACACACACACACACACACCTGCCATCTTCACTGTGGAGTTTCTGTATTTTATCTTATCTTTGTTCATTTATTTTCTTTGTCTTTTCCCTGACAGGGCGCCAAGTTGGAGTTTCCTTTGATCCAGTCGCCCGTTTCCATGGCTACGGTGTTTTGATTGGATGAAAGGAAGGACGGCAGGAGGCCCCCTCGACAGGTCACGTGACCATCTCCCCAAGGTGGACACGAACCCTCGCCTACCCCCTTGGCAATAGAGTCCTCATTTGTTGACCCCCACCCCCACCCCCTTCCCTTCCCCAGCCACCCTTATCCATACCCCCCTCCAGTACCCCCAAGAAATCCTGATTCCAGATCCCCCATTTTCCAAATCCAAGAATAACCTGTCCAAAAGGCTTGGACACACACACAAAAAAAAAAAGAAAACAAGATTTTTATCCATCGTGTGTGCAAATCCGGAAGAAGAAGAAAACAAACAAAAAAAAATTCCCCCTTCGTTTTATTTTCGTGTGTGGGTCCCTTGTTTGACATGATTATTATTGTTTATTGTGATACGAAGCTGTGTGGAAACTAATCACGTCTATTATTCGTGTAATACATATGGATACCAACATTCAAAACAATCAGTTTGGTTTGAATAATAATAATTATGATTATTATTATTATCATTATCATGAGTGTGTATAGAATACATTTTGTGACTATCGATTTTTTCCTTGTTGTCGTTTCCTTGATTACCTGACACTTGATCAAGTTCTCTGTCGGTGGCTCGTTTTGTTATTGTTGTTGTTGTTGTTGTTGGATTATGGGCTCATTTCGTGGGCGTGAGTAATGTATATGATGGTTTGTGGTCTTGACTGTAAATTGTATGAAATGCGTTCACTTTTGTTTTTTGTTGTTGTTTTTTTTTTTTTTTCCTTCAGAGGAAAACTGAATTATGTAGGTATTCGCAGGGCAGCATCCTTGTCAGCAGGTCAACACCTTCTCTTTTTCTTTTTTTCTTTTTTTTTTTCTCTTTTTTTTTCTTCTTCTTTTTTTTTCAAGTGTTATCAGTTTTGTAGTTTTGTAACTGTTACTTCGCCTGAAAAAAAGAAACAATAATGATAACAATATAAAAGGCAATAATCATATTTAAAACGACACATGTGGAAAGTCTCTTTAAGTCGATCGGTTCCGAATTCTCGACAAGTCTACCTCAAGAACACAAAAATGTAGAAGTTTGTTTTTTTAAAAACATGTGTAGCTTGTTTCTTTTTTTACTTGCACCGTCATCTGAAAATAGATGACGAAAATGTTGTGATCCAGTTCAATCTAGGGAAACACTGCACTGATATATATTTTTTTCCCTGTATTTCAAACCCTGGTGCCAGTTTCACATATCAATACTCAGCACAACACGGTCTGAATCTGAATGAGAGAAAAAAAATTCTGAATAATCAAAATAAAGTTTGACAACATTAACCAAACTGTAGCGTTGTTATAAGATAATACCTCGACAATTTAGCACTCGAACAATCTAAAATCCAATTCAGAAAAGTTTAAAAGAATATATATTTACAACGAGAGAAAATAGGCTGAACTCCGGAAAACTAAGTACGGTTGCTTAAATGACAGGGGTAAGAAACGGTCTTTCACATCAAAAGCCTTCTCGTGTCTAAGGAAATGATCGTGCGAGACTCAGCCATAAACTCTAGAATAAAATGAAGCTGAGAAAATATAAACCAAGGAAGAGGTATCCCAAACGTGCAGTCTTGTCCCAAATATGATTCGGGGATGTTAGCTTTTTGAAAAAAAAAAAAAGATAGGGGAAATAGGATGGCGTTTGCAATGGAGCCAAGTGGCTGAAGGGTGTAATGATGACAATAATACTATGTTCAAGATACTCAGTAGATCAGCGGACAGTAAATCTTGATAATTCATTATTGACTCCGCTCATAGACAGAAAACGCCGATGGGGCTGTTAATGTTCTCGGGGGGCCTGTAGAGAGGTTTGGTACGCAGTGGATTTCGCTGTCTTTTAAAATCAGTCATCGTATTCATTTAGCCAGCGCCAGACTTGACAAGGTAACCCGAATCTTCGAAAATCGCAGACCCAGGAAGGCAAAGAGCCTAGCTTTCTGGTGAACCATCCTCCACTTTTGTGTTGTGCTGTGTTGGGTTTATTTGGATCTGTGGGCACTGCCAGAGAGAGTTGTTTCAAATTCAGCTTTCTGGAACCTTTCTTGGTACGACAACTCAGTGATTAACCGGAAGAAAGAACCACAACAACAACAATAACTGATCACTCTGATACTTTTCTCTCTTTTTTCCGGCCACATTATGCCTTCAGGTGTAAACACTCCTTGGTTTCTTTCCAAATAAGGAAAACGTATTATTTCTGTTTGATGACAACAGTTAACCAAGTGTGCAAAATGTGTACCACCTCAAGAAAAGTCTTGCTCAGATTGCAGCATTGGACTTTGGAAAATAGGTTTCCAATCTGAGTAGAGCGGTGTAGTACCTTTGGAAAAATAATCAGAGAGAAACGAGCAAAATGGCGAAAACGGGACACTGTAGCACTCGTGGATTCAGGTTCACCTACCCGGGGTAGGCTAAACGGGACACACACACACACTGTTGTTCTACAACAATAATACATTGTCAGGGATGTGGTGCCACGCCTTAGACTGTTACGGTCCATCCCGTGAGAACTAGAATGGTTGATCCCAACACACAACACTGTATCCGGACTCAGGACATGTTTCCACACTCAGCCAGTCTTGAACAAGCGAAGAAGCAATCCCTTTTTTTTTCTTTTTTAACCCAGTACGCTTTCTTCCCCATACCCCTTCCCCAGCCCCCCACCTCCCACCCCCACCCCACCCCACCCATGCCTCTCCAAAAAGAGAGAAGGTTTCTTTGCAAACTGGACTGGTTTGAAGTTGATCGTCACATTCCTGTTTCTCTTCTCTTGGCTTCTTCCTTAAAGGTGGTATCTGGCTTGATCAAGGACTGTCCTGCTTGACCAACGTGTTAGACTAGACATGGTGATTTGATTTTTGTTGTTGATATCCATATTATTATTATTATTATTACTATCATTATTATAATGTGCCTGTGAGAATGGTAGTTGTTGATTTTTAGTTTAGAAGTTGTCGGGTATTTCTCTCTCATTATAACGAAGTAACTGAGGCTGCTTCATTTTTTTTTCTGTCTTTTTTTTTTTTTAATCAGTGGTGTTGTACAGTTGTGTTTGTGGCATCACATGATAAACCACTATCTTTCCTGTTTCTGTTTGCCCTCAAGTTTGCCCTTCTTTTCCTTCTTTGACAAAAAAAAAAAGTGTGTATAATGTCGTTTCTTTCTTGTATGTCTAATGAAATTTCAGACTCATTCTTGAAGTCATACATGTTTTTTTTTGCGGGTTTGTTTTTTTTTTTTTTAACTCGATTTTTTTCTAGTCTGATCCTTGGGATGACATCGAACTTGTAGTAGCCTGTTGTTGATGATGATGTTGATGCTTGATGTTGTTTTGAGGGTAAGAAAGTGGACGTCATTTGTCAGTGTATCTGTCCCGTACATAACACATCGTCAAGTTTTGGGTCGAAGGAAGCACGTTTGAAAAAAAAAAAAAAACACTAAAAAATACATTAAAAAAACGAATGAAAGAAAGAAAAGCGGTTTCAGAAAAGGAAAGGAAATTTACTGAGGCGATGACAAAACCTGGTTATAATTATCAGAACCTGAATTCTGATGAGAAACTGCTCTGTTGTTCAACGGAGGAGTGTGATGTCTGTAGGTTTAGTTGTTTGGAGGGGTTTTTTTTCCCATGTTTTGTTCTGTTTATTTAACAGTCCCAACTGGTACCAATCAGTTACAAGTGTTGGGAGTTTTTTAAATTCTTTCGTTACCGGGGATGGTGTTAGTCCAAATATTGTAGCTTATGAGAATGATGCATAGTCTTGTTCATTCACAGACAACAGATTTTTTTTTTTTTTTTTTTTTTATGGAAGCTATTTGAGCAGTGTGTTAAGTGAAAGCAATCTGCGTCGCCTGTAGCACTGATGTGTTGGGCGTGACAATGTTCTAACCCGTGAAATCGTGAAAATGCATTTTCGTTCCCACGTTTGGGAAACGTGAGAGAGAGAGAGAGAGAGAGAGAGAGAGAGAGAGAGAGAGAGAGAGAGAGAATAGAAACACTGAAATGCATACATTCACTCGATCGCACAATATCGCAGATTTATTAGAGAGACAGCATCATCCTCACTTTTTTTTTTTTTTTTTTTTTTTTTACGTTTTTCTTTTTTCGGAAAAAGCATTGTTTCTTTCGTATTCTTGGTCAGCCTTGCCCCAGTATGCCTCTTCATTTTATTTTTTTTTGACAGTATCACACCTGATTTTCACACTCCGAAAGTTTATTTGTAGAACTATCGTGGTTTTTTAAAAAAAAATGTGGATGTAGGATTTGTAAGTTAGATAAAGTACAGAACGACCATGAAAATCGTTTTTAAAGAAAGGTTTGAAAAAAAAAAATCATCAAAAAAAAAAAAAAAAAGCGTATGCATTGTCGCCTTTTTGTGTATGTTTGCAACGACCTTTCTTTTTCTTCTTCTTTTTTTTTTTTTTTTTTTTTTCATCCATGGATAAACTGACCACATAACCTATGCAATTCATTTTGCCGTAGTTTATTGGTTAGCACTGATTGGTGGGAAGGTAGTGGTGAAGCTATTTGCTAGCTGTTGTCACTTCGTGTTTGTTCCATGAATGAGGTCCGCCGCTTTATGATAGCCATGGGCAAGGGGAAATAACCACACACCACCACCACCACTTTCACCACCACCGGTGGTGACCAGAGGCTTAGTAACATAGAAAATGGGCTTCTGGAAGGTCATCGTTATTTGCATGGAATGTTTCTTATTGATCTTTTCCATTGTGTATGGGTAATGCTTACTCTTCATAAGTTTTTGAAATCCTGACTGTAGCAGAAGAAGAAGATGATGATGATGAAGTAGAAGAAGAAAAAGAAGAAGCGAAAGAAGAAGAAGAAGAAAGGAGGGATGCTCTCTTTTTCACTAGAGTACGGACATGGTTGGTGATGATTTTTTTTTTCTTTTTTCTTTTTCTTTTTTTTTTTCTTTTCTTTTTTTTTATAGCCCTCATCCACATTTGACTGGTCGCCATTCTACGAAACTTTGAACATTCCATGAACTTGCCAGGCGGGTGAAAAAGGACCTGTTTTTTGTCTTGCGGTCTGTGGATTTGAACCCTACAGCCCTCACGGCGACAGAGCCCGGCCCAACCCTCAGTACAAAATGATATCTTAGGGACGGCACATCAACTTGTGCCAGGGTTTCCGCCTGTAACCCCACCCCCACCCCCCCTCCACCCTTCCTCCACGTTACTGACCTCTTTTCTTCGATCATTTTCCCTGCATTTTGTTTTTCTTTGTGTGTGTTTGAGAGAGAGATTATGGTTCGTTGTTATTCTTACCATCATTATTGTTCTCAGTAATTATCAGTGTGTCGTACTTGTTATTAGTGTGTGTGTGTGTGAGTTTGTGTGTTCAGATATTATGTGCCCTGTTGCCGTGCTTTCCAAGCTGTGCATACTATTATTATTATTATTATACCTTTTTGTGATGGTTGGGGAAACTTGTACAAGATGGTTTTGACGACAACATAATCAAACGGTGTAAAGGATGGAGGGGTTTTTTTTGGGGGGTGGGGGGGGGGTCTCTTTTATTTTTTCTCTCCTTTGTCCTTTGTATTACCTGTTTTGATAATAGTCTGCCAGTAGATTCTTGTCGTTTTTTGAAGTTAGAAAATGTTAACTTATTTTTGTTGTGATCCAGATTGAACAATCACGTCTTCTTCTTTTTTTCTTTATTGTTGTAGTTGAAATACTAATTTGTATGCTTCCACATTTTCGTTCCTGTCTGGAAAAAAAAAAAAAAAAAAAAAAAAAATTTGGTGGTAAAACTCATTTACAATGCCTCATACTTCGTCTGCAATGTTGGCAGAATCTTCATCCATATAGGTGACTTGAGTTATTATACACAACATCCATTGCTTCCTCTAAAACCAAGCCATGAATCTGTGTGGATTATCCATGATGTTATCGTTTTGATTTTTTTTTTTCCGGAACAAAGTACTCCATGTGCATAGCTTCTTGCCTTTGATCCAAATTAATCAGCGTGGGATAATGACGACCTCATTGTGTGAAACTTCCTCTGAGGAAGCGAAAGAACAAAATAAATCTTTAGATGTTAATTTTCTCCTCTCAACTTGGACTCAGGAGTGGTATGATGGCTGAAAAAAGATCAAGGATCGAAATGTGAAAGACAGAAAGAAAGAAAGAAAGAAAAGGAAAAAGGTACTTGAGGTCTTTTGTGCAGTATATAGCATAATTCATTTTGTTTAGGGGCTTTGTTTGTTTTGTCTTCTTTTTTTTTCTTTCTGTTTTTTAAAGCAAATTTATGTGTGAGAAATCCATCCTAGCTCTCTATTGCAGATTCAAACCTGTCATGAAACGAACAATGTGTGTAACAGAAAAAAGAACGAATTGTATAATCCAAATGGTTCATTGTAAGGTTGTGTTGCGTCGAACCCTTCATTCCGTGAAAAACTTTCACAGTATTTGTTCTTTCTTTTTTTTCTCTCTCTCTCTCTCTTTTTTTTCTTTTTCAAATGACTGCCATGCCACCAGTCAGCCTTGTTGACAAATCAGTCGTGAGAACTGCACCCATTTTTCCGATCTTTTATATACGAATATAGTACATATATATATATATATATTTGTATCCTTTTCTGGTCCAAGGGTAGAGTTGTTACGGGAATCCGATTTCAAACAGTTATCGCATCCTTTTTTTTTTACTGGTTTATCTGATATTGAATATCGTGGCGGTGTGCATTATAGTATGCTTAAGTAATCATGCCAGATTATATTCGATATAGAAATAGGTGCGGTTTCGTTCGTTTGTGCTAAAGATTATGCGTATATAATATCTTGTCTCCTCAGTCAAGTGCAAAGTTCTGATATTTAATTCCTTTTGTCTCTGTCTGTTTCTCCCTCTCTCCCTCTCCCTCTCCCTCTCTCTCTCTTTCTCTCTCTCTGTCTGTCTGTCTGTCTGTCTCATGCATCTATCTATCAATTTATCTATCTGTCTATCTATATATATATATCGATCTTTCTATCTACTCTATCTATCTCAACAAACAACAGTTCTGTTTGGTTTCCACGAACTGAACCCAGAGACCCCCATTCCTTGGTGTTTGCTTTGCTAGTCTCGACATTGATATCGACATCATGCACAAAGTATCCTTTGTCTTGGTTGGTTGGTTTTGTCTTGTGGTCAGTATTTCGCGACTGATATAGGGCTTAGTTTCTTCTTCTTCTTTTTCTTTTTTTTTTCCTTCTTCTTCTTTCTTTTCCAGACTTTGTTGACGTAAGATTATATTGGGAAGGTAGGGGGGAAAATTATGTGGGGGAGGGATGTGTTTTTGTTTGTTTTTTGGGTTGTTGTTTTTTTTAATATTATGCTTGGGATTGTGTGATTAATATGCAATTAACCTGAAACGTGTATTGACGATGTGTTTACTGTATCATTTTGTGTTGTGTATTATGTATCGGTATCTATATTGGAGGGTCAAGGAAGGGTGGGTGTTTGGGTTGTTGTTTTTTTATCATTATTGTGTGAGGGGGCGGGGGTGGGTGTCAAGTTTCCCAATCAGTGCGATAGACCCCTGGCTGGCCCAAGCGACCAGTTAACGACCCCCTTATCCCTTTTCTTGGATGTACAGAACTGAACATCATGTGCAGTACATGTTTCGTCGACTTTTCATTCTCTTTTTTGGCAGTTTCTCTCTCTCTCTCTCTCTCTCTCTCTCTCTCTCTCTTTTTTTTTTTTTTTTTTGTTGGGTTTTGTTGTTGTTGTTGTTGTTTTGAGGGAGGGGGGGATTTTGTGTGTGGGTGTTTGTTTTTTCGGTGAGGTCATTCAGCCGTGTATGTCGTGCGTGGCTTGTTTCTGAAAAAAAAAAGATAGAAAAAAGAACACACACACACACACACACACACACACACACACAAATCAATATATACCCTGTGGTGTGGATTGTTTCATGGTGTCCGAAATGGTCGGACGTTGGTTTGGTGTTATCTGCCCTTACCTCCGCTGTCCTCTCTTGTTGTTGGGTATTGGGTTGGGTTGTTTTTTTTGTGTGTTTTTTTAATGTTGGTGTTTGTTGTACAGAGTTCGTTCCCTTGGCCACGAACACGACAACTTTTTTTTCCTTCTATCCATCTACCGATGGTTTCCATGTTTGGATCAGCCCAGTTTCCCTGATACCTTTTTGGGTGGTTCTTTTTTTTTTTTTTTTTTTTTTTAGTGGTTTGATCGAAAGGAGAGTAGGGTTGTTTTTTGTTGTTGGTTTTTATTGTTGTTGTTGTTTTTTATTTTAAAATTTATGGCCGCGTTTTCATGGATGACTAGTCTTGATGCAGTAGATGCAGACACATTTGGAGAATTGATATCGATGTTGAAACTTCCTCGAGAACGATGTTCTGTTTGATTGATTGACTGTTTGTTTGTTTAAGATCAAAACATTTTAAGAGAAAAATCCTACCACAGAGGTTTTGTTGTGGTTACTAACTACTAAAGGGGTGTTGTTAGACAACACGGTTTGATTTTAGTTGATATGAACAAAAGCAGCAACAGCAACAGATCTTCCTAAGAATGATTTTGGTAAGGAAAATGATGATGGTACTTATGGCATTGCCCATTTTGTGCTCTGCTTTGAGCGTTGTTCTTATGGAAGGAAGTTACGAAAGCAGCAGATGCTCTTCTGAGTCCCTTCTTTTTCTGTATTTCATGCTTTGTACCAAGGACAAAGAACGGAACTGGAATGTTCTCTTGGTTTGTTTTAGTTAGATTCACGTTCCAAACAAGTGAAACAAGCATCTTTTTTTTTTCCGCTATGTTTTGTTGAAAGAATGAAATATTCATACGCGTGTCCTCCATTCCGAAAACTACATGAAGACAACAATTGATTTCTATTGAATTCACCGCGAGTTGATCCATGGTTGGATTTTGTGTTTGTTTGTTCGTTTTTGTGGTGTGTGTGTGTGTGTGGTTTGTTTTTGTTTTTTTGTTGTTGTTTTTCAATAATGATAATAATTTGAATAGGTCAGTGTGTAGATGAATTGTTCTATGTCCATCTCCGGTTCTCTTCTTAACTCCCCGCCTCAGCCCCCCCCCCTCCCACCTCTGTCAACTTCCTCCCACCCTCCACCCCCCATTCCCCCATTGTTGCCGTGCATATATATATATATATATATATATATGTCACTTTCCGTTTCTTACCTGCCCTTGGCGAGTTGTGCCGCGAGGCGCGTGCACAAGACTGAGTGTTGTCCCCCTTGACGAACAATGATGCCTTCTGTTGTTTTTTTCTCTCTCTAAATCTGGCCAGCCCTTTTTGCAAAACTCTCTCTCCATGGTTGTGATTTCAACGAACGATTTTTCTCCTCCTTCTTCTTCGTCGTCGTCGTTGTCGTCTTTTTTTTATGATAAATAATTCTTCCTGTACTTATTACAAGAAAAGAGTTTGTCCTTTTAACCTTTATGTCATCGTGGTGTCGTCAGATGACGTCACATACTTTCGCAGCGACTAACTATGATTATGTGTCATTGCTATCGATCATTGCTGGCTGGTTGGTTGGTTGGTTGGGGTGGTTTGGTCTGGTTTTTGGTTTTGTTAGGGTTGTTTTTTCTTTGTTGTCTTTGTCCCGTAGTGAGGAAGCTGCAGATTGGTGAGGAAAAAAGAACAAGAAGACGAAGAAGAAGAAGAAAAGGAAGAAGAAGAAGAAGAAGAGGAAGACGAAGAAGAGGAAACGTAGTGGTTATAGTTGATGGATATAGCTTTGTTGTTTCTGTCTTCTTCAAGTTGATTGTTCGTTTGTTTGTTTGTTTTGAATTTAAACGACATTTGAAGTGTCTGCCCCACTATGGTTTGGAGAAGAAGGCCGGCGATTAGGAAGCGTTACCGTGATAAGGTTTTCAAGGGTTCGTTTGGATGGGGGGATCGGGAGGGATTGTGTTGGGGGGAGGGGGGGAGAGGGGTGAAGGGAGGGGGGGGGGGGGGTCGTGCCGTTAGATGGCTAGCTATGTTTTTGTCTCTCGGTGTGCTGTTTTTTATGTGTGTGCGTGTGTGTGTGTGTGTACGTGTGTGTCTTTTTTGTACTACCCCCGATATTTGAAATATGGGACTTTTTTTTGTTGGTTGGTTGGTTGGTTTGTTTAAGGCTCGCGTTGTTTCAGAACTTAACGAACTTCAGTTTCATTCCTGCTGTAGAATGTTTCTGTGTTAGTTCAATCCATCTCTCTCTCTCTCTCTCTCTCTCTCTCTCTCTCTCTCTCTCTCTCTCTCTCTCTCTCTCTCTCTGACATATTCGTGACCTTCCTTAATTATTTCTTTCGTTTCTTGAGGGTTTCTGTTTACCCAAGTCTTTAATTTTTTTTAATCTTTTTATGTCTCCTCCCCCAGTGTGTCCGTAGCCATCGTCTTATAGTCGGCACCCGTTCAGTTTCTTTGGCCATTTGTAAGTAGAGTCCCACCGGCTCTCGCGTGCAAAAACAACACACGGCTACCACAAGACAGGGAGTAAGTGTCTGTGCCTCTCCACCCCCCCTTCCCCCCAACGTCCCCTGCTGCTATGCCAAGCTTCCTATGGTCTGGGTGCCAGCGGTGTTTCTGTCCCTCAGGAGCCAAGTTCCCCAGTCGCTAACAGTTCAAGTTAGCTTTTTTTTTTCTTATTCCTCGTGCCACATCCGCCAGAGCTGCAGCTTTGTTGAAAGTCTGGAGAGTTCCTCTTGTACCCCCTCAAAAAAAACAACAACAAAAAAACAAAAAATAACACCTCCTTCCAGCTGCTTAGAGTCCCATCACACGAGTCTGCAGTGTTGTTGTTGCACACAGGGTACAAGTACTGCTAGTCAGAACTGAAGTGCACTTTGCTTGGGAGCGTAAAAACATTCAAGTTTGGGGGGTTTTTTTTCTTAATCATTTCAGGGGCATAGGAGGTGGGTTTGTGCTATAACTGTAAATCAGGGCGGAATCGTACACGCATCATTGATCAACGAATTGAGTGGATACGAAGACTGGAAAACGGAAGCAGAAAAGCGTAACGGTGTAATAATAATGATAACGATAATAAGAAGAAGAAGAAGAAGAAGATTGGGTTTTCCATTATCTGGTGAGGTTTCCATTCCCCACCCCCCCAACCCCCCAACCCCCACCCCCTCCTCCCCCTGCCTGAGCGAACCGGCTGAATTTTACACGGTACGGAGAACAAAAATATCAACTTTTATGATGATGAAAACATTTATAGACCGAACTGTTTAAAATGTACGGTATTTCAAAATGATTATAGTTCGGTTCAGTGCGATAACGGTATGATGTGTAGTACACATCGTGATTGCACTGCAGCGCAACGCTGTGTTCCAGTAACATCTTCTTTGCCACACAGCGTAACGCATCACAGTCAATGCCGATGGTAACAATACTCGTGGTTTTAAAAAAAAAAAATCCCAGTTTCTCTTCTTCTTTTTTTTTTCTTTTCCTCCCTTTTAACAGAATCCTTTGCAATTTCTGTTTGTGCAAAATTCTGCCCTTTTTTTGTGTTTTGATTTACTGTTGCTGGTTTATTTTTGTTTTTCCTTTTTTTTTTTTTTTTTCTTTTTTTTCTTTTTTCCTGTTGTGTGTGTGCAAATTGTGTTCCTTTGTTTTTCGAGGGCAGTTCACTTGTTGCCATTTTGAGGAATATTCCTCGCCATTCTGTTGGAATTCCAGTGTAATTCTCTCTTTCTGAGAAAATCATCGGTTCATCTTCGCGGCGCTTAAAACAAAATATCCAGGCTTTGTTGCGACGCAGTTTCTATCTTTAGTTTTATTTTGTTTTGTTTTGTTGTTTATTTGTTGTTGTTTTTCCTTATGCGCAGAGGAACACACAGACGTTTATTTTCGACTTCGATATGTCATAGTGCCAACTTATATATATATATTTTTTTTTTGTTTCGTTTTGTTTTGTTTAGAGATAACTTGCGTGTAGACGAGTAAGGAGAGGGGTACCTGTTTTGTTTTGTTTTTTCTCAAATCTGTTGCTCAGTGCAATCTTTCTTGTTTTTGCTCAAAGCAGGGTAGTCACTACATCATACATTGTGGATGATTTTGGTTTCGTTGATTGCAATGCGTCGTTGCCATTCTGAGCTGTTCCGTTCAATGTTCGTAGCTTCGCAGTTTTTTTTTTCTTTCCTTCTCCGTGTCTTTCTTGATTTTTGTCTTTATTTGGATGGCTTGTTTTGTTTAGGGTTGTTTGTTTTGTTTTTTTTATGCATTACTTCTGTTTAATTTTGTGTCATTTATCTGTTTATTTGTGAATGTTTCTCTATTTTTCAGTGATTATAGAAGAGATATCGTCATGATGTTCATCCTCACGTTTTTGTGTTCTTTTGTTTTCGGGTTTTGTTGTGTGTTTTTTTGTTTTTGTTTTTTTTTGTTTTGTTTTGTTTTTTAGGTCCTTATTACATTATCATTCTTGTTATCTATTTATTTACTTTTTATTATTATTATTATTATTATTATTATTATTATTAGTCGTTGTATTCGTATCATTATCATAATTGTTATTCAGATCTTCGCTGTTCTGTATCGCTCGTGTGTTCTTGTTATTATTTATGAACCTTCCGTGGAGCATAATAAATCCGCTTGTCGATGCCTCTGTTTGTCTCTTTATTGGTACGTCCGTCTGTATGTGTTTCGGTATAAATTGTCTGTCTGTGTATCGATAAACCCGTTTATGTACCGGTACATATGTCTGTGTATCGGTACACATGTCTGTGTATTGGTACATAGGTCTGTGTATCGGTACGTATGTCTGTGTATCGGTATATATGCCTGTGTGTTGGTACGTATGTCTGTGTATTGGTACATGTGTATCGGTACATATGCCTGTGTATTGGTACGTATGTCTGTGTATTGGTATATGTATCTGTTTGTGCATCGGTACATATGTCTGTGTATCGGTACACATGTCTGTGTATCGGTACATATGTCTGTGTATTGGTACATATGTCTGTGTATCGGTACATATGTCTGTGTATTGGTACATATGTCGGCCTGCTTCTCAGCACCCATGCAGATTTCATGCACATGCGTGCGTGGGTGTGTTTGTTAGCGTGTTTGCTTAACTTTCCGTCGTGCGCGCGCGTGTGTGTGTGTGCAGGAAAGGGATCGAGGGTGGGAATAGGGAAAGCGAGAGAGGAGGGTGGGGGAAGGGGGGGGAGGGGGCGGGCTGTTAAGTGCGTGTGTTTTCTTTGTATCCACATCAGTATACACTTTCGATTCGAATTGAATGTGGTGTGTTTGTTGTTTGTTTGTTAGGGGGTTTTTTTTTTCCTCGCAGCTTTGACCATCGGAGCTAAAGTCGATGACAGTCTACTGTACGCGTATCTGAACCTATTTTGCGAAATATTTCCCCCTTCCCTGGACAGAAATTCCTGGCAGTTAGTGTGCTTGGCATAAGCAGCTCAGTCTGTGGATTATTATAGGCGAATAAAAAAAATAATAATAAATTATTCTGAAAATGAACAAATAACAGCTCATTGTTTTATGTGTGTGTAATTGTAAAACTGGAACGGGATATCTCTCTCTTTTTCAAGGTCGGGGGGGGCGAATAATTGTCACGTGTTTGTCAGCTGTGTTCATTGTTCTGTTATTATTTTTTTTGGTCTTGTTTGTTTCTGTGGTAATGCTTTTTATTTTATGTTGTCCTTTTTTTTTCTTTTTTTCTTTTTTTTTTTTAAGGTCGTTCGCTTCTCTGTTATTCCGTTATTGACGATATTGCAATCTTAACAATCCCATAATAACCTAAATGTGGCTAGATAATCATCGTATTTATTATGGTGTATATCGTTTTGCTTCATAGTGTCCCTGTATTACATCTTCTTTATTTTGTCTCTCTTGTCTTCCTCGAAGTTTGTATCTTTTGTACAGATGGTATGCATTATTTCTGTTGCCATTTATTATGAGTACAACTTAAATTGTTTTATGTGATGTCATGTGTCTTTGTTTTATTGGTCTAAAGGATTCCTCAGTTGGCGCTTATCGCGTTTGACAAGTATGCCTTTTCTTTTCTTTTTTCCCGTTTTTTTCTCTTCTTCTTTTTTCAAATAAAAACGTGTTACTATTATTATCATTACAGTTATTATTATTATTATTATTATTATCGAGTATTTCCGTGGACGAGTATATTCTCACGTTGTCATGTCGTTGCTTCTTCCTTTGGATTAATTCATTAATCGTGTGTTATTACATTTGTCAGTAATGAAAGGTATGTTTTGTTATTAGTTTATGCGTGGGTGTTGCCGGTTTTGTTTTTTTGTTTTGTTTTTTCCCTTTGTTCCCCCACATTGATTATTCCTTCCTGTCTTGGCTTATGGTGATTTTTTAACATAATTATAGTTTATCTAGTGTTATATTTTGATGACTTTTTTTCCCCCCTCAACCATTGATTCGTGTAATTTTTTTTGCGTTACCTTTCCACAAGTGCTTACACAGGCCGACAATGATTATAACCGACGACACTGATTCGTAATCAACAAAGTGGTTTTGTTCTCGCAGGAAACGACTGGAGACTCGTTGCAGAGGTTTGGTTTTTTTTGTTTTGTTTTGTTTGTTTTTTTTCCGATTGAGCCGATGTGATGGAGGGAGAGAGGGGTGGGGAGAAAATAGGGATGGGGGTAGTGGGTGAGTGGGTGGATGGAGGGATGTGAAGGGGAGGGGAGGAGGAGGA
>NC_134910.1:14471002-14626002 GCF_041734735.1 Babylonia areolata | reverse complement strand
CACACACACACACACACACACACAAGTTAAATTTTTGTGCAGTGGTATCTTACCTCAACAATATGATGAAATGAGTTGTAATTATCCACATTTCTTCTCCTCAACTCTATGTAACTGGCAGAGTGAGCGACCACTCCTTGTTGCACATTCCGTCTTCAAGGCAAACTGTGGATATTGGCGGTGAAAAGACACACGAGATACAAAAGAACAGCAACAAACCAAAGACACTCCTGACTTGTCCAACAACCGTGACAAAAGTTTTGTGATTTACCTGTCTGCTTGAAATGAGCTACGATTCAACCCTATGGACCGCAGCTTCCTGCAGCTGACCGCGTTACAACTTGAGGCGAGCGTGTGGTGCGCGTGGCAGCCATCATTGTATTCCCCAACTTCGATGAACAAGAAAGCCGAAAAATCATCATGCTGTTTTGATAAGCACTGTTATAGGCCCTGTATCTCTTCTTAACACACCAGCTGGAAAGTTTGGATGCATTCGCACCATTCACCCATCTTACCTTACCTTCCATCCAGATACAAATCATTGTAAAGATATTTAATTGGATTCAATTGCAATCCGGTTGTAAGTGTTACACACACTGCATAATCATGGTTCGTTGTGGGATAATTTATTTCATCTTCACCTCTTGAAATCGTAGGAAAACTGTCGAAGCTTTAATTTTAATGGTTAAATCCCCCATAGCTGTTTAACCCCATCAGTGCAGTAGAAAGTGTTGTTTCGAGTCATATAACTTTCCGAAACAATAAGCCTAAAAGTGAGAAAATGGTCTGGAGATGCACCACTCGAGATAAACTGTGTGAGTTTTCAGCCTTCCAGTTATTTCCCTTCACCAGTGACGTTACAATGCACGTAGGCGACAAGTGCTGTGGCACTCAAGGGGTTAAGGCCATCTGGACAGTCAGTCCAAATTCACTGCGTCCAGAACTCGGCACAGGAAGGCTGAGCCCAGTCCTCCGTCTCCATCAGCTGCTTTTAATCTTCACCGACCGAAGTCAGGTACCCATTCACACCTAGGTAGAGTTAGGAAAATCAGAGCCGTAAAGCGCCTTTCCCGTGGGAACAACACTATCAGTATCAGTATCAGTATCAGTAGCTCAAGAAGGCGTCACTGCGTTCGGTCAAATCCATAAAGGCTACACCACATCTGCCAAGCAGATGCCTGACCAGCAGTGTAACCAACACGCTTAGTCAGGCCTTGAGAAAAAAATAATAAATAAATAAACAGATAAATAAATAAATAAATAAATGAAAATAAAATAAAACAAAATAAATAAAATAAGAAATAACAAGAATTAAGGGGAAAAAAGAATAATAATAAAAAAATAAAAAATAAATAAAATAAATAAATAAATAGATGAATAATAATAGATAAATACATAGAAATACTACTACTAATAACAACAACACTGTGCCGAAACGGGGCCTTGACCTCTGATCACTGGTGATCATCACTGGTGATAGAAAGCTATTCTCTGACTGATTCTGCCACAGCGCTTCACATTAGTTATAACCACGGAACAAATCATATTTCCTCTGCTCTGGTTGCTGTGTGCACGTGTCAAATGAAAGGTATCTGAACATTTTTTTTTGTTTTTGTTTTTTTTACTGATGTGTTATGTGATCCTAAACTTAGTCACTGATTGATGGTGACTAATAGTGTGTGTGTGTGTGTGTGTGTGTGTGTGTGTGTGTGTGTGTCTGTGTGTGTGTGTGTGTGTGTGTGTGTGTGTGTGTGTGTGTGTGTCTGTGTGTGTGTCTGTGTGTTGTGTCTGTGTGTGCAAAGTAGCCACTGGACAAAGTGTGTCTGTTCTTTTTTTATGTATACTTTATAGAAAAAGGAAAAAAAAAAACCAGCTGAAGTGCATGCATCTGCTGTGTTGCTGCGACTTACAATGAAAAAGATAGAAAGCAGACTGTAAAATTATCAACGAACAACGACTCATCAACTTTATCATCTCCGTCTCCTTGTCAATAATATCTGCTGTTCGTGTTTCACGTTATCTTTCTCCGTTTCCCCTGTCATAATTTCAGGGCAAATACCCCGCCATCCCCTCTCCCCCTCGACACCCATTTCAACGGAAGGGAACAAAACCAGATAGCGTTACTGAAGCATTGTGTTTTTTCGATTGCCTCCCCTATATGCATTCCGCTGGACCATCCATGTTGGATTTTCCTTTTCGATCTCTCTCCTACACACACACAGATTCAAAGATTCAAAGAAATTTAATCCTTTTGCCCGTTTTGGGGTGTGGAGGATACAATAATAATACATACTCACTGAATCACAACTTCAGTCCAACGATGTCTCCCGAAACACGCAAAAACGCACACCCCGGCACGCACGCACTGGCACACACGACACACGCGCGCGCAAATGATGATGATTTGCAACAAAATAAATCAAACCTAAACATACTGACATGTATGTTTTAGATGTAACAAAAAATACACACACTTTCCAGGTTTTATGAATTTACTTAGATTAAGTTATCTTTTCTTCCCAGCACTGAATAAACTGCATAAACCCAATATTGACATATGTGATTTATACTTATGTGGTATCAATTCATTTCGAATTACAGTATTTTGGAGACATTCTAAAACAAAATGAAATTCATCCCCAATAGTACCCATATTACTTTCCTTGCAAATTCTGTTTTCTCTGTTTTTGCCTTCTCTTCTTCCTATTTCGATCTGCAGTTTATGGTTACTGCAACGAAACTTTATTAAAGGATATATGTAAGTGTCTGGAAGTTGTGAGATATATTTTTCTTGACAACAGTTTGGTTTGATGCTCCTATAGAACAGACATTTAGTACTGTGTTCAAGCGATTTTCTCCATGACTGAAAGTACATATCTTGTAGACTTTGCGTGATATTTCGACTAAAGAAACTACAGGAAGCTCAAAACATCAGTAGCAGCAAGGTCAATCTTTAGAACCAAAAACATTGACAATATCCGACACTCATCTTCTGCTTATTCTTCACTGGTTACCAATATCTGCCCGCATTCAGTACAAAGTCGCAACTGTCACCTTCAACTCCATTTCGGGTGCTGCCCGTCAGTATCTGTACAAATACAGTATATATATATATATATATATATATATATATATATGATAGTCAGTCGTGTCCGACTATGACCATCAGAACAGCAGAGGAGGCAACTGCTGTTCCGACTATTTGGGCTAGAATTTGATTATAGTGGAGAGTGTCTTGCCCAGGTTACATCCCCACTCTCTCGGCCAAAAGGGTTTTAGGACAGTCAGCGTTCCCAAAGGCCAACTAGCCCCCAAGGCTGCAGCACTAAGAGCCAGTGCAATTTTGCCTCCTAGTTTGAGAGTCATAGTCCTTCACAAATGACTAGGCTGTAAATGGTTTCCCATTGACTGGAGAAACCATTGATAATACAGCTCTCACTTTGCTGTTGGCCCAAATGTAAACTTATGTCAATCTGTGATATAAGCCGAGTGTTGGACCATTATATATATATATATATATATATATATATATATATATATATATATATATATATAATTAAACAACTGCATGTAGGTAACCAAAATCTTCTCTGATTTTTCCTGTTCTCATTCAGCTCCGTCTGTCTGGAGCAGTTCACCTCACGATCTTCGTCACTCTCCCTCTTTCAGTCTCTTAAAACTGGTCCGGAAACACATCTTTTTGAAAACGCCTATGTATATTCCATCTCTTTCCAATGACATTCAGTTATAAGCCATGCAGTCTCTCTCTCTCTCTCTCTCTCTCTCTCTCTCTCTCTCTCTACCTCTCTCTCTCTCTCTCTTTCTCTGTGTGCGTGTGTGTGTGTGTGTGTGTGTGTGTGTGTGTGTGTGTGTGTGTGTGTGTGTGTGTGATCCACAAAACAATATCAATTTTTAATGAAGCGGTGTGTGTGAATGTGCGCACGTGCAGGTAGTTTTTCAGTGACACCGCATATTTCTGGAACGCCTTGTAGTGTTCAGTGGTACAACTGTGTCGGTGGGTTTGGTTTTGTGATCCACACTGAATGAAGCGGTCATTCACTGAATGTTGTTGTCTCGTTCGTCATTAATTTTATCAGATGGATTCCCCCGTCTCCTCGACGAAGGCGGCAGCACGTCGCAGGTCTTCCAGTCCTCGCTACAGCTTCCGGGCCGCTGAGATTGGGTCGGGCCAGGTTTTCTCTCGGAGCGCTTGGTGGAGCGGGCAGGACTGCAGCAGATGTTCTGTTGTCTGGCTGTCTGTTCTGCAGGGGCACTGCTCTGTGTCGCCGATACGGAGTTTTGTGTATAGGTGGTGTTTCAGGTGGTTGTGGCCTGTCCTGAGCCTGAAAATGGCTACCTGCTCTCGACGAGTCAGCAGGTAGTACGGGTCTGCTCTGTTTTGGCGTGGATGCTGCTGCTTCCACTTGTTCTGCAGCTTGGCCTTAATGATGGTCCTGGATTTAGAGTAGCTGGTAGACCTGTCTATCTGCTCTTTCGTAGTCGTAGTGCCTTCCTCTGCCAGGGAGTCAGCAGTGTCGTTGCCAAGCAAGTTGCAGTGGGAGGGAATCCACTGTACGGTGAATGGCTGGCGGTGTTCTTTGCTGCTACGCTGGACAGGACACGTTGTCCGCATGACAGACAGCAGGATCCCGAAGATGCTCTTGTATGGCCAGCTGAAGGAAGGCCACCGCGAACTTGGAAGACCCTGCAAGCGCTTCAAGGACACTTTGAAGACAAACCTCAAAGCCTGTGACATAGACATCGCTTCCTGGGAAACTGATGCCCTTGACCGCTCTCGCTGGAGGATGCTGTGCTCTGGTGGCATAAAGACGTTTGAAAACAAGAGAACGCTGGCTATTAAGGAGAAGCGTGAACGAAGGAAGCAGGGCTCAACTTCTGGAGACGCTTTCCCTTGCAACACCTGTGGGAAGTGCTGCGCATCCAGAATCGGCCTTTTCTCCCATATGAGGACACGCACCGACAGATAAGCCTGCCTGCCTACCCACCCGTCGGTCCGACGGGAGACACCATAAGTTCTTTGCTGCGGTGCAATACTGTCACACCTTAGGTACAGGCTGCTAGTGTTTCAGGCTGCCAAACAGCAAAGCAGAAATGTTTTGCACTTTTTTTTTTTATCTCCCCCCCCCCCCTCCAGTCATTCACATTTACTTCACATATTCTACTTTTCTTATTTCAGCGTATTCAGTGGTGTGTACGTATGGCAATACATACGTGTGGCAGTACGTATTCTTCGTCTGGTTTGGATTCACTTTCCTATATACTCTCTGGATCCTTGGCCATCCAAAAGATGCCTGTCTAACGGGTCGAGTTCCACGTTAAAATGAATCATTTCCACAATTAGTTAACTGATGTGTCTTGTGTTTGCACAACTGGGGATGAATGCTTTCATCGCTTTGGCCGTTTGCTGAATCTCACCTGACAGCACATGATTATATAATATATCTGAGACTGATGAACTCTCTCTGTTTCTCTGTCTGTCTGTCTGTATGTATGTATGTCTGTCTGATCTCTCTCTCTCTCTCTCTCTCTCTCTCTCTCTCTCTCTCTCTCTCTCTCTCTCTCTCACTGGGTTTGTATGTGTGTCGATGTGTGTGTGTGTGCTTGTGTATATGCCATCCTGTGTGTAGGCGTGCGAGTGCGTGTGTCTGTGTGTGTGTGCGCGCGCGCGGCGATCGCGAGCGCGCGTGTGTGCGTATGGATTTAAAAAAAAAAAAAAAGAAAAGAAAAGAATTCTCTCTCACACACAACTGAAACACGCGCGCGCGCATCAGTGCAAGAAAATCACAGCCAAGCAGCGGAGGTTCAGCATTTATCATCGCATATCTAGGAACAGACCTTACTGTTTGGAATAAATGAATTAATGACTAAAATGAATACATCAAAATAGGTATTCAAAGCTGAACAGATTGTTGTTTTCCTATGTCTCTTAATCATATTCTTGACCTTCCAATAAATCTCTCGCACGACATATTCTGCGTTGTTTCAAAATCAGTATCAATGCGCTTTGCTTTGAATTCGTCATGCTGGAAGAACAAATCCAGGATCATAACTGACAGAAATAGGCTAAATTGTATCATGCATTCCTGATAATATCAGGAATATTATTAGAGAAGGAAGCATAGACACAGTGGCGAAGTGGGCTGACAGAGCCGCGACAAAAAATGTGCAGCACATGAACAGTAGACCACAGAACTCCACAGCGTTCCCTTATCCAGCAATACAAGGGGGCCAGTGTAATTTACAGGAGCAAATACTACTGAGCAAAGTCGGGGCTAAAAGGTTAAGGCTTCGAACGGTAACCTAACCGTCTTGCATTCATAGGTGAAGATGGTGGCAGGATGGTTAAGACGCCGCTCATTAGTCAACCAATTATACAGTGTCCTTGAGGGTCTGGGTTCGAATCCCGTCTCGCCCTTTCTCCCAAGTTTCATCAGTTACTGAAAAATCAAGCACAGCCGTCTAGTCATTCGGATGAGACGATAAACCGACGGAGGCTACGTGTGCAGCACGCACATGGCGCACTGAAAAAGAACCCAGGGCAAGGTAAATATTGTTCTCTGGTACATTTATTTATTATTATTATTATTATTATTATTATTATTATTATTATTATTATTTTCATTACTACTTCATAATTATTATTTATTTATTTATTTATTTATTTATGTAAACTTATCTATATATTTTTTTTCTCAAGGCCTGACTAAGCGTGTTGGGTTACGCTGCTGGTCAGGCATTTGCTTGGCAGATGTGGTGTAGCGTATATGGATTTGTCCGAACGCAGTGACGCCTCCTTGAGCTACTGATACTGATACTGATCTGGCACAAATTCTGTACTGAGAAGAAGTCCCCTCTGAACAGAAAACAAATAATTATGTGCATGCACCCAGGGCCTGACAAAGAGCATGCTTGGGGGGTGCGGGGGTGTGTGTGTGCTGCTATCAGACATCTGCCTAGGAGATGTGGTGTAGCGAATATGGATTTGTCCGACCACAGTGATGACTCCTCGAGAAACTGAAACTGCAACAGAAACTCTCATATTCATAATTTGGAAGACTAATTGTCCACCAAATACATACGTACACAGCAATTTACGTAGACTAACTTATGAGACATTTTCATGCATCATCGTTTTTCCATAATCTATTTCTGGCGATCATGTAATATTTGCAAAAGTTAAAAAAGTAATCTTTCAGATTTTATTATTTTTCTCAAAGTTCTCTTGATTGTATTCTTCACAATTCTCAGATATTATCTGATAATGAAGTTTCTTTCCGGCAATATCCAAAATGACATCTGTTATATATAGATCGACATTATACTCATATGGTTTGCTGTTATATTCAGATTCAGATGCAGATTCAGAATACTTTATTATCTCAACAAGCAAGAGAAATGCACAGACAATACACGAAAATTACAGTCATTCAATATATCTACATAAAAGACATAAAGTGTTCAGATATCACCCAAAGGCAACCCATGCGTACAATCAGTAATCACATTATACAGCAACAACAACATCAACAACAGAAATCCTTAAAAGGTAACTTAGAGTAAATCATACATGCATCATCACAGCCAAGCAAGTTCAGTATAAGATCACAGTGAAAGGATAGGCATAGAATAGTACACTCAAAGTAAGAAAATAATTTGTTTTTCTCAGTATCTGGATTAAGTATATTTTTTTCCTTTCAATTCTGAAAACTCTTTCTACACATACACACACACACACACACACACACACACACACACACACACACACACACACACACACACAGAGTCATACTTTCACCCCTCCCCTCTCCATTCTTCCTGCCCCCCCCCCCCCCTCCACCCCCGACACCCCGAACACCCACCTTCCAGCCACATTTTTTTTTCTCGTCTGATATCACTTCGAGTGGAAATACGTAAAATTGAAGACGACTACTTCTACTATTACTACTGCTACTACTACACACTTGTGCCATAAATTCGCGCCATGAAATCAAATTCGCGATAAACTGATGGATATACGGAAGAAATGATAGGACATTCCCAAACCAACAGACAAAGCCTGGGATCGACAAAGACGGAATGGTGGTCCAAGGCAAGGGGGAAAGCAAAAAGAGACATGATCACACAGGAGATCAAGAAGGAAGAGGATGATAAAAGAGTCCAGAAGGCAGTCCAGCAAGGCCAGCAGGGGCAGTGGACAACATGGGAAAATGCACTCCAAAGGAGCCTCAGCTGTAGCGACATGTGGAACATGGCCCCTCTGGGGATCAGCTTCATCCAAAGATCTGTGTACGACCTCCTTCCCTCGAATACAAACTTGGTGAAATGGTCAAAGCAGAGGACTCTGCGTGCCCACTCTGCCATGGCAAACAAACAGTGGAACATGTCCTCAGCTCATGCAAAGCGGCGTTAAGCCAAGGACAGTACACATGGTGGCACAACCAAGTGCTAAAAGAAATCGTACAAGTGGTGAACACTATCCAAGGAGCACCCGCACCATCAAAAGTTCCAGTAGAGTTCCTCTCTGCAGAAGGCAATAAAGAATGGCCAGGAACAGCTGTAACATCCAAAGCATGGAACGTGGGCTGCTTGATGGTGCCGATGATTGGGAATGCACAGTTGACCTACCAGAGGGGAAGAAACACCCGGAAATCATCAGCAAGAGCGGCATGAGACCTGACATAGTACTCCACTCCAAGGCAACGAAACACGCGATTCTGACTGAGCTCACTGTGCCATACGAAAGCAAATTGGAGGAAGCCCACACCTGCAATACCGAGAAGTATGCTAGTTTAGCCAGCAGCCTGAGAAAATCCAAGCCAAAGTCCTCGCCATAGAGATTGGTGCAAGAGGGTTTGTGGGTGCATCTATCTTCAGCCTCATGAAACAGCTGTCGATTTCTGGCAGAGAGAGGACATGGGCTCTCAAGGCAGTGGCAGAAGCAGCAGAAAACAGTTCCAGCTGGATCTGGTCGAAGAGGAATGAAAATAAACTTCATAAGGATAAAATTTCCCTGCTGAAACTAGGCGTACGATGGCTGTATGGTTAAACGTTTGCCAGAAAAGGTGACTCAATCCTGAAGTGGCAACCATCCTGGAAGCGCGGGTTCGAACCTTCTGAGGACCAGGAAAAGTAAAAGAAAGAAAAAAGAAAGAAAAAACAGACGGCAATACAAGGGCATCCAGGAGTCATGACCTGGGTGCGGCCCGGCCCCCTTAGAGTGTATGGAGTTAAGGGCCGAAATACTTGACTGAGGGGTCTGTGCAAGGAGGAAAGGGCCGAAACACTTCACTGCAGAGGGGTCTTCTCTGAAGACCTTGTGTCCTCCAGCTCTCCCTGGAGTTTCTTATCACTGGGGTAGGTATGCCTGAATGCGACCGATCTAGTTGAAGCGATCAGCTCAACATGTGTACTGTAAAGATAACATCTTGTACTGTAGTCAAACATAGGTCTTTTGTTTTTGAAGGCTTTCTCCGATTGCTTGCACGAGGAAAAGTTCGTCTGCTCATTATTTTTAACGTTTTGTATTTGTATTTGTATTTCTTTTTATCACAACAGATTTCTCTGTGTGAAATTCGGGCAGCTCTCCCCAGGGAGAGCGCGTCGCTATACTACAGTGCCACTTTTTTTTTCTTTTTTCTTTTTTTTCTTTTTTTCCTGCGTGCAGTTTTATTTGTTTTTCCTATCGAAGTGGATTTTTTTTCTACAGAATTTTGCCAGGAACAACCCTTTTGTTGCAGTGGGTTCTTTTACGTGCGCTAAGTGCATGCTGCACACGGGACCTCGGTTTATCGTCTCATCCGAATGACTAGCGTCCAGACCACCACTCAAGGTCTACTGAGTGGAGGGGGAAAAATATCGGCGAATGAGCCGTGATTCGAACCAGCGCGCTCAGATTCTCTCGCTTCCTAGGCGAATGCGTTACCTCTAGGCCATCTCTCCACGTTTTGTCGACGTTTGAAATGGCATGGGTGCCTGAGGGTAAATGCGAACGGGCAAGTCAAACTGCGAATGATGGTTTTGAGTACATGTAGACAATTTAAACAGAAGCAGGTGATTAACTCATTAGACATGACAGGACTGTAGTATTGTTGGTTTTGATCACACGTGCACTCAAACACACATACAAACTTTTGAACGCACACACCCCCACACCGCACACAAACACACGTACCCTTTTGAGATTGCTCAGTAACTGTGCAGCATCGTTCGCAAATAGACTTTCGTAAAAATATCTTATGGTCTAATTGCAAACGACACTGTTTTGCAGATTCCTGTCAAAACTGACGTTCTGATCTGTCAGCAATATGCTTTCTTAAATTCTCCCAGCACTGCTGATGCGCAGTCAACATATCCGACCAAATCAACTATTTCAGTTAAACTGTGTCAAAGTTCAAGTCCTACATACTACCTGCTCAGTTCATTTGATTTTAGGAGTTTGAGAGCACGTTTGTGACCTTGGTCGGCAGTGGTGCGCGAAGAGAAGAAAGAGCGCGGAAATAACCAGAAATAGTTTATGTTTGCCTAGTTCTTGGAAATGGATATTCATTACGGTATTGGAAAAAGGTCGAATCACACGTTAAATTGTGAAATGCAACCGCTAAGAACGCTTCGAAGTGGGGCGGTATACGAATCATTCGCATTTATACGCTATTCGCAGTACCATATCTACCCTAATAGGAGCCTCAGTGCATGCAGGCTATAAAATATATCCTTTGGAATTGATAGTTAATTATGAATGTACGAAATAATGAGATGAAACTATACTTTGGTGAAATCATAATTTCTCGTGTAAAGAGAAAGCAAAGCAAAAAAAACCAACAAAAACAAAATAAAACAAAACAAAAATCAAACAAACAAACAACAACAACAACAGAGAATTAATGTTATTCAGTTACTTCTATACGCGCGCGCGTGTATGTGTGTGTGTGTTTACAACCACATATTCGATCATGTTTTCTGCAAACCTGTCCACAATTATTTGTGTTTGCTCGTGACGCGCGCTCGTGTAGTGTGTGCCAGTCGGCGTGTGTGTGTGTGTGTGTGTGTGTGTGTGTGTGTGTGTGTGTGTGTGTGCGGAGTGTGTGTGTGTGTGTGTGTGTGTGTGTGTGTGTTGCCCGCGGCGCACGCGCGCACGCGCGCGCGCGCTGTGTGTGTGTGTGTGTGTGTGTGTGTGTGTAGGTGTGTAGGTGTGTGTGTGTGTGTGTGTGTGTGTGTGTGTGTGTCGGTGTGTCGTGTGTGTGTGTGTGTGTGTGTGTGTGTGTGTGTGTGTGTGTGTGTGTGTGTGTGTGTGTGTGTGTGTTGTGTGCGTGCACGAGAATACGTAGTGGTCATACTTTACTATTGTGCGCATTTGATAGATAGACCTTTGGAGTCTTGTTTAAAAAAATATTTAAAAAATCTTTTTTCTCATTTCAGACTCACATCCACTCACCCACACTGATAGTGTTCGCACACACACACACACACACACACACACACACACACATACTGTCACACACACACACACACACACACACACACACACACACACATGAGCACGCACGCACACCGTCAGTGACACACCTGACACACACGTCAACTGTCACACACACACACATACACACACACACACACACACACACACACACACACACACACACGTCACACACACTGACGTGCCGGCGCGCGAGCACACAGACGTTGATCAAAAACTGATCACAAGTAGTGCCTTTACTGATTTGAAAATGCGTTAAAAAAAAAAAAAAAAAAAAAAGAAAAAAAAAGAAAGAAATATAAAGTAGGTATACTACACACGACCACAGTGCAAATTACTGACATACATAATATAATTATGGTGAAGAACCCGGCTACAAAATAACTGTAAAAGAAGATAAAACATATGTGTGAGCTATCCCTCGAGATTTACCCATCTATTTTCACCAACTCTGACCGGGTACACCTTGACCTTTCAGTTTGAGATAAGGAGATAGGGGTTGTCAACAGGTTTTGGGGTCAAAGATACAAGGGTCAACCAGGCGGTGTGTTCGGTTTCGGAAGTCGAAAGCAGACGACCGATCCCGATCGTAGCTGAAATCCGATTGGTGACTGAACGCATCATGTGACTATCTTCGATCAAAATGGCCTCCAGTGGTGAGTCTTGTGTTTGCTTTAAGTTTATATTGTGTGAAAGGGTGCGAAAGTCGCTGTTATATAAGTATTGTTTTATATTGTGTGAGTGCGAATTGACCCTGCTGTATGTATAAATCTTTTGTGTTTGAACACAATGGGCCACGAAATGAGAGAATAATAAAATACACGTCTGTTCGTCTGATTTGCGAATTTCCTTGGCCTCGATATTACACCACCCCAACATACCAGCCAGTCATGTCAGTGGTCGTCTGCTAGATGAATATGCGTTATCTCGTGATAAGAGACAAGCTTCTAAGTCCAGTGAAGTACTGTAAAGACTGCTAGATCAACACTTCGCGTTGTGTTAGCCATCGATGCTTTGCTACTGGTTTTGTGTTGGAGGAAAAAAAAAACGCATCAGAGAACTTTGTTCTTTTTCAGTGTCGAGCAATATGATTAAAGAATGATGTAACAGCGGGCAAAAAATAATTGTGTTTAATTAAGAATTTCATAAAAGAAAAGAAAGAAAAGAGAAAGCCTTATTTCACAGTTGTACATCTCACAAGTTTTTCAGTTTAGCATTTTTGGGTGCATGTGCTGGATGAGCATAACTAATTCAAGTCATAGTATGCAACTCTGTGTGTGTGTGTGTGTGTGAGAGAGAGAGAGAGAGAGAGAGAGAGAGAGACTGCCTGTCTCAGTGTCTGTCGTACATTTAGATTTAATTAACATAAGTGATAAACTTGCTGATGACTGGACATGCTGGGTTTTGGTATTTTTGTAAATTATGATTTCATTTTCCATAGTTAACCAGACACTGATATATAGATTACAGGAACTCACATTCTCTGAGTCATTACATGCATGTGTGTTTGCTTTCTTGCATAATTATATATATATATGTATGTATATATATATATATATATATATATAAGGCCAGAAAGGGTGTTTAAACACTGGCAGGACTGCTCCTTAGTTCAAACTGTAGATAATCTACAGAAAAAAAAAATCTCTACTCTTCACCCCAGATGTAGCTAGGATTTGACCTTCAGATCTCCAGGTTGAAAGTCTAGTGTTTAACCCCATGATCATGGTTTCCCACATGGATCACGTCTTACCTGTCAGATCGTACACAGAAAGTATGTGTAAATGGTAGATACTCTAGAGTATCTGCCTTGAAATATGGTGTCCCACAGGGGTCCGTCCTAGGTCCTGTTCTTTTCGTGCTGTATGCGGCTCCTGTGTCGGATGTCATCAGTCATCATGCGATGTCGCATGAGAGCTTTGCTGATGATACACAACCTTATCAGTCGGCTTCCATAGCTGAATTTGATGCACTGGTGACTCAAACACAGGAGTGCATTGCTGGCCTAAAGGACTGGATGACTCTCAACAAGCTGCAATTAAATGATGATAAGACTGAATTGATGATAACCTGTCCAAAGAAGTTTCGTCAACATCCTTCCTTTCCTGACTCTGTTCTGATCAATAGCACACCTGTTTCACTTTCTCCCTCTGTTCGCAGTCTTGGTGTAATCCTAGACCAGTCTCTTTCCTTCCAACAGCACATTTCGAATATCTGTAAAGTTGCCTATTTGGAACTGCGTAGAATCAGCTCTATCCGCCACTATCTCTCAACCGATGCAACCAAGACACTTGTATGCTCTCTGGTTCTCTCAAGATTAGATTACTGCAACTCTCTTTTGGCCGGCCTTCCCAAATATCTGTTAGACAGACTCCAACAAATCCAGAATAATGCTGCCAGACTCATTTGCAGAGCTTCTAAATTTGACCATGTTTCTCCTCTCCTTCAGTCTCTCCACTGGTTGCCTGTTTCTGATCGAATAGACTATAAGCTATCCACTCTGACCTTTTCTGCAGTCAACGGATCTGGCCCCAAGTATCTTTTTGAACTCATCCATATCTATACCCCGTCTCGCCAGCTCCGTTCTTCCTCTGATACTCGACTTCTCAGGATACCTCACGTTAGAAGTAAGACCTATGGACACAGATCGTTTTCTTTTCAATCGCCAAAGACGTGGAACAAGCTCCCTGTTAACCTCCGTCATTCTGATTCCCTCGCATCTTTTAAATCTCATCTCAAAACTCACCTTTTCCCTCAGCAATAAGTTCAATTGTGGCAGGTCCACTTCCTTTGCGTTAGCTGTGTTTGCTTGACTGTGTGTATACATATGTATGTGTACATAACTACATGCATATATATAAATGTGTATTGTGTGTTTATGTAAGTTTGTGCCTGCCTATGTGTGCGTATGTGTTAGGGTAGCTGTTAGATACACATGTATGTTAAAATGTATGTATGCAGCGTGTGTGTGTGTGTGTGTGTGTGTGTGTAGTCACATTTTGGTGTGTGTATGTAACATAGATATGATGTATTATGTTAACAAAAGCGTTTTTGTAAAGCACCTAGAGCAGATTTCTGGATAGTGTGCTATATAAGTATCCATTATTATTATTATGATTTGTAGCAACACTTGTGATGTCCGGGCTTGAGTAATGTTTGTTTGATGGGGGGTGGGGAGGGCAGGGGGGGGTGGGGGTTGCATGCCCCAGGTGTGTCCATCACCCACTTAATGCTGATATGGATTACAAGATCTTTCTTGTATGAATTCACACTATTTGATTTTCTGCATGCATATACACACGAAGGGGGTTCAGGCGCTAGCACAGTAACAGGTGTGCACATCTGTTGACCTAGGAGATCAGAAAAATCTCCCTCCACCCTTTACCTACCAGGCAGAGCGTTGAACACGGGACCGTCAGATTGAAAGTTCAATGCTTGAAGTTTAACCACTCAGCTAATGCACCTGTCAGTGAGACTTTCAGAACTGGCAACTTCAGTTCATTGGGCAGCAGTTGTTCACAGCCACCCACCCTCCACACCCCCCCCCCCACACACACACACACATACACCCATATGCACACACACACACATACATCTCTCTCTCTCTCTCTCTCTCTCTATATATATATATATATATATATATGTATATATATATATATATGTATGTATGTATATATATATTAATCACTCCAAAACCTTCTAACACAGCAGCTGGGCACCATTTGAATTTGAATGTTGTCTGTGTAACATGTGGTACACTTGACTCTGTTGTACTGTATTGTATTTTATGATGTCATATTCTTTCACATCGATTTCCAGCAGACTTACAATTGCCAGAGTGTATGCACATACATGTGTGCACCTTTTAGTGAGTGTACATGTGCACTGTTTTGTGAGTGTGAACACATATTCATATATATTCATGTGCTTGTGGTATCCTGAGCTTGTGCGGTGATACACTTTAATTACATATACATATGCGCACCTTCATCATTTTCATGTTATATTCTTTCACATCTGTTTGCAATAGACTTATCAAATGCTGAAAGCTTCTGTATTTTCTTCGTTCTTTATTTCTTTTCTTTCTTTTTTTTAACCTTATTTCTTTATCTCTACTCCAGTTTCTAGTTTCAAAGGTTATGAACAGGTCAACCTCTGTTCTTTATTTCAGATTAGGTTAGATGCAGGTGAAGCTACAGATGATAACCCAGCTGAAGAAACATGCATGCTTACAAACGCATCTATACACACATGCCTACATATACATATATACTATACATACAAACACTAACACACTCATGCAAACAACACACACACACACACACACACACACACACACACACACACACACACACACACTGTCCACGACTATTTAAAGCCGTTGAACACTGTGGACTTTGTCCCTATTTCATGGTGCTGCTTTGTGTCATTTTACTTCAGTTGAAATTTTCACTTTTGGGGATACAATAAAATGTATAAATCTTTATTACCAAGTGTACTAGGATCCCAAGGAACATGTAGTAAATATTAACTGAAGTTGTGAAAAGCAGCAGATGGGTTGTGGATGGTTTTGATGGTCAGAGAAAACATGTCTGCTTTTCTGAGTTGCAGTACTTACTGGTGCAGCATTACTTGTTGAACATTTCTCTCTGTCTGTCTGTCTGTCTCTCTCTCTGTCTCTCTGTCTCTGTCTCTGTCTCTTCTCTGTCTGTCTGTCTCTTTGTCTCTGTCTCTGTCTCTCTCTGTCTGTCTCTCTCTTTCCAGCATATAAAGTGAATATCAAGTCATCTGCAGATATGTTTTATTATTATTATTAGTAGTAGTAGTAGTAGTAGTATAACTACTGTAAGTATAATTGCTATTTGTATTATCATAATTAAAGTAATGCAAGTTGTGTTTTTTTGTGTTAGTGGTGCATTAAATTATGAACTTTTGTTAATGAATGAATGAAAGGCTCATTGATATTATCACCAGTATCAGTCAATGTGAAAGCCATGTTCAGCAGACCATAGAAGAATATTAACATGGTCATGAGAGTGGGTTGTATCACTTCCTGAATAGAATGGGGAATCAGCCTCCAGGCTTGCATATGATAATCAGAGATAAAAACAGTCCACAGCTGTTGACTGATACACAGTGAAAGAAAGCTAAGGGCTGACAAAGGAGTGACATGTCACTGACAGAAGTCTGAGGGCTGACATAGGAATGACGTGTCAGTGAAAGAAGGCTAAGGGCTAACATAGGAGTGACATCACTGAAAGAAGGCAAAGGGCTGACATAGGACTAGGAGTGACATCACTGAAAGAAGACAAAGGGCTGACATAGGACTAGGAGTGACATCACTGAAAGAAGGCAAACGGCTGACATAGGACTAGGAGTGACATCACTGAAAGAAGACAAAGGGCTGACATAGGACTAGGAGTGACATCACTGAAAGAAGGCAAAGGGCTGACATAGGACTAGGAGTGACATCACTGAAAGAAGGCAAAGGGCTGACATAGGACTAGGAGTGACATCACTGAAAGAAGACAAGGGCTAACATAGGAGTGACGTGTCACTGAAAGAACGACAGGGCCTGACCTAGGAGTGACATGTCACTGAAAGAACAACAGGGCCTGACATAGGAGTGACATGTCACTGAAAGAACGACAGGGCCTTACATAGGAGTGACGTGTCACTGAAAGAACGACAGGGCCTGACCTAGGAGTGACATGTCACTGAAAGAACAACAGGGCCTGACCTAGGAGTGACATGTCACTGAAAGAACGACAGGGCCTTACATAGGAGTGACATGTCACTGAAAGAATGACAGGGCCTGACATAGGAGTGACATGTCACTGAAAGAACGACAGGGCCTGACGTAGGAGTGACATGTCACTGAAAGAACGACAGGGCCTGACATAGGAGTGACGTGTCACTGAAAGAATGACAGGGCCTGACATAGGAGTGACATGTCACTGAAAGAACGGCAGGGCCTGACCTAGGAGTGACATGTCACTGAAAGAACAACAGGGCCAGACCTAGGAGTGACATGTCACTGAAAGAACGACAGGGCCTTACATAGGAGTGACATGTCACTGAAAGAATGACAGGGCCTGACATAGGAGTGACATGTCACTGAAAGAACGACAGGGCCTGACGTAGGAGTGACATGTCACTGAAAGAACGACAGGGCCTGACATAGGAGTGACATGTCACTGAAAGAATGACAGTGCCTGACATAGGAGTGACATGTCACTGAAAGAACGACAGGGCCTGACGTAGGAGTGACATGTCACTGAAAGAACGACAGGGCCTGACATAGGAGTGACATGTCACTGAAAGAATGACAGGGCCTGACATAGGAGTGACATGTCACTGAAAGAACGACAGGGCCTGACGTAGGAGTGACATGTCACTGAAAGAATGACAGGGCCTGACATAGGAGTGACATGTCACTGAAAGAATGACAGTGCCTGACATAGGAGTGACGTGTCACTGAAAGAATGACAGTGCCTGACATAGGAGTGACATGTCACTGAAAGAACGACAGGGCCTGACGTAGGAGTGACATGTCACTGAAAGAACGACAGGGTCTGACATAGCAGTGACATGTCAGTGAAAGAATGACAGGGCCTGACATAGGAGTGACATTTCACTGAAAGAATGACAGGGCCTGACATAGAAGTGACATGTCACTGAAAGTACGACAGGGCCTGACATAGGAGTGACATGTCACTGAAAGTGCGACAGGGCCTGACATAGGAGTGACATGTCACTGAAAGTGCGACAGGGCCTGACATAGGAGTGACATGTCACTGAAAGAATGACAGGGCCTGACATAGGAGTGACATGTCACTGAAAGAATGACAGGGCCTGACGTAGGAGTGACATGTCACTGAAAGAATGACAGGGCCTGACATAGGAGTGACATGTCACTGAAAGAATGACAGGGCCTGACATAGGAGTGACATGTCACTGAAAGAACGACAGGGCCTGACATAGCAGTGACATGTCAGTGAAAGAACGGCAGGGCCTGACGTAGGAGTGACATGTCACTGAAAGAACGACAGGGCCTGACATAGGAGTGACATGTCACTGAAAGAACGACAGGGCCTGACGTAGCAGGGACATGTCACTGAAAGAATGACAGGGCCTGACATAGGAGTGACATGTCACTGAAAGTACGACAGGGCCTGACATAGGAGTGACATGTCACTGAAAGTGCGACAGGGCCTGACATAGGAGTGACATGTTGCTGAAAGAATGACAGGGCCTGACATAGGAGTGACATGTCACTGAGAGAAGGCCAAGGGCTGACAAAAGCAGCATTATCTTAACACCACTGGAAGTGCGTTATTATTATTATTATTATTATTATATCCTCATTGTGGAACAACCATGCATTATTTTTCTTCAGTGATTCCTCTCCCACCCCAACCCCCCCTCCATAAATCCTGGCCATATATTTTCTTTATTTCCATGATGATGTGATCTTTTCCTCAACTAGTTTTTTTTTTATGTAAAAGGTTTATCACTTCCAAGGCTGTAAAGCCCAAACCTAAATAGTAACATGTTGTTGACTGCTCTAAACTAGGACTAGGCGATGATATATTCAAGGCCAAAGTCTTAAAATGTGTCAGCGTTGCATGCTCAGCACATGTGTCGCTCCTGACAGGGATAAATAAAGGGAGAAGATGTATCTGTTGTTTCCTTGCTGACGCGTTTCATTTATTGGACATGCCTTGTGCTGGTGAAACTGCACTCTGCTGGGGCTTATGTTCTGAGAAAAAGTGGGAAGGGCAGGGATTTACATCACTGTAGAATACTGGACATAAATTGATAAAGGGTTGACAGTGTCCTGTCATTTTATTGTTGAAGTGGACAAATGTCGCATTACTTTTTTCGCCTGTGGGGTCATTGTCCAGTACAGTTCTTTGTAAGCTTGAACATAGTTGGTGACATCACCCATCTTCTTCTTCTTCTTCGTTCGTGGGCTGCAACTTCCTCGTTCACTCGTATACATGTACACGAGTTGCCTTTTTCGTGCATGATCATTTTTTACCCCGCCTTGTAGGCAGCCATACTCCGTTTTCAGGAGTATTGCCCATCAGCCTCTGCTCATCTCCTTCTCCAACCCCTATACCAGCTGTGTGCATTTGCATACATTTCTATATGTGAACATGCTGAATTGAAATTGAATTAATGCAAATACATCTTGATTACATGGAAGTGAATAGACAGTAAGCCAATGAGGGGGAGAAGAAAGAGGCTGTGTCACCAAAAAATAAATCCATCAGGGAGAGTGCCAGCCCATCAGCCTGCTTTCTCATGAATGTCTTGGTATTCATAGCATTTCACTGATTATTGTGTAGTGGCTGCTCATGCATGCACGCACACACGCAATATGCGCATATACACGCATTCTTTGGGGAAGCCAGACTGCTGATGTTTCTGGATTACATCCTGTGTCATCATGTTTCCACAGTACAAATGCTGTGTCAGTTCACACCTTTCAGATATATATTATATGTATCTTTGTTTTTTGGTCTCTCCGCCTAAGTTTGTAAGTTACATGATTCTGAACACTGCTCCAGTCACTTTCATTGTCTTGGGGACTGGATTAGTGGGTGTGTTTTGAAATATCCCAGGATTCATCAGTGTGATGCTGTGTTTTAGTTTAACAAATAAACACCTGAGAGCTGACTGTATTCTGGCTTAATGGGCAGGTGATACTTCAGTATTTAGGTAGTTTTGTGTGTGTGTGTGTGTGTACACAACACAGAAGAGGTGATGTGTGACTGTACATTCACAAGCATATATGTATACTCGCTGTTGAGTTCCGTGTACATACAGTACACTTGAATACTTAAAAACAAGCATGTAAGTGTGCACATCACACACACACACACACACACACACACACATGCACACACACACACCACTTGTTCATTCACTCTCTCTTGTCTCTCCCAGTCATGCATCCTGCAATTAGCATTCCCTTCTAGTTCTACTTTTCTAGTTTCTCCTTTCTTGTCTTGCTGCTGACTGCGACAGCTTGACAGTACTTCCTGGAGTGTGTGTGTGTGTGAGAGAGAGCCTGCATCAGTGCATGCCTGCCTCTGTGTGTGTGTGTGTGTGTGTGTGTGTGCAACTTGATGATAGGAGTTGTAAAGTGAGATGATTCCTCAATGAGCTGAGTTAGTTCCGGCTGAGCAGTTTCACTGTATGTAACAACATTTGGAATGAATTTGATCCGTTCTTTGGGAACCTTCTAGTTCAAGGGTTTGAGTTTACTGGTGTTTTCAATATTTGTTTTATTTTTGTGTTTGTTTTTGTTAGTACAAATGGTTTCATGGTGAGTGTGTGTGTGTGTGTGTGTGTTGGAACCACTTGCATGAGAAAAATGACTGTCCCCATTTTCCTTACACTTTCTGATTTGTAGTATGATGTACCGTCTGTGACATAACCTATGATTTACATCATTCATCATCATCATTGGTCTTGTAACCCAGGGATGGGGTTGTGGAAGCATCACTGAAAAATCTTTGACAATCTCCCACCATCTGTCTCCGTCGCGGGTTGCTCTCTGAGCCTGGGTGAAAGACAAGCCTGTCCACTCCTGGAAGTTATCTTTCCCTCCTCTTCTTCTGTCTGCCTCTTCGTCTTCCTCCTGGCACTGTGCCTTGCAGGATGGTTTTTGTCAGGCCTGCTGATCTCGTTCAGTCATTGCATGTCCGTACCACATCATTTTTGTTTTCTTCCCAAATGCTGTAGTTATTCTGTTTCTGACCTTCATCGATACTACTACAGATGAGAATGCCAAAATATTGAGCTAATCTAGATATCATATGCACATTGGAAAAAAAGAAAAAGCGTACATGCATACATGTGTGTTTGTTCAAACTGAAGAATGCTGCTTCTTCAGTTCTTGATGATAAGAAGTGTGTGTGTACATGAGTATTTCCTCATGTGTGTGCGCATGAGTGTGAAATATATTTCACTATACACATTTAGAGAACAAGGAGAAGTCTGTTTCTCACTTGGCTGATCATGCTATTTTATCAAACAAGCTGACACTTGTTTTTTTATCGAGCATGCTGACTTAGTTTTTTCTTATCAAGCAAGCTAACACTTGGTTTTTAAGTTGACACTTAATTTCTAAGCTTTTTTCTTTTCTTTTCTTTCTTTTTAGTAGACACTGTTTTTATCAAGAAAACTGACACTTGTGTTTTACCGAGTATGCTGACACTTGGTTTTTATCAAGCAAGCTGACGCATGACATCTGGGTTTTATCAAGCAAGCTGACCCATGGTTTTTATTGAGCGAACTGACACTTGACTTTCTTTTTTTTTTTTCTTTTTCTTTTTTTTCCAAACAAGCTGATATGCGACATCTGGTTTTTATCATGCAAGCTGACATGCGACATCTGGTTTTTATCATGCAAGCTGACATGCGACATCTGGTTTTTATCAAGCAAGCTGACATGCGCGCACACGCACACACATGTATACCATGTACATACACACACAGGCACATACACACAGGCACATACAGTCACACACACACACACACATGTATACTATGCACACACACACACACACACACACACGTATACCATGTACAATGGAGCATTCTCATCATAATTTAGGATCCCTGTGTGTAAATTCTGGTGCACCCTTCTGCTGCCAGCTGCAGACAAACAATACACATGAAGAAGCTAATTAACTTCAGTTCAGGTGACATTGGCTGCCGCTGATTAGAAACCAACACCATAGACAAAAGAAGAAAATGGGAACACTCCAGCCCCTCTTTTATTAAAAACTAACAGTTAAGAAAAGAGACTGAAAATATGATGAAAATACTGACACATTGATTCTTTAAAAAAAAAAAACAAAAAAAAAAAAGCAAACAAAACAAAACAAACAAACAAACAAAAAAAAAACACCCAAAAAACAGTTTTTCACTTGTGTTGGTTAAATATTTTCACAAGCACTGTGAGTTGTTAGCTTGTCAGTCACAACACAGTGTCCTGTGATCACGTATGGCATGTTTAGAGTAGATTTTAAAGGGTGTGTGGCCAGACACACTAACTGGAGGCAAAGCCCTCATGGATCAGGAGTGATTCGTGATGCACAATGAAACTGAAATATATTATGTATAAATTATAATACATATATACATGTATGTATGTGTCTGTGTGTGTGGTAAACAACAGTGAGAGAGAGAGAGAGAGAGGGGGGGGGGGGTTACAATATAGGCACATTGTGGCATAAAACATGCATACACACACAAACAAACACACACACACACACACAAAGGTGCTGTCCATAATGCAAATGATTGGCAGGCTGTTGGAGCTGTTATGTGACAGGGAAACCAAAACATTGTCAGCTGTTGGTGGTCTGCAGTGTAACTGTCAGCCTGTGTTGTGTTGTGATGTATGCGGGGAGGGGGGGGGGGGCAGGTCAATGTCTGATAATTTATGCAATGATGGGACCCATTGTTTTTTAGTGGGTGTACTGTATATATGTATGTGTAAGGATAAGTCAAGTCAGAGTTCTGACCAGCGTTCATAGCATGTGGACATGTCGGTGTGTCTGCCTGTGCATGTGCCTGACACGTGCTTTCACTCAGCCTGGGAAATAGGTATGGCTGCCGTAGGAAGATTTGTAAACGTACGTGGGTGTTTGTGTACGATCCTTAGTTTAATTTCTTTTCACTTCTAGTGATTTTGGACGAAGGTGGGGGGGAATGATGGGAAGGGGGGTATAATCACTGTTCACATTCGTGAGTGAGTAAATGTGTGTGTGTGTGAATGAACATGCCTGAGAATATGAATGTTTGCAGGTGTATGATTTTTTTTTTTTTCATTTATTCCAGTCAAACACACACACACACACACACACACACACTAATGCTGACACACACACACACACACTCTCTCTCTCTTTCTTTCTGTACTAGTATAAGAGATTGCTAAAAACAAAAACAAAAAAAGATAATAATTATAAAAAAAAAGAAAAAAAAAGAAGATACAAATGATTGAAAGTCCAACTCTTTAACCACTTGGTTGTTGCGTTCATCGCCTTCCCAAAATAATGGTCTCCATGTTACATGTCTGATGTGATGTTTTCAGGGAACAACCCGTACAGCTCCACAGCAGAGAACCTGCAGGTTGGCGGGGAACAATGTCGCTTCTTCAACCTGGCCCGCTTGGATACAGACAGGCTAAGTCAGTGTATATGCTGTGTGTGTGTGTGTGTGTGTGTGTGTGCATGCATGTGCATCAGTGTGTGTGCGTCAGTGTGTGTGTTTGTGTGTGTGTGGGCGTCAGTGTGTGTCTTTGTGTGTGAGTGTGTGTACGTGTGCATTCTTTGGTCTTTCTTTGTGAGCGCTCTGACTTAATCTTTTTGTTACCTGTTTGTTTGGAAAAGGAAGGCTTGTGTTTACACCTTTTGTGTTTTTGTTGGGGTTTTTTCTGTTTTGTGGCTATGACTCCCACATTCACTTGTGTGCTTTTTTTGGCTTCAACATGTCTGACGGTTTTGACCCCACAATGTAGACAGTCACACTCCATGTGGGGGGAAACTGAAGGCTTTTAAAAAGAAATTTTAGATGCAGACGAACAAACAATTGAAAGAATAAAAAGAAGTGAAAACTTAGTATTGATACCATCAAGTCCACCAATCTCTTTTGTCAGCAGCTTAGTGCAGCAGACACATTGTAAAAAAAAAAAAAAGATTTTCCTTCAGTCAGTATGGACTATGGTTTTGTCTGTCTGTGTTTGGTAATGGAAAATTTTCAGTCTGGGAAAAAGCATGGAATTTTGTTTTGTCACATATTCAGTGGGAGGAAGGTGGCAGAACTGTTTAGATGTGATATTGTTGTTGTCTTCAGTTTAACGTCTGTCCACTTGAACTTGAAGGGATATTAGACGGAGAAAAACAAAACAAAACAACAAAAAAAAAAAACACCAACAACAAAAACCCATCCCGTGGGGGTAGGGGCTGTGAGAGGGGGAGGGGTAAAAGTGTGTGTATGTGTGGAGGGTGAATAGGGAGAGACAACGCTAGGAAAAATGGAAACGTTATAAACGCCAACATCAAACAACTATAACATCTGTAACAAATGTCCTATAGGACTATGCAGCAAACCTTCTGCAATAACAAATAACATATTGGAATTGTTAATAACACATTCAAAAGAACTTTTGGTGAAGTCTGGCAAAAAACATTTTAGATTCTGACATTCGAATATTACATGGTTGCTAGAAATATGTTCTCCACATATGCATCTGACATCTTTGCTGAACTTTGTTATAAAAGCGTTCAGTTTTATCCTGTTTGATAATGTATGAATCTGCCTTAATCTTATTGAATTACTGTATGTATTTGACTGATTGATAGTTCCCGGTAGTTGATCATTAATTACACTATGGTTTAAAGCTTTGTAGTTTTCCTGGTATAATTCTCTGTACTGATACAGCGTGAGGGAGGGTAAGGATTGGATTGCCACCCTCACCCTTTCATCAAGTTTTGACTGGAAAATCAAACTGAGCATCTAGTCATTTCGGATGAGATGATAAACCCAGGTCCCATGTGCAGCATGCACTTGGCGCACTTAAAAGAGCCCATGGCAACAAAAGTGTTGTCACCTGGCAAAAATCTGTACAAGAAATCCACTCTGATTTGTACACAGATATATATATATATATATATATATATATATATATATATATATATATATATATAAAAGTTAAGTATTCTCGTACCAACACACTATTCTAATTTTGTTCATTCTTGCTTGGTACAGTTGGCATTCGAAACTGAACCATTTGCAGATTCCGGAAGCATGAAAATGAAGCTTTGTTTGAATGATCAAATCAAATCAACAATTTTCCATTGATTTTCGCTATTTTTAGTGAAGCACCCTGTTTTTTTCTGCAGTGGTCTCGTGTCGTGCTGGTCCAGGGGTGTTGTAGCAGGCATGTAGCTGTGGGGCAGAAAGAGTTAACCCTTTACTGGTGCGGGGGGGGGGGGGGGGGGTGGGGGGGGGGGTAGAGGATGAGGTATGTGAGTGTATGCATGCCTACACTGTGGGAGCAACAGGATATTGGAACGTATATATATATATATCTTTGTATATATGTGTGTGGGGTTGAGGGTGGGAGATATGGGCGTATGTGCGTGTGCTTGTGCAAGTAAGTGTTCATCTCTGTGAGTGTGTGTGTGTGTTTGTGTGTGTGTGTGTGCCGTGGAAGCTGCGATACGTAGACTAGAAATGAGTGTGTGGAGGAGGGGGGTAGAGGAGGTGCAGGGTAATGTGTGTGTGTGTGTGTGTGTGTGTGTTGGAGCTCATGTACGTTTATATGTATTTGACTGTGCTTTCATATCTGTGAAACTGCATGTTTGGTGCATATCTGTTATGCATGTGTGGGTGTATGTGTGAATGTGTGTCTTCATGTTTTACATTTATTTGCTTATTTATCATCATTGTTGTCTTATTTATTTATTTATTATTATTATTATTATTACTACTACTACCTTTTTCTATATTATTTATTTGCTTATTTATCATCATTGTTGTCTTATTTATTTATTTATTATTATTATTATTATTACTACTACCTTTTTCTATATTATAATTATTATTTATTTATTTATTTATGTAAGCTTATCTATTATTTATTCTCCTTTTTTTTTTTTCAAGGCCTGACTAAGCACGTTGGGTTACGCTGCTGGTCAGGCATCTGCTTGGCAGATGTGGTGTAGTGTATATGGTTTTGTCCGAATGCAGTGACGCCTCCTTGAGCTACTGAAACTGAAACTGAAACTGTGTGGTTCACTCAGAGAAACTGCCGTTCTCCATACGGGTGCTGCTGGAGTCGGCGGTGCGGAACTGCGACAACTTCCATGTGCTGGAGAAGGACGTGCAGAACATCCTCAACTGGTCACCCGACATGGACTCCAGTATGGAGATCCCCTTCAAGCCTGCCAGGGTCATTCTGCAGGACTTCACGTGAGTGTGGGAATGTGTGTATGTGTGTGAGTGGTGTGGGGTGTGTGTGTGTGTGTGTGTGTGTGTGGTGTGTGTGTGTGTGTGTGGGGTGTGTGTGTTGTTGGGTGGAGGTAGGGGCATGCACAGCATTCTGCACATACATGTCCCATGACATTGAGTCCAGTGTGGAGATCCTTTTCAGACCTGCCATGGTCATCCTGCTGGACTTCCCCTGAGTGTTGGGATGTGTGTGTGTGTGTGTTGGGGGAGAGGGTACAGGGAGGTGTGTGTGTGGGGGGGGGGGGGGGGGGGCGTACACAACATTCTGCACACTTCAAGACTTAAAGACTTCAAGACTATTGGCTTCAAATAGTCAAATGTGATATGCGCCAATAAATTAGATACATTTCTGCCTGTCAAAAAACCCTGACAACTCACTGTCTGTCGAAACCACTGACGAGAATCACAAATCTGTGGTACAGCACTGTCATACGCCAAGTCTTTCCACAGTCCAACACTTTAAAACAGCAAGAAAGAGTAGTCACTTATGACAAGTAAATGACTCAGCCATTTAAACATGATATTTTAGTGCAGTATATGGTCTTTTTCTGTCCTTCATCACATACTGACACTGTCGGCTCTTCCTTCACCAGAACGTTCATGGTTATTAACCATTCCAAGATAACACCAGTCTAACATAGATCTGTCATTTGAATATGAATAAATCACAAGTGGAGTGATGGTCTAGAGGTAACGCGTCCGCCTAGGAAGCAAGAGAATCTGAGCACGCTGGTTCGAATCACGGTTCAGCCGCCGATATTTTCTCCCCCTCCACTAGACCTTGAGTGGTGGTCTGGACACTAGTCATTCGGATGAGACGATAAACCGAGGACCCATGTGCAGCATGCACTTAGCGCACATAAAAGAACCCACGGCAACAAAAGGGTTGTTCCTGGCAAAATTCTGTAGAAAAATCCACATCGATAGGAAAAACAAATAAAACTGCATGCAGGAAAAAATACAAAAAAAAGGGTGGCGCTGTAGTGTAGCGACGCGCTGTCCCTGGGGAGAGCAGCCCAAATTTCACACAGAGAAATCTGTTGTGATAAAAAGAAAAAAGAAAAGATAAAGTACATTTCTTTTTTTTCTTTTTTCTTTTTTAAGCTTTCTTACTGAACATAACTGCACAAACACCGATCAAACTGTGTGTAATAATCACATACCAGAATCTTACTGTAGCGCTAGCAGAAGATCTAATCACCTTTGTTTTAAAACACACATCCCCCAACATGGACTGCAGTGTGGAGATCCCCATCAAGCCTATCAGGGTAATCCTGCATGACTCAATGGTAGTGTGGGTGTGTGTGTAGGAGTGGGATGGTGGAGGGGGATAGGGGTTGGTGGATAGAGGCATTGGTAGGGGAAAGAGTAGTTTTTTTTGGGGGGGTGGGTGGTAGGGAGGGGTATTGGGGAAAGGGTAGTGTGGGATTGGGTAGGTAGTGTTTGTGGTGTCGAGGGGAGTTGAAGTTGGAGTTGGGGTGGTTGTGTGCGTGTGGGTTTTTGTGTGTTGGTTCATGAGTGTGTGTGTGTGTGTGTGTGTGTGTGTGTGTGTGTGTGTGAACTTGTATATACATGCGTGTGTGTGTGGGTGTTGTCATGTTACTTGTGTTTGGCATGTTATTGTAAAGCATTTTGAGATGCTTAAAAGTGGTATATGTATATATATAATATAGATGGACTACTGTTCATTCTTCTTCTTCTTATAACAGTTATCATTGTCATCAACAGTATGATATGATATATTATTACTGTATCAGTAATTGTGTTGAAAAAGTGACAGTTCCTGGGTTCCTTCTGTGCCACTAGTAAATGTACAGGCTGTTAGTTAACTCACTCAGTACGGCCAGTCCTCTCTTCTCCTCTATACAGACCCCTCGGATGTCCAGTGGGTGTCTGAATGACCCAACCTTTACCTTCCGTCGTCAGAATTGTGGTATTCTTTGTCAACATTCACGTCTTCAGTATAAGAGCCTTCCGCTTGCAATATTTTGATGATGGTAACTGGGGTGAAACGCTGTTAACGTCGTCTCTTTCGCCGTTCGTATGGAGAGAGTTAAGACAAAAAACAACAATAAACAAAAAAAACAACAACTGGGCAGTCACAAAGCGACCTTTGAGCTGCAAGCACAAAGAGTCAAACTCACAAAGGGATTAATTAACATCAGACAAATGATTTTGAGGTTCATGCCCTTAACCCTTTCGCTGCCAGGAAAATAAGATTTAAGTGAAATCTATTTGCCAGGGTTTTTTCACAAAAAACGGGTATAAATTTTCAAAAAATTCTGTGCTCTTTGTTATTGGAGAAAGACCCATAAAATTATATATTTTCTGAAAGGGAAATGAATAAAGAATACAAAACACATGATGTTTTCCCATTTTATGCATTTTAAGTGACATGCTGTTGTTTTGAAATCAGTGTTTTGTTTTTTGTCACATTTTCAACTTGTTCATTACAAACATTAGTCTGGTAATTTGCACAAAAATATCATTTTCTGGACAAATGGATATCTGCACACACAAAATCATACTAGAACAACCACAATATAAAAAAACTGAAAAAGAAATAGATGCATTGTGACTTCTGCAAGTGATAATATGGATGTGAGGCCACGCCCCCTCAGTCTCCATCCCCCTCCTCTTCACCCCTCTCACACCGTCACTTCATCAGACCGTGTTGGCTGAGTGCCAAGAAAATAGCTCATACGGTGCCCTGCTAAAAATTCGTCTGCTAGAGTTGAACAGCCTGCATCACTCACTGATAGTTGTATCTTGGCCACTCTCTTGATTGCTCCCTTTATTTTCTATCAAATCGTCCTATAAATGTTCACCACTGTCTTCTCCTTCGAATTTATGCTCCAATTCTTTCTGAGCATTAGCTGAAGAAAGTAATCTTGGTTGATTTAGTTCGCCACGAGCGCATGTCTTGAGCACGGAGTCAGTCCGACATTTTGTTGAGCGAGCGAGGAGAGGAGCCAGGCAAAGACTGCGGCCAGTAACCCAACCAAAACGTTCAAATAAAGGACTGCCTTATGACGCAGATGGTGTTTCTAGCTATGAATAGAATCCAGAAAGATTCCCCAAGCTAAAGCTACCAGCATTTTTGTCAACGAACTGAATGCAAAGCAGGGAAAAGTCAGAATATTTCGATGACGAGTTATCTCGTCATGCAGGCAGCGAAGCATACATGCTTGCCATGACGAGTTATCTCGTCATGCAGGCAGCCTAGGGGTTAAAAAAAAAAGCATGTATGTGCGTGTGTTGTGTTGTGTTGTGTGTGTGTGTGTGTGTGTGTGTGTGGTGGGGGCGGGGGTGTGTGCAAGAATATGCATGTAACTTGTACGTAGTCATTTTAGTGTTTAGATATGTATGTTTTATACTTTGGTTTTTGCATTGTTCAGCACAATAAAGCATGTTTTACATGGAGAGGCACTATGTAACATGAAATCATCATTGTTAATATGAATATTTTGGAGGAGGAGGAATTTTTGTTTGATTAATGACCCATTACAGATACTGGTGATAGTAGACATTATTATTATTATTATTATTATTGGTGTTGTTGTGATTTAATTTTTTAGCAGCAGTAACAGTAGTATTATCACCATCATCATTATTTGTAATCGTAGAAGTATCAGTAGTACTACAACTAGTATTATTATTATTATTATTATTATGATGATGATGATGATGTAGATGGAAGAATTTATACATAATGTTCCATTACACATACTGGTGATTGTAGTAGATATATTACTAATAATATTATTGTTATAGTTATTATAATTATTATCATTATTATTATTATTACTTCTGGCTGCTGAGAAAAGCTACTGTAATTTCTTTGACTACTAATATTATTGTTATCATTATCATCATCATCATTATTATTATTAATATTATTATTATTTCTGGCTGTTGAGAGAAGCAGCTGTAATCAACATTTTGCTGCCATGATATACGGTACCGTGTCATTTGAACTGATCAATCCAAACCAGGCCTGTCTGTTTGCTCTTCTTGGCCAAAATTCCGCTGGCAAATCGGTGATAATACATCTGGCTATTATGATAGTCTGCAGCCAACAATGTCTGTGCAGTGGGGTGCCAGTGGTGGTGGACTTTGCGTCCATGCGGGAGGCGGTGAAGCGCCTGGGTGGTGACCCCAAGAAGATCAACCCTGTGTGCCCGACCGACCTGGTCATCGACCACTCTGTGCAGGTCGACGTGTCGCGCAGGTCAGTTCCTCGTCTGGGTGGGTGGCGGGTTTTTGTTATCGTCTTTGTTTTTTGTTTTTTTTTCTTTCTTTCTTTCTTTCCTTCTCTGTGAATGTGCAGGGAAGGCGGTTGGTTTGGTTTGTTTGTTGTTGTTTTTCTGCCCATTGTAGTATTCATTCCATCTCCTACAAATTCCCCACCACAGTTTTTTTTTTTTTTTTTTTTTCTTTTTTTCTCCTTGTGCAGAGAGGGGTTTTTTTCCCGTAGGAAAAGGAGTTTTTTTGTTTGTTGTTGTTGTTTTTTTTCTCACACAGTGTGTTTTCTTATCCCCCCCCCCCCCCCCCCCACCTCATCAGCTTTTTCTATTTTCCGAGAGTTTATTTTATTCATCACTTTGGCAGGGATCCTCCCCCCACCCCTCCTCCCCCTCCTCCCTTTATCACTCCCATACAAAACCCTCCTTGAGCAGGGATTTTTTTCTCCTTTGGGGAAGGAGTTTATTTTATTCATCACTTTGGCAGGGATCCTCCCCCCCCCCCCTCCCCCTCCTCCCTTTATCACTCCCATACAAAACCCTCCTTGAGCAGGGATTTTTTTCTCCTTTGGGGAAGGAGTTTATTTTATTCATCACTTTGGCAGGGATCCTCCCCCCCCCACCCCCCCTCCCCCTCCTCCCTTTATCACTCCCGTACAAAACCCTCCTTGAGCAGGGATTTTTTTCTCCTTTGGGGAAGGAGTTTATTTTATTCATCACTTTGGCAGGGACCCTCCCCCCACCCCCCTCCCCCTCCCTTTATCACTCCCATACAAAACCGTCCTTGAGCAGGGATTTTTTTCTCCTTTGGGGAAGGAGTTTATTTTATTCATCACTTTGGCAGGGACCCTCCCCCCCATGCCCCCACCCCTCCTTATCACTCCCCCACAAAACCCTCCTTGGGCAGGGAGTTTTTTTCCCCCATGAGCACAAAAGTGTCTTTTTTTCCCCCTTGTGTAGGGATTTTGTGTGTGTTTTTTTGGGGGTGGGTGGGCATGGATTAGGAGGGGGGCAACAGGGAGGTTTTTCCTTCATATGCAGGGAGTTTTTTCCCCTTTGGGCAGGGAGCTTTTTTTTTTTGTCTTCATGTGCAGGGAGCTTTTCCCCCACTTGGTATCTCCCCCAATCCGCTATCACACTTGTGCATCTTTTTTTTCTCTCCTTTATGCAGGCTTAAAGTTTTTTTGTTTTTTTTTCTATTCGTATTTGTGCAAGTTGGTGACATGGTTGTTGTTTTTTTTGTTACTCGTTCATTACATGTTGTGTGTGTATGTGTATGTATGCCAGTGTGTGTATATGTGTGTGTGTGTGTGTGTGTATGTGTGTGTGCCTTTGATTTTTTGGGGGGAATGGGTGTTAACTCAGCTGCCTGCTGTGTACGTTTTGTTTCTCCCTCTTTCACACCTCCACGTCAGTGTTCAGTCCCTTGTTCTCTTTCTGTGTTCAGTTCGCTGCCCTACATAGGTTGTATTTCTTTTGTCTTCTCTCTCTCTCTCTCTCTCTCTCTCTCTCTCTCTCTTTATCCTCCAGTCATGGTAGCAGCAGCTTGTCAGCATGCTTATATATTCATTGTTACATGTTTTGTTGTATTTACTTGAAAAGCTTTACATGACAATGGGGCGTTACTGCGGACATGTTTTGTAGCTGGCATTCTCATGCCACTCCCCCCCCCCCCCCCCCACCCTGCTCCCACCTCCCTTCCCCAGTCCCCAGCATCACTCAACTCCACCCTCCCCCCCACAAAATGATCCACTTCCTGAGTACTTCGGGGAACAAAGTTGCAGCATCCCAGTGCAAAAAGGTGTTGAACTACTAAGCATTGAAGACAAAGTGCTAAATATAGAATACAGAGGGAAATAGGCTGATGGGTGTGAGGAAGACTAGAATGTGAGTCTGTGTAGTCATCACCAGGATAAGGTTATCAGTTGGTCTGTCCGCACATGTGTGAGTGTGTGTGTATCTGTGTGTGTGTGTGTGTGTGTGTGTGTGAGATAAAATTTTTACATTGTCATTGTATCTGGGCCAGCTTTTTCTATTTTCCTAGAACTTTGCATGACTTTTTTTTTTTTTTTCCCCACTGTTTTGAGGTTAATGACCAGTTTGATATTTGATCTAAAGGTCTTGGTAAAAATCTTAACAAAGGTCGTCCATGTCACCAAAAACATGCGTAACAGCCACATAAAGCAGGAAGGCAACAAAGGTTTCAGCAGATGGTGTTTTTTTTTACATGATTGTTATATATACCTGCAACTTTTGAACAAGCATGAGCGCTGAAACCTGTTTTGTTTTCAGACACTGATACATGATTGTTTGAACAAGAGTTGGTATTGATACAGAATTGTATGAACAATAGAGTTAGTACTGATACATGATTGTATGGACAATAGAGTTAGTACTGATACATGATTGTATGGACAATATAGTACTGATACATGATTGTATGGACAATATAGTACTGATACATGATTGTATGGACAATAGAGTTAGTACTGATACACAATTGTGTGAACAATAGAGTTGGTACTGATACATGATTGAATGAACAATAGAGTTGGTACTGGTACATGATCGTATGAACAATAGAGTTAGTACTGATACATGATTGTATGAACAATAGAGTTGGTACTGATACATGATTATATGAACAATAGAGTTAGTACTGATACACAATTGTGTGAACAATAGAGTTAGTACTGATACACAATTGTGTGAACAATAGAGTTGGTACTGATACATGATTGAATGAACAATAGAGTTGGTACTGATACATGATTGTATGGACAGTAGAGTTAGTACTGATACACAATTGTGTGAACAATAGAGTTGGTACTGATACACAATTGTGTGAACAATAGAGTTGGTACTGATACATGATTGAATGAACAATAGAGTTGGTACTGGTACATGATCGTATGAACAATAGAGTTGGTACTGAGATATGATTGTATGAACAATAGAGTTTGTACTGATACACGATTGTGTGAACAATAGAGTTGGTACTGATACATGATTGAATGAACAATAGAGTTGGTACTGGTACATGATTGTATGAACAATAGGAGTTAGTACTGATACATGATTGTATGAACAATAGAGTTGGTACTGATACATGATTGAATGAACAATAGAGTTGGTACTGGTACATGATCGTATGAACAATAGAGTTAGTACTGATACATGATTGTATGAACAATAGAGTTAGTACTGATACATGATTGTATGAACAATAGAGTTAGTACTGATACATGATTGTATGAACAATAGAGTTAGTACTGATACATGATTGAATGAACAATAGAGTTGGTACTGGTACATGATCGTATGAACAATAGAGTTAGTACTGATACATGATTGTATGAACAATAGAGTTAGTACTGATACATGATTGTATGAACAATAGAGTTAGTACTGATACATGATTGTATGAACAATAGAGTTGGTACTGATACAGGATTGTATAAACAATAGAGCTGGCACTGATGCACGATTGTATATTGACTGAAAAGCTTGAAGCAGTGACTAGTTTTTATTGTACCTTTTTTTTACCCTTGACTTAGAGTAGATGCAAATGTGGTGATAGCATTTGGATGGCCGTAGTGGCCGGCGAGGCTCTAAGCACCATAATTTGATTTGATTTGATTTGAACAACAGAGTTGGTACTGATACATGATTGTGTATGAACAATAGAGTTGGTACTGATGCATGTTTGTATGAACAATAGAGTTGGTACTGATGCATGTTTGTATGAACAATAGAGTTGGTACTGATGCATGTTTGTATGAACAATAGAGTTGGTACTGATACATGATTGTATGAACAATAGAGTTGGTACTGATACATGATTGTATGAACCATAGAGCTGATACTGATACACAAATGTATGAACAATAGTGTTGGTACTGATACACAAACGTATCAACAGTTGAGTTGGTCTACAATCAGCTCCAAGCTCCATGGTCGGCCACCGCTCTTTCTCCATCCCAGGACCTCACTGCTCTTTCCAGTCTGACATTTAAATCCCACCTCTTTTCCAAAATAGCTCTCTGCCTTCCTCTCCCTGTCTCTCTTCAGTTTCTCCAGCTTTTCTGTATGTATTTTAGGTTGGTTTTTTTTTTTTCTTTTTTCTTTTTTTTTGGTCCTTAATCCCCTCTGAATCAGCGTTTGTTATGCATGCGTGTGAATGACTGGCGTGAAAGCGCTTGAATTTGCCTCTGGACAAGATTCAATGCTATATAAATGCCTTTTATGTATATCATATATTATTATTATTATTATTGTTATTATTGATTTATGAGTGGAGTTGAAGGGAAGGAAGGGTGCCCAGGGGATTGGGGGGTCAGTGGTGGGAGGGAGTGGGGATTGGGTGGGGTGAGGGTGAAGGGGTGTGGTGGAGTGGCAGGGGAGTCTACAGCAGGAGGAGACAAAAGTTTTGTGAAATGCAACAAAGTTTAATGCTGACTGTGACCAGGCGGTTCTGGTTTTGTGTGTTATCTCTTGCAGCACCCACCACTACTCCCCTAATCCTGGGGGGGGTGTGGCCGCTGCCGCCGGGCCCAAGGTGGGGTCAGAGGTCAGGTCAAGGTCAGCCACATGCAAATGTTCCCGGTCAGAGTTCCCAGTTCTTGACCCCGTATGCCCTTTCCATGGATGCAAAACGTCTGGGTCAGTCATTTTCTGTGACACGGAAGCTTTTTTTTTGGAAGATTCTTTTTTCTTTCTTTTTTTTTTTCTTTTTTTAAAATCAATCGCTTTGTTATTATGCTTACTACTTTTCTGTCTCTTTAATTTTTTGTTTCGATTTATTGCTTGGTTTTTGCTTGTGAGATATTGTTGTTGATAGTTAGAGTCCTGTCTCTGCCCCTGACTTTTATTTTTTTAACCCCTGTTTTTTTTAGATTTGAAATCAAATTTCTTTTATTTGTATCGATTTTTTTTTTTCAAAGATTTTCAGACTAGACTTTTTTCTCCTTTTTTATTTATTTATTTTTGTTGTTGTTAAACTTGGGTAATTTGTATTTAGCGGTTAGTTTGAAACAATATTAAACCACATGTGTATATGCCTGCTCGCACATTTTGCTGGAGTCTCTCTTTTTTACGTAGTGATATGAATTTTTGACATCAGATGACCTTTTGCTTCTGTCATGTATTCTCTGCACCTGGGGCCATATTGTTGTCGGTGGATTTTTCAGTCATTTGCACAGTACTGAATTATTATAGAGATATAACAAGCACCAGGGGCCATATTCTTGTCGGTGGATTTTTCAGTCATTTGCACAGTACTAAATTATTATAGAGATATAACAAGCACCAGGGGCCATATTCTTGTCGGTGGATTTTTCAATCATTTGCTCAGTACTAAATTATTATAGAGATATAACAAGCACCTGGGGCCATATTCTTGTCGGTGGATTTTTCAGTCATTTGCACAGTACTGAATTATTATAGAGATATAACAAGCACCAGGGGCCATATTCTTGTCGGTGGATTTTTCAGTCATTTGCACAGTACTGAATTATCATAGAGATATAACAAGCACCAGGGGCCATATTCTTGTCGGTGGATTTTTCAGTCATTTGCACAGTACTGAATTATTATAGAGATATAACAAGCACCAGGGGCCATATTGTTGTCTGTGGATTTTTCAGTCATTTGCACAGTACTAAATTATTATAGAGATATAACAAGCACCAGGGGCCATATTGTTGTCTGTGGATTTTTCAGTCATTTGCACAGTACTAAATTATTATAGAGATATAACAAGCACCAGGGGCCATATTGTTGTCTGTGGATTTTTCAGTCATTTGCACAGTACTAAATTATTATAGAGATGTAACAAGCACCTGGGGCCATATTGTTGTCTGTGGATTTTTCAGTCATTTGGACAGTACTAAATTATTATAGAGATATAACAAGCACCAGGGGCCATATTGTTGTCTGTGGATTTTTCAGTCATTTGCACAGTACTAAATTATTATAGAGATATAACAAGCACCTGGGGCCATATTCTTGTCAGTGGATTTTTCAATCATTTGCTCAGTACTAAATTATTATAGAGATGTAACAAGCACCAGGGGCCATATTGTTGTCTGTGGATTTTTCAGTCATTTGGACAGTACTAAATTATTATAGAGATATAACAAGCACCAGGGGCCATATTGTTGTCTGTGGATTTTTCAGTCATTTGCACAGTACTAAATTATCATAGAGATATAACAAGCACCAGGGGCCATATTGTTGTCTGTGGATTTTTCAGTCATTTGCACAGTACTAAATTATTATAGAGATATAACAAGCACCTGGGGCCATATTCTTGTCAGTGGATTTTTCAATCATTTGCTCAGTACTAAATTATTATAGAGATATAACAAGCACCTGGGGCTATATTGATGTCTGTGGATTTTTCAATCATTTGCTCAGTACTAAATTATTATAGAGATATAACAAGCACCTGGGGCCATATTGTTGTCTGTGGATTTTTCAGTCATTTGCACAGTACTAAATTATTATAGAGATATAACAGTCAATACAGTATCAGAAACACCAGGCTTTTTAAATTTTCAGTCAGATCATAGGGGGGAAAAAGAAAGAAAAAAAGAAGAAAAGATTTCAAATGAAGGAAGAAGGTTGTTTCAGTTGGGCGAAAGGAAAAAAATAGAGGGCTTGAATTGTTTATTTTTGGAAACATTAAATGGTTATTTTGGAAAATGGAAGGCTTTTAGATGGAAATACGGAACTTGATGAACTTATAAGGGAACTTGGAATGAGCGAAGTGGGAGTAATGCCACTGAAATGCCACAGATGATAGGGGAAGCTTCCGCCCAAAACAAAAAAAACAACAGCAACAAACAGAAAACTGTATATATATGAAATTTAAAAAATGCAAGGGGAAAACATGATGTAGTATTTGCTGGATAACAGCATGAACAACCAAGATTCAGAACAAAACAGTGTACAACAGCTTGTTAGACTGGCAATGATTTTTTTCTCTTCTATTACAAAACTAACTGTTGTGCTTGTTCTGTTTTTTCTTTCTTGATTTGTGAGACATTCATTTATAATAAAAAAAAAAGTTTTGTTCTGTGTGTATAGTAATTTAATGATGTTTTTAGATGTGACAGTGGAAACAAAATAGAATCTTGCGCACAAGAGTTTTAAAACAAAACACAGAAAAAAACCCATAACAAAACAAAAACAAATGTTGCACAGCTTGCCATTAGTTTGTCATCCCCGCCATGTTGAACTGCGACTGAGGAAAGAAACCTGATGAAAGAGGATGCCGTAATGATAACGATGTTGCTGATTGCTCTGACAGTGCAGATGGTGGTGGTCGGAACACGATACAGCAATAGACCTTTGTAGTTTTTCATGAATTTGTTTTCCGTAATAAACAATGTAGCGTTGTTTCCAAGGCAGCAGGTGGGACAAAACAGTCCTTGAACATTCGTATCACGCGGCTGAAGGCTGAAATGAGAATAATTATTGAACAAACAGAAAGACGACCGATGAAATGAGATAATTTATTGAACAAACAGAAACAGGAAAGACGAAATGAAATTATTTATTGAACAAGCAGAAACAGGATGGATGAAATGAGATGATTTATTGAACAAAGAGAAGACGGATGAAATGCAGTCATTTATTGAACAAAGAGAGGGAGGACAGGTGGTTCATCACAGTCCACAGTATGACAAAGAAAGGGGTGGAGAAAAAAATAAAAGGGTAATAATGGGCCGAAATTGCAGCGTTGTTCTGTACGCATTCTGATTATTATGGTAGCTTTTTTTTTTCCTTACTTTTATTTTTGTAAATAGCTAGAAATAAAATGGAATGAAAAGAAAACCCTGCAATGTGTGTATTCTGTTAGGAAATAGATGGCTGCTTTTAGTTGTGTAGATTCAGCGCAGTATGTGTACATAACTACATGCCTGTATATGAATGTGTATTGTGTGTGCGTGTGTTTGTGTAAGTTTGTGCCTGCCTATGTGTGCGTATGTGTTAGGGTAGCTGTTAGATACACATGTATGTTAAAATGTATGTATGCAGTGTGTGTGTGTGTGCGTGTGTGTGTGTGTGTGTGTTTTTATGTTAACAAAAGCGTTTTTGTAAAGCACCTAGAGCAGATTCCTGGATAGTGTGCTATGTAAGTATCCATTATTATTAGTAGTAGTCAGGCTGTTAGTGTGTTTGACTTTCATGTGATGGGTCCTGGGTCTGATCCCAGCATTGGCGCCTGGTGGGTTAAGGGTGGAGATTTTTTTCGGATCACCTAGTTCAACACATGTGCAGACCTGCTAGTATCTTAACCCTCTTTGCTTTTTGTGCACATGTGCAAAGATCAACTATGAATGCTTAAGATCCTATGGTGGTTTGGTAGGTTTTGGAAACATGAACATACCCAGCATGCACACTTCTGAAAACAGCATGGCTGACTAAACATCACATATTAAAACCATAGGGTGATCATAGGGGTTGTAGCTCACAAACGCAGAATAAGAAAGAAAATATGATGATGATGCCTTTACTTTTTCTTACCTTAAAGCAAAAAAAAGAGAGAGAGGGATGACAACAGTGAAATAAAACTCTTGGCATTATTGTGTGGAAGTAAATGTTTTGGTGTTGTAGTTAATTTTTGTGCTGTTTTTGCATGTGCTGTAAATTTGTGCAGTGTGTTCGCTGTGTAGTTTGTGGTGATCAATGCTATTACCCCCCTCCACCCACTCTCCAACATTTCCGACATATGCTTTATTGTGCAGTCTTCAATTCTCCGCATAATTTTTTGATTATTTTTTAATGTGCTGGATATGAGGATTATGTATTAAATTTGATGGTATAAAGTATGTGTAGTGTTTGTGTTTGTGTATGTGGTTTTCATTTTATTTTAAATGTAGAAATATGTTTTTTAGAATAATAGTTTACTTTTTTTTTCCAGTTTGATGGAGTGTATCTAAATGGTTAGTTGCAAATTGTACTGTTTTTATTTTTATTTTTTTCAAAATACAGGCTTTGTACTATTAACAGGATGAAAGGCATTTGTGGAAAAGTTGTAGTCATATGTCATATATTGATATTTTGCTGAAGGAGTATTTTCCTTTATTTTTCTCCTTTTTTGCTGCAGAGAATGTTATTGTGCTGTGTGTATGTATATATGTGTGTTTGTATGTATGTGTATGTATGTATGAATATGTATACATGTATGTATGTATATATATATATGTTTAATACTGAATGTGTGAAGGATGCTGAATTGGTCTTGTATTTTCTTCATTATTAACACACAAATCTGTTAACATTCCAGATTGCTTTGATAACTAAGTTAGCAAAGTTAGTCTTTAAAAAAAATGATAATAATAATAAAAATTTAAAAAAAACACACCAAAAATCTGGTTTGACTTGCTTCATGACCTTGACCTGACCTTGACCCATCAGCTTCTGGTAGGCAGTTCCATTCTGACCTTGACCCAGTTCATTCATTGAACAGCGTGGGTGTTTCTGTTGCTGGTGTAATACTTAGCCGTCTGACGGGTGATGCAGTGCAGTCCTGTCAGTTCCTGTAGTGTCTTTTCTATATAGTTGGTTGCATTGAATTTCTTTTAGCTTTACTTTCTTTTCTTTCTTTTTTTTAATTTTTTTATTGTATCCCTGAATGTGTTTGTCTCACCTGCAGAATTCTGCATGCTGTTTTTTGTGTATGTTTTACTAACTGTTAATTAACATTTCCCACTTAGAGACTGATTATTTTGGATATATTCAGGTGAGGGGTGGGGGTGGGGTGGGGTGGGGTAGGAGACTTTTTTCAGGGCAAGAGAACATGATTCAGAATGCATACGCACCAAATGTGGGCATGCACCTTCAACAGTTTGTGTTTATGTGTTTGCTAAAGGCATGCGGGTTTATGTGCATACAGTGTGTAGGCACGTGCATATGCTGTTTTTGCATTATGTCCATTTGCCACCACCCCTCGCTCTCCCTCTCTCTCTCTGTCTTTCTCTTGCATGCTTTTTCTTTCTCATATCAGTTTTGTTCTCCTTGCCTGTCTCTGCACTCCAAACGCTTGGACACACCCACCCACACACCCACCCGCACACAGACACACACACCCACCCACACACACACCCACACACCCACCCACACACACACCCACACACCCACCCGCACACAGACACACACACACACACACACACACACACACACACACCCACACACACACACACACACACACACACACACACACACACACACACACACACACACACACACACATCCATGTCCTCTCCTTACCCCCCTCCACCACCCTACAGACTCTTACACACTTGACACACAAACACAGATGCATGCGGATATACACATGCAGGCTTGCACTCTCACACACGCACACATACACACGCACACAACAGACACACACACACACGCACACACACACACACACACACACAACACACACACACAAACAAAAAAAACAACAACCAAAAACAAAACAAAAAAAAACTTTGTTTTTAATTTTTTTTTTTTTAATTGAGTCAGTTTTAGCAATTAAAAAATAATGTCACTAAGAGCATGTGTTCACTCTTTTTGTGAATCATATAATGTTTGCTTGTTTTTTGTCACAACATATTCCTGTGTGTGAAATTCAAGCTGCTTTTTCCTGTGGAGTGTGCTTCAGCACTGCACAGCGCCACCCCAGTTGTTGGGTTTTTTTTGGTTTTTTGTTCGTTTTTCCCCGATTTTTCTGTCAGAAAGTGTATTTGTTTCACGATCAAAGTGGGTTTTTCTGCATAATTTTGCCAGGGACAACAACCCTTTAGTTTTATGTGTGCAAGGAGTACGCTGCATACGAGATCTTGATTTATTGTCTCATCTTAATAACTAGCGTCCACACTATCACTCGGTATAGTGGTGGTGGAATGTTGGGGGTAGGGGTGGGGATAAAAATCCTGGTCCATGAATGCTTTAAACTGATGCAGGTGACACAAAGTTCTTGATACCTTCGTTGGGAAACCTCTCAAGTTTACCGCACAAATTTAATGAAAGAGGTTGTTCAGATGGGTTTGTTTGGGTTTTTTTTTTGTGTGTGTGTTTTTTTCTCCCCCTTCTTCATGTGTGTGTGTGTGTGTGTGTGTTTGCTTATGAATGGGTGTGTGTGAGTGTTTGTATGAGTGAATATGTGTGTGTGCGTGTTTGTGTCAGTGTGTGATTTCAAGGAAGGGAGGTTGTCACATGACAAGATGAATCAACGCTTGCTTGCTTGTGTGTTTATTTGCATGCGGAATCTTTCCGTGTGTCTTTCTCCCTACCCATACTCTAGTCAAGCGTAGCGTGATGTTCTACTGGCTGTATGTAATTAAACATGACCAAGAGAGTCAGTGCTTCATGTGCAAGTGTGGAATGTTTGTGTATCTTTTCCACCTTTCCTTTCGGTGCCTCTAACTTTTCCCTCTGTGAGTGTGGTGTGTGTGTGACTGACCTGCTGATGACTCTGTTGACCCTTTCAGCCTTTTAACCCATTCAGCCCTGAACCTGAGCAGTGTTCTTGTGTCAAATTTGATTTGTCTCATTAAAACGGTGTTCATGTTCCTACATATGCACAAACCATACGGAAATGGGACTAACTTCTACAGTATTTTGGGTGTGTTTAGATGTGATTTGGAGGAAGAACAGTATATTTCCTGTGGTTTTCTTACAGTGGAGTTATGGCCTAGAGGTAACGCGTCTGCCTAGGAAGCGAGAGAATCTGAACGCGCTGGTTCGAATCACAGCTCAGCCGCCGATGTTTTCTCCCCCTCCACTAGACCTTGAGTGGTGGTCTGGACACTTGTCATTCAGATGAGACGATAAACCAAGGTCCCATGTGCAGCATGCGCTTAGCGCACGTAAAAGAACCCACTGCAACAAAAGGGTTGTTCCTGGCAAAATTCTGTAGAAAAATCCACTTCGATAGGAAAAACAAATAAAACTGCACTCAGGAAAAAATCCAACAAAAAATGGGTGGCGCTGTAGTATAGCGACGCACTCTCCCTGGGGAGAGCAGCCCAAATTTCACACAGAGAAATCTGTTGGCGATAAAAAGAAATAGAAATACATCAATATGGCATGGAAGCCTGGCTTCGCTGTAAACTCATCAGTGTTGAGTGAGTTAACTCACTCAGTACGGCCAGTCCTCTCTTCTCCTCTACACAGACCCCTCGGATGTCCAGTGGGTGTCTGAATGACCCAACCTTTAGCTTCCGTCGTCAGAATTGTGGTATTCTTTGTCAACATTCACCTCTTCAGTATAAGAGCCTTCCGCTTGCAATATTTTGATGGTGGTAATTGGGGTGAAACGCTGTTAACGTCGTCTCTTTCGCTGTTCGTATGGAGAGAGTTAAAGTCTTCTACCAGTGCAGCCCTCCCAGCTTGCCAAGTTTTGACCTGGCTGCATAAACTGGGAAGGATGTTTCAGTCACAATTTTATAACAACCGCTCTGTGAATGCCAAGAAGATAACAACTGCTCAGCTGTTAGCTAACAAACATCACACAATGACTGAAACATAATTCTAACACAAACTGCTCAGAAGTTTCAAGAAAAGGGATGTGATTTTATATATAACTTTAAATTGAGAACAGAAATGGCAGGTTTCACAGTCTCTGTTTCTGCACTTCCCAATGAATCGAGATGCCAGATAAAAAAAACCCAAAAAAAACAAAACATTTTGATATGTAAAGAAATCTGTTGTCTGCTTAGTTAACACAACAGTCTGGTGTGGGAATTCTCATCAGCTTTCTAAACTGAACAACTTTCTGTTGTGGATAGTTATTGTTTGATAATTTACTTTTTTGTGTTTGTTTTCTTTGTGTGTGCACATGCATGTGTGCGTGTATTGTGTTGAGTTGAAAGACAGGGGTTGGTGTCATTTATTCATCTGTTTATTTATTTATTCATTGATTTATTTACTGATTGTTTGTTTAGATTGTTTGTTTATTTATTCGACAATTAATTTTGGCCCCCCTTTCTTCTCTCTTCTACTTTTCTACCTCTTCCTGCATTACCAGTATCACCGCATCAGTTTTGACATTTGAACGATGTTTAAAAGGAGCATGAAGTTTCCTCATTAGAAATTAGAATGCTTGCCACTTTTTTTATGCCTGGTCATCACAGCAGAGCAACAACACCGAAAGATTTATATCCAAACAAAAGAGACAGATTTGGTAAAAAAAAAAAAAGAATTTTTTTTCCAAACAAAGCAATAGAAGATAAAAAAAAAAGAAAGAAAATGAGAACTTTTTTTTTTTTTGGTCTTGTTACAGTGCCGATGCTTTGGAGAAAAACCAGCAGCTGGAGTTTGAGAGAAACAAGGAGAGATTTGCCTTCCTTAAGGTGATGACTGTGTGTGTGTGTGTGTGTGTGTGTTTGTGCATGTTTGATGCATTTGTGTGTGTGTCAGGGTGTCTGTTTGCGTGCGTGTATGTCTGCGTGTAAAGTTTGTTTTGTTTTTTTCTAGTTTTACAGATAGGTATTACAATAATTAAACTGTATGTTTGCATTCTTGTTATTAAGTTTGTGCTGTATTTGTGTGTAGTCTCTATGCTTGTAAAAATTCTGTACAATTTCGTTTTGAATTCAAGGAGCACATACATCACATACAGAGTCCTTTTTACACCAGTGATATCATGTGTGCAGCATTTAACAGTGATGATATCATGTGCCCAAAATTTAACATTGATGATATCATGTGCCCAACATTTAACATTGAACATTGATGATATCATGTGCCCAACATTTTACAATGATAATATCATGTGCCCAGCATTTAACATTGATGATATCATGTGCCCAACATTTAACATTGATGATAACATGTGCCCAACATTTAACAGTGATGATATCATGTGCCCAACATTTAACATTGATGATATCATGTGCCCAACATTTAACAGTGATGATATCATGTGCCCAGCATTTAACATTGATGATATCTTGTGCCCAGCATTTAACATTGATAATATCATGTGCCCAACATTTAACATTGATGATAACATGTGCCCAACATTTAACATTGATGATATCTTGTGCCCAGCATTTAACATCGATGATATCATGTGCCCTGCATTTAACAGTGATGATATCATATGCGCAGCAATTAATGTTGATGTTATCATGTGTCCAACATTTAACATCGATGATATCATGATGATATCATGTGTCCAACATTTAACATCGATGATATCATGTGCCCAGCATTTAACATTGATGATATCATGTGCCCAGCATTTAACAGTAATGATATCATGTGCCCAACATTTAACATCGATGATATCATGTGCCCAGCATTTAACATTGATGATATCATGTGCCCAGCATTTAACAGTGATGATATCATATGCGCAGCATTTAACGTTGATGATATCATGTGTCCAACATTTAACATCGATGATATCATGTGCCCAGCATTTAACAGTGATGATATCATATGCGCAGCATTTAACGTTGATGATATCATGTGTCCAACATTTAACATCGATGATATCATGTGCCCAGAATTTAACAGTGATGATATCATGTGCCCAGCATTTTACATTGATTATATCATGTGCCCAACATTTAACAGTGATGATAACATGTGCCCAACATTTAACAGTGATGATATCATGTGCGCAGCATTTAACAATTGTGATATGTGCCCAACATTTGGCATTGATGATATAATTTGCCCAACATTTAATGATGATGATGTCATGTGCCCAATATTTAATGATGATGATGTCATGTGCCCAATATTTAATGATGATGATACGAACAGCACAATACAAAGTCCTTTTGAGACTGGTGAAATCTTGTGCCCAAACTTTAACAGTGATATCATGTGCCCAGCATTTCACAGTGATGATACTGTACCCCACATTTGATAATGGTGATGTCATATGTGCAGCTTTTTAACAATGATATTATGTGCCCAACATATGACAGTGATAATATGTACCCAGTTTTTCACATTGATGTCATGTGCCCAACTTTCAATAATGGTGATATGTGCCCAGCTTTCAATAATGGTGACATGTGCCCAACTTTCAATAATGGTGATATGTGCCCAACTTTCAATAATGGTGATATGTGCCCAACTTTCAATAATGGTGACATGTGCCCAACTTTCAATAATGGTGACATGTGCCCAACTTATATGTGCCCAACTTTCAATAATGGTGATATGTGCCCAACTTTCATAATGGTGACATGTGCCCAGCTTTCAATAATGGTGATATGTGCCCAGCTGTCAGTAATGGTGATATGTGCCCAACTTTCAAGAGTGGTGACATCATGATCATGTGTCTTTTGTATTGTGTCTTTCTCATATTTTCCCTTTTATGAGGGGAGGATGAAAAACAAGCCCTGTGTGCTTATTCCTTTTTTTTTCTTCCCTCAATAAAAATGTTTGTTCGTTCATTCGTTGGTTGCAATGGGTAGCCCTCTGCCCAGTCTGTGGACAACATGATGATTGTGCCTATTCCTCTTTCCCCTCACTAAAAATGTTCCATTGTTGGTTCATTGGTTGCAGTGGGGTGCCCAGTGCTGATCGTACTTATTCCTTTCATTTCCCCTCAATAAAAACATTGGTTGGTTGGTTGCAGTGGGGTGCCCAGTCACTGGACAACATGCTGATTGTGTTTATTCCGTTTTTTCCCCTCAATAAAAACGTTCGTTCATCCATTCATTCACAGGTTGCAGTGGGGTGCCAAGTTATTACAACATGCTGATTGTGCTTAAATGTGGCGTGATGGCCTAGAGGTAATGTGTCCATCTAGGAAGCGAGAGAATCTGAGCGCGCTGGTTTGAAGCACGTCTCAGCCGCCAATATTTTCTCCCCCTCCACGAGACCTTAGATTGGTGGTCTGGACACTAGTCATTTGGATGAGACGATAAGCCGAGGTCCCGTGTGCAGCATGCACTTAGCGCACGTAAAAGAACCCATGGCAACAAAAGGGTTGTTCCTGGCAAAATTCTGTAGAAAAATCCACATCGATAGGAAAAACAAGTAAAACTGCACGCAGGAAAAAATAAAAAAAAATGGGTAGTGTAGCGACACGCTCTCCCTGGGGAGAGCAGGCCGAATTTCACACAGAGGTTGTGATAAAATGAAACACAAATACAAATACAGATTCCTTTTTTTTCCCCTCGGTAAAAGCGTGCGTTCGTTCATTCATTCACTCATTGCAGTGGGGTACCAACATGCTGATAGTGCATATTCCTTTTTTTCCCCTCAGTAAAAACGTTCATTCATTAGTTGGTTAGTTGCAGTGGGGGGCCCAGTTATTGGACAACATGCTGATCATGCTTATTCCTTTGACAACATACTGATCATGCTTACTGCTTTTTCCCCTCAATAAAAAAACAACAACATCATTGGTTGGTTGTTTGCAGTGGGGTGCCCAGTTGCTCAATAAAAACTTTATTCATCGGTTTCACTTACACATCAACATTCGGCCTTGGATCCACTCTGTTTACGCATACCCAGATTCAAACACTCGACTGTTGGCCGCCGTTCTTTCTCTGTTTCTGGACCTTGCGATTGGAATGAACTTCCATTTTCGCTTCGTCAAGTCTCCACACTCAGCTCTTTCAAGTCTGGCCTTAAAACCCACCTCTTCCCAAAATAGCCTCCCTTGCCTGCCCTTCCTTGTCTTTAGTTTTTCTTTAGTCTTTTAGAGTTATGCATGCGTGTGAATGACTGGTGCGATAGCACTTTGATTTGTCTCTGCACAAGATCCAGCGCTATATAAATACCATTATTATTATTATTATTATTATTCAGTGGGGGGCCCAGTCTCTGGACAACATGCTGATCGTGCCCCCGGGGTCGGGCATCGTGCACCAGGTGAACCTGGAGTACCTGGCACGCGTCACCTTCAGGGACAGGGACCAGGGCCTGCTCTTCCCGGACAGCGTGGTGGGCACCGACTCCCACACCACCATGATCAACGGCCTGGGGGTGCTTGGCTGGGGTGAGTAGGGGTGGGTGTGTGTGTGTGGAGGTTGTGTGAGTGTGTTGAGCGTGTGTGTGTGTATGTGTGTGCGTGTGTGCACATGCATGTTGATGTGTAAGTGAAAGCCTTGATGTGTGCATGTGTGTGTGAGAAAAAATATGTGTTTGTAGTCGTGTGTGTGTGTGTGTTGATGTGCAAGTGAAAGCATCAATGTATGTATGCGTGTGTGTGCGAGAAAAAATTGTGTGTGTGCGTGTGTGTGTGTGCGCGCACGCACGCAGATGTGTGTGTCTGCACATGTTGATGTGTAAGTGAAAGCATTGATGTATGTATGTGTGTGCATGTGAGAAAAAATGTGTGTGTATTTGTGTGTGTGTGTATGTATGTATGCATACGTATATAAGTGTATATGGGTGGGTAGATATAGATGGATATATAGATATATATATCTAGGTGGTGTGTGTGTGTGTCCCCGGAAGTGGGGAGGGTCACGGGCAGGGGTTCGAGGTGGATGCGGTGAGTTAGATATGAAAATATATATGACATGGGTGTGTATGGATATATGTCTGTGTGTGTACTAACGCTCTGTGTGTGTGTGTGTCCAGGAGTGGGGGGCATCGAGGCGGAAGCGGTAATGCTGGGCCAGCCCATCTCCATGGTGCTGCCAGAGGTGGTGGGCTACAGGCTGACCGGGGAGGTGGGGCAGCTGGTCACCTCCACTGACGTCGTCCTCACCATCACCAAGGTCAGCACACACACACACACACACACACACACACACACACGCATACACACACACACACACACACACACACACTCACACCTACCTGCTCTGATCCCCCTTTACAGTTCCCTTCCTCCCTGTTGCTGAATTATTAATTTCTTTTTTCTTTCTTTTTTTAAACCTGCTGATTGCCTCCCTTCACAACACTGAAAAGACTATATTAAAAAAAAACACCTTTAACCTGGCAATTGATCCCCTTCACAACACTGAAAAGACAAAATTTAAAAAAAAAAAACTTTAACCTGGCGATTGCCTCCTTTCGTAGAAGAGACTTAATTGGAAAACAAATTTTTATAACATTGTGATTGCTTCCCTTCACAATACCAAACATTTTTTTTTTTTTTTAATGGAACTTGGTGATTGTGTCCCATCATAGCACTGAAAAGAATAAATCTAGAAATTCTTTGACCTGGCGATTACCTCTCTTCGCTGAACTGAAAAGAATAAATCTTTTAAAAAAAAATTTAACCTGACGATTGCCTCCCTTCGCAGCACTGAAAAGAATAAATTTTTTAAAAAACCTAGTGATTGTCTCCCTTCGAAGCACTGTAAAGAATTAAAAAAAAAAATAAAAATTTTAGCCTTATGATTGCCTCCCCTCACAGCACTGTAAAGAATAGATATAGAAATTCTTTGACTTGGAGATTGCCTTCCTTCGTAGCATGGAAACGAATGATTTAAGACAATTTTCAACTTGGTGATTGCCTCCCTTTGCAGCACTGAAAAGAATAGATCTAAAAAAAAAATTTAGCCTGATGATTGCCTCCCCTCGCAGCACACTGAAAGGAATAATTTAAAATTATTTTGAACATGGTGATTATCTTCCATTACAGTACTGAAAAGATTTTTTTTTTTTTTTTTTTTTTTTGTAATTCTAACCTGGCGATTGCCTCCCTTTGCAGCACCTGCGGCAGCTGGGGGTGGTCGGGAAGTTCGTGGAGTTCTTCGGGCCTGGGGTGGGGGCGCTGTCCATCGCGGACCGGGCCACCATCTCCAACATGTGCCCAGAGTACGGGGCCACTGTCGGCTTCTTCCCCGTGGACCAGCAGAGCCTGCACTACCTGCGCCAAACAGGTGGGGTGGGATGATTGAGATAGTTGTGTATAATTCTGTCAGTCTGTCCATGTCAGACAGGTTGGATGATTGAGACAGTTGTGTATAATTCTGTCAGTCAGTCCACGTCAGACATGTGGGATGATTGAGATAGTTGTGTATAAGTCTGTCAGTCAGTCCACGTCAGACATGTGGGATGATTGAGATAGTTGTGTATAATTCTGTGGGCCAGTCCATGTCAGACATGTGGGATGATTGAGATAGTTGTGTATAATTCTGTCAGTCTGTCCATGTCAGACATGTGGGATGATTGAGACAGTTGTGTATAATTCTGTCAATCAGTCCACATCAGACATGTGGGATGATTGAGATAGTTGTGTATAATTCTGTCAGTCAGTCCACGTCAGACATGTGGGATGATTGAGATAGTTGTGTATAATTCTGTCAGTCAGTCCACGTCAGACATGTGGGATGATTGAGATAGTTGTGTATAAGTCTGTCGGTCAGTCCACGTCAGACATGTGGAATGATTGAGATAGTTGTGTATAATTCTGTCGGTCAGTCCACGTCAGACATGTGGGATGCTTGAGATAGTTGTGTATAAGTCTGTCAGTCAGTCCACGTCAGACATGTGGGATGATTGAGATAGTTGTGTATAAGTCTGTCAGTCAGTCCACGTCAGACATGTGGGATGATTGAGATAGTTGTGTATAAGTCTGTCTGTCAGTCCACGTCAGACGTGTGGCATGATTGAGATAGTTGTGTATAATTCTGTCAGTTAGTCCACGTCAGACGTGTGGGATGATTGAGATAGTTGTGTATGTCAGTTAGTCCACATCAGACGTGTGGGATGATTGAGATAGTTGTGTATAATTCTGTCAGTCAGTCCACGTCAGACATGTGGGATGATTGAGATAGTTGTGGTTCACTCTGTCAGTCAGTCCATGTCAGACATGTGGGATGATTGAGATAGTTGTGTATAATTCTGTCAGTCAGTCCACGTCAGACATGTGGGATGATTGAGATAGTTGTGTATAATTCTGTCAGTCTGTCCACATCAGACATGTGGGATGATTGAGATAGTTGTGGTTCACTGTGTCAGTCAGTCCATGTCAGACATGTGGGATGATTGAGATAGTTATGTATAATTCTGTCGGTCAGTCCACGTCAGACATGTGGGATGATTGAGATAGTTGTGTATAATTCTGTCTGTCAGTCCACGTCAGACATGTGGGATGATTGAGATAGTTGTGTATAATTCTGTCAGTCAGTCCACGTCAGACATGTGGGATGATTGAGACAGTTGTGTATAATTCTGTGAGTCAGTCCACGTCAGACGTGTGGGGTGGGATGATTGAGATAGTTGTGGTTCACTCTGTCAGTCAGTCCACGTCAGACATGTGGGATGATTGAGACAGTTGTGTATAATTCTGTGAGTCAGTCCACGTCAGACGTGTGGGGTGGGATGATTGAGATAGTTGTGTATGTTTCTGTCAGTCAGTCCACGTCAGACATGTGGGATGATTGAGATAGTTGTGTATGATTCTGTCAGTTAGTGCACTTACTTATGTTTGTGCTTCTATTAGAGTTGATTTTAGCTAGAAATTTTGCTAGGAATTAGAATTTTGCAAGAGGACAGTAATGTTTTGCCATGGGTTGTTTCGTTGTATCAGTATCAGTATCAGTAGCTCAAGGAGGTGTTACTGTGTTCGGTCAAATCCATATATGCTACACCACATCTGCCAAGCAGATGCCTGACCAGCAGCGTAACCCAATGCGCTAAGTCAGGCCTTGAGAAAAAAAATAATGAATAGATAAAATAAATAAATAAATAAATAAATAATAATATAAATTTTAGAAAATAAATAAATAAATAAAATAACCAAAAATAAATAAAATAAAATAAATAAATAAAAAACAATAGATAAATACATAAAAACACTACTACTACTAATAATAATATTACAAAAAAAAAGAAGAAAAAAAGATGATAAATGAGCAAATCAATATGAAACCAGACTTGTTTAACATTGAAAATAATTAAGACAATAAAATCAAAAAACAGGTGTGGTGGATGGTTCTGTCAAGTGTCCATGTGTGTAATGATGTGATGAAAATCAATAGGTGCTGTATGGATGGATATGGATATTTATATGGATATGGATATTTATATAGCGCCTATCCTCGGTCGGAGACCAAGCTCTAAGCGCTTTACACACACGGAGTCATTTACACAACAGGCTGCCTACCTGGGTAGAGCCGACTGACGGCTGCCATTGGGCGCTCATCATTCGTTTCCTGTGTCATTCAATCAGATTTCAGACACGCACAACTACACACTCAGACAAACATGTAACATTTAACATTTTACATGCATGACCTTTTTGTTTATTTACCCCGCCATATTGGCAGCCATACTCCGTTTTCGAGGGTGTGCATGCTGGGTATGTTCTTGTTTCCATAACCCACCGAACGCTGACATGGATTACAGGATCTTTAACGTGCGTATTTGATTTTCTGCATGCGTATACACACAAAGGGGGTTCAGGCACTGGCAGGTTTGCACATATGTTGACCTGGGAGATCGTAAAAATCTCCACCCTTTACCCACCAGGCGCCACCGAGGTTCGAACCCGGGACCCTCAGATTGAAAGTCCAACGCTTTAGCCACTCGGCTGTTGCGCCCGTATATTATGAATTATTCACCAAACCCTCGCAGACACTGTTTTGGCAGATGAAAGTCTTAATCATTCTGCCACCTTCCTCCCTCAGTATCAGTGACGGTATAACTTAACCAGCGGTGTGTACAGTGGTGTGTGTGTGTGTGTGTGGCAGGGCGTGAGGAGGATAAGATCCAGATGATTGAGCAGTACCTGCGAGCCACCATGCTCTTCAGGGACTTCAGCGACCCCGGTCAGGACCCTCAGTTCTCTCAGGTCAGTCGCTTGACCCTTTCACCGCCAGCTTACTGTGTGAATCCCCACTGCCGCACCCCTCCCCCCCCCCCCCCCCCCCCCCCTCACCCCCAGGCTCCCCCAATCTCCCCTCCAGCGGCAAATGTATTACACTTTCTCGGTCACAGGCTTCAGCTCATGTAAAAGCAGTTCAGTGGACTTCTTCACGACAAACTAGGTCAGGGGGCAGTGGTGAGTCATTGTCTTGTTGCATGGGAAATTGGCTGCAGCTGCCAATCTTTGTTACAGTGTGAAAAATGGTCCTTTTAGTATGACTCCTTGATGTCGACTGAAGTCGCCTGTGCCTGTGCATTGTCTCGTCGACCTGCCAATCTTTGTTACAACGTGAAAAATGGCCCTTTTAGTATGACTCCTTGATTTCAGCTGAAATCGCCTGTGTCTTTGCATTGTCTCGTCGACCTGCCAGTCTTTGTTACAACGTGAAAAATGGTCCTTTTAGCATGACTCCTTGATGTCAGCTGAAGTCGCCTGTGCCTGTGCACTGTCTTGTCGACCTGCCAATCTTTGTTACAACGTGAAAAATGGTCCTTTTAGTATGACTCCTTGATGTCGACTGGTCACCTGTGCCTGTGCACTGTCAGGTCGACTGAAGTCGCGTGTGGCAGCAACAGGGTTAAAGTCTGTGGAGAAAAAGAGGGAGATGGATGAGGAGAATAGATTTGACTGTGAAGATTTTGTTTAATCTTTGAAGCAAAACAAAACAAGAAGAATGGGTGAGGAGAATAAATGTCAGTGCATGCGTGTGTGTGTTCATGTGTGTGTGTATGTGTGTGTGTGTGTGTGTGTGAAATAGAAATGCAGTTGTGTACCATTATCACATTATTCTGGTATATGTATATACATTTGTTGTTGTTGCTGCTTTTCATCTGCTTGTTTCTTTTCTCTCTCTCTCTCTCTCTCTCTCTCTCTCTCTCTCTCTCTCTCATAAATGAACTGTGAGTCCTTTTGTAAAGCTAGGAAAGAATACAAACGTCTTTTGAAAAGAAAAAAGAAGGAATACAATGATGGCCTATTAAGTGGATTACTTCAGTCTATAAAAAGTCAAAAAGAATTCTGGGATTATGTGCACAAAATTTCAAGGAAAAGAACTCAACCTGTGAATAACATTAGCTTAGAAACGTGGTTTCGGCACTTTAGGGAGTTGCTTGAACGAAACGTTGACTCTTATAGTCAGCTGGAAAATAGGGACAGTGAACATGAGAGTATAGGTGAGTATGGTGATGAAAATTTAAATCGTCCTATTTCAAGAGAAGAGATTCTGTTTGCTTTAAGAAAGGTAAAATCTCGCAAGGCTTCTGGCCCAGATGGAATTATAGGTGAGTTGATTAAAAATGCCTGCCAGGTTAATGTAGTTTTAGATTTTCTTGTTAACTTTTTCAATTCTTTATTTGACAAAGGGATCTATCCCGAAAGTTGGTCAGAATCTATTGTCCTTCCATTGTATAAGAAAGGTGACGCAAACAACCCAAATAACTACAGAGGCATTTCATTGTGTAATGTATGTAGTAAGTTATACAGTGCTGTGATTAACAGGAGACTGCAAGAATGGGTGAGTGATAATAACATTACAGGTGAATTCCAAGCAGGGTTCAAGAAAAACTATTCCACTATAGATCACATGTTCACATTAATGGCATTTGTTCAAAAACAGTTTTGTCTAAATCGGAAATTATATGTAGCATTTATTGATTTCGAGAAAGCGTTTGATTCCGTCAATAGAACGTTGCTGTGGCCTATTTTGCTTAAAAATGGTATCCATGGAAAACTTTATAAATGTGTTGTGAGTATGTATGAGTGTGTTAAGGCAAGAGTGAGATCTGGCGCTGCTCTGACAGAATATATTAATTGCACTTCTGGTGTAAAGCAAGGTGATGTTTGTAGTCCCGTTTTGTTCTCTTTATTTATTAATGAGCTGGCTCTTGAAGTTATACGTTCTGGAAGGCATGGTGCAAAGTTTACAGATAATTTTCTTGAAATCTTTATTCTTTTGTTAGCTGATGATATTGTTTTAATATCGGAAACGGTAATTGGATTACAGACTCAACTAAATAGTTTACAAAGAGCTGCATTTTCTTTACAATTAAAGGTTAATATGGCAAAAAGCAATATAATTGTATTTAGAAAGGGAGGGTACCTTGCATCAAGAGAAAGATGGACTTACAATGGAGATGTAATGCCTGTTGTCAATATATATAAATACTTAGGTTTATATTTCTCGACACGTTTAAGTTTTGCCTTTGCTTGTAAAGATCTCGTTAGCAGAGCTAAAAATGCATTATTGTGTATAATGAAGAAATTATCATTGTTAAACAACGATTCTGCAACTTTATTTTTAAAGTTATTTGATTCACAAATTCAACCTATGGTACTATATGGAGCTGAAATATGGGGTCTCGATTCTGCTGCTGTATACTGTGAAAAAATACACCTATATGCTTTAAAGAAATTGCTCGGATTGTCATTACAAACACCTAATGATTTAGTGTATGGAGAAACAGCCAGATATCCCATAGTTTTGACTTCCACTGTTAAATGTATTCAATATTGGCTGAAAATAACTCAGATGGAAGAGCACAGATTACCCCATAAAGCTTATAGAATGCTATTAGATTTAGATAATAGAGGCAAGAGAAATTGGGTGTCTAATGTGAGAATGAAACTTTGTGAGTATGGTTTTGGTTTCGTATGGTTGAACCAAAGTGTCGGAGATATCAGTAATTTTAATCATGTATTTCGTAGAACATTAATTGATTGTAGATGGCAAAATTGGAACTCTCATATTCAGAATAGCGACAGATTTGATTTGTATCGAATGTTTTGTCATATACCTTATAATATGCCAGTTTATTTGTCAATGAGACTTGATAGACATCTGAAATGTACTTTGGCAAGGTTTAGATTAGGTGTTACTGAAATATGTACGCATTATTATCGGTATCGAAAATCATGTGCCCAAAATTTGTTTTGTCCAATGTGTCAAGAATCTAAAGAAGATGAAGTTCACTTTGTGCTGTGTTGCCCAGTATTAAGAGATCTTAGAGAACAATTGATTCCACTTAAATACTGTCAACACCCTTGCTTGTTTAGACTTATCATGTTAATGTCATCAACAAATGAAAAGACTGTCAAGGAGTTCGCTCTATATCTGTATAAAGCACTCAAAAGGAGAAATGTATATGTTACATCATGAAGACTTTTGAATGTATGACTTTAGCATTTTACTGTATATCCCCCTTCAAAGGGGCTGTGGCCTATATGAATAAACCATCTCAATCTCAATCTCAATCTCATAAATGAACTGGCCATTGATGTTATTAATAACGGAAGACATGGTGCCACTTTTTCTTTTGATGCATTTGAATTATTTATCTTGTTATTAGCAGATGACGTTGTACTTTTGTCAGAAACTATTGTTGGTCTACAGACTCAGCTGAATAACTTACAACGTGCAGCAAGTTCCCTTCAACTGAAAGTCAACATGTGTAAGAGTAATATCATTGTATTTAGAAAGGGGGGATATTTAGGTTCACGGGAAAGATGGTTTTATGATAGTATTACAATGCCTGTTGTCAATGTTTATAAATATTTGGGGATAAATTTTACTACACGTTTGAGCTTTGTTTCTGCTTGTAAAGATCTTGCTAGCAGGGCCAAAAATGTCTTATTGTGTGTTATAAAAAGATTATCTTCGTTAAATAACACTTCTCTACAATTGTTTTTGAAAATTTTTGATGCTCAGGTACAACCCGTCATGCAATATGGTTCTGAATTATGGGGTCTGCATAAAGCCGCGTTGGAATGTGAATCTGTGCATTTGTTTGCGTTGAAGAAATTTCTAGGCGTAGATCTGCGTACACCTAATGATCTTGTTTATGGTGAAACAAATAGACATCCGATATATATTAACTCTGCTATACAGTGTATACGTTATTGGCTTAAGTTGTTACAAATGGAAGATTATAGAATACCTTATAGAGCTTACAAAATGTTGTATGAGTTAGATATTAGGGGAAAGAGAAATTGGGTCACAGATGTACGTATTTGTTTACTTAGATATGGATTTGGTGATGTATGGTTGAATCAAGGTGTTGGTAGTATAAATCAGTTTGTAAGACTTTTCCGGCAACGCTTGATTGATTGTAGATGGCAGGACTGGAATTACCATATTCAAAACAGTGAAAGATTTAGCTTCTATAGAACTTTTGGACATTCGCATGATGTTAAACAGTACTTGGTATGTAACATGGACATGTATTTGAAGTATGTAACAACAAGATTTAGGTTAGGCGTGTCAGACTTAGCTACACATTACTATAGATACAGAGATTTTACTGACAATGATTTAATTTGCCCACTATGTAAAGAAGACAAAGAAGACGAGGTACATTTTGTTTTTCGTTGTCCAGCTCTTTGTAGAATTAGAGAAAAATATATACCACCTAAGTACTATCGACAGCCATGTTTATTCAAACTGAGTTTATTATTGTCATCCACGAGACATGCTGATATATGGAATCTGGCACTGTTTTTACACCAGGCATTTAAATTTCGGGATATCGTGACATCTTAAGATGCTGTACTTCATTGCAGCGTTTATGTAATGTGTGTATGTATTATGGTTGGTTATATATTTTCATTTTGTTTGTTATTACTTATATTGTCACTTACCCCTTCATAAGGGGCCTAGGCCTATTAATGAATAAATAATCTGAATCTGAATCTGAATCTCTCTCTCTCTCTTTCTCTCTCCATTGTCTTGTCTTGTCTTGTCTCTCTCTCTCTCTCTCCTATATATTTTTAGATTTTTTTCATTGATCGCTTGATGTGAAAAAAAAAAAAGAAGCAATGGTTGCTTATTCAATTTACCATCATGAAATAAAATCTTGACTTGTCTGTCTACGCATGTGTGTGTGTGTGGGGGGGGGAGGGGGCATGGGGGATTGGGATGTGTGTGTGTGCACATATACTCTGTGCATGTGCATGCATGTGTGTGTGTGCTTGCATTTGTGCATGCATCCATGTGTGTGTGTGTGTGTGTGGCAGGTTGTGGAGCTGGACCTGTCGACAGTGGTACCGTGCTGCTCAGGGCCCAAGCTGCCCCATGACAAGGTGCCCGTCACCGACATGAAGACAGACTTCCAGGCCTGCCTCAACAACAACATCGGCCGCAAGGTGAAGATGCTGCAGAGACAGACAGGGGTTTTTTCAGGGTGGGAGGAGGCTGCGATTAGGCCCCTGGAGAGATTGGTGACTACTGGGGAGGTTGGGAGAGAGATTGAGGTTAGTCTCCAGAGACGGGGGGGAGATTGTGATCGACTGGAGAAAGATTTAGATTAGTCACCAGTGATTAGTTTCCAGAGATTTGGGATGATGATGGCAGGGGGATGATTGATTAGTGGAGAGATCGGTGACTGGGAAGGTTGAGATTGATCTCCAGAGACGAGGGGTGGAAGGAGATTCCAATCAGTTGCTGGAGAGATTGGTGACTGGGGAGGTTGAGATTGATTGGAGAGAGATTGAGATTAGTCCCCAGAGACAGGAGGGGGGTGGGGCGGGAGGGGGGGGGGATGAGAGATAGCGATCAGTTGCTGGATAGATTGGTGACTGGGGAGGTTGAGATTGACTGGAGAAATTGAGTCACCAGAGATTGATCATGGGGGAGGGGGGTGGGGGGAGATTGCAGTCTGTTGCTGGAGAGATTGGTGACTGGGGTGGTTGAGACTGACCAGAGAGAGATTGAGATTGGTCACCCAAGATTAATCTTCAGACGGGGGAAGATTGTGATCAGTTGCTGGAGAGATTGGTGACTGGGGAGATTGAGATTGTCCAGACATTGAGATTGGTCACCAGAGATTAGTCTCAAGAGGTTGGGGATGGTTGTGGCAGGGGTGATCGATTAGTGGAAGAATTGGTGGTGACTGGGGAGGTTGAGATAGATCAGTGAGATTGAGATTTGTCTCGAGAGATTAGTTTCCCGAGACAGTGATCTCCCTGTGAGATTGATCAGAGGGGACCTTGCGATCAGTTGCTGTGGAGATTGGTGACTTCGGAGGTTGAGATTGACTGGGGAGAGGGTTGAGATTAGTCATCAGAGATTAGTCTCTGGAGAGATTGGTGACTAGAGAGATTTGGATTGATTACTTGAGAGAATGGGGTTGATAATTGGAGAGATAGGTTACTTCTGACATTGAGGTTGGTAACTGGACAGAAAGGTTACTGGAGAGGTTGGTCACTGGAGAGGCTAGGATTGAAACACATGAAGCTGAAACTTGAAGCTGAACCACTTGAAGCTGAAACATGAAGCTGAACCACTTGAAGCTGAACCATGAAGCTGAACCACTTGAAGCTGAAACATGAAGCTGAACCACTTGAAGCTGAACCACTTGAAGCTGAAACACAAAAACTGAAGCTGAACACTTGAAGTTGAAACACTGAAACTGGAGCTGAAAACATTGAACCTGAAGCTGAAATATTGAACCTGAAGCATGAAACAAACCTACGTACATGCCTACGTGCATGCTGTCATAACGTTTCATGTTATGTTTATATCTGTAACGTTTTATGTTATGTTTATACATCTGGCTCAGTGATGTAAGGCGCTTTGAGCAGCATTAGTACAGGGTATGGCGCTATAGAAAAGTTATGAATTATTGTTGTTGTTATTATTATTATTATGTTTTCAGGGCTACGCCATCCCCAAGGACAAGCAGACCACGACAGTGCCCCTGGTCTACGAGGGTCAGGAGTACACGCTGTCTCACGGCTCCGTCGTCATCGCCGCCATCACCAGCTGCACCAACACCTCCAACCCCTCCGTCATGCTGGGGGCAGGTCAGAGCACGTGGAGGGTGGAGGGGGAAGGGGTGGGGGTGGTGTGGGGAGTGCAGGGAGGGTGGGGGAGGGGAGGGGAGGTGTGTGGGGGGGCAGGAGGTCAGGGTGTGGGGGGGAGTGTTGTGTGACTGAGGCATGGGGGTAGGTGGGGTTTTTTTGTTTGTTTTTTGTTTTTTAATTTTTTTTTTTAACTCTTTCAGTGCCAGGTCTTTGTTTTTTTTTCCTCAGTAGCAACTATTTGGCAGTGGATGTTTTGGTCACTGCGGATTATATATATATATATATATATATTTTTTTTTTTTTTTTTTTTTTTTTTTTTTTTAAATTCATTTATAGTGTAAACTGCAGTGTGCAGGTGAGGAGATAACCCTGTGTGTGTCAAAAACAGGTAAACACAACCCATGTAACGTAATGTAAACTGCAGTACGTGACCAGCCAGTAACAGGTGAACAGGTGTGCAGCCAGTCAATAATCAGCAGTGTGTGTTGTGTTGGGGGGGTGGGGGGGGGGGGGCAGTGTGCAGGTCTGCTGGCCAAGAAGGCAGTGTAGGCAGGGCTGAGCGTCAATAACAGGTGAGCAGGTAAAAAACAACAACCTAATCCAACAGAACCAGCAGTGTGTGTGTGTTGGGGGGCGGTGTGGTGTGCAGGTCTGCTGGCCAAAAAGGCAGTGGAGGCAGGGCTGAGCATCAATAACAGGTGAGCAGGTAAAAAAAAAACATAATTCAACAGAATCAGCAGTGTGTGTGTTGGGGGGCGGTGTGGTGTGCAGGTCTGCTGGCCAAGAAGGCAGTGTAGGCAGGGCTGAGCGTCAATAACAGGTGAGCAGGTAAAAAACAACAACCTAATTCAACAGAATCAGCAGTGTGTGTGTGTTGGGGGGCGGTGTGGTGTGCAGGTCTGCTGGCCAAGAAGGCAGTGTAGGCAGAGCTGAGCGTCAATAACAGGTGAGCAGGTAAAAAACAACAACCTAATTCAACAGAATCAGCAGTGTGTGTGTGTTGGGGGGCGGTGTGGTGTGCAGGTCTGCTGGCCAAGAAGGCAGTGTAGGCAGGGCTGAGCGTCAATAACAGGTGAGCAGGTAAAAAACAACAACCTAATTCAACAGAATCAGCAGTGTGTGTGTGGGGGGGCGGTGTGCAGGTCTGCTGGCCAAAAAGGCAGTGTAGGCAGGGCTGAGCGTCAATAACAGGTGAGCAGGTAAAAAACAACAACCTAATTCAACAGAATCAGCAGTGTGTGTGTTGGGGGGCGGTGTGGTGTGCAGGTCTGCTGGCCAAAAAGGTAGTGGAGGCAGGGTTGAGCATCAGTAACAGGTGAGCAGGTAAAAAAAACAAAAAAACATAATTCAACAGAATCAGCAGTGTGTGTGTTGGGTGGGCGGTGTGGTGTGCAGGTCTGCTGGCCAAGAAGGCAGTGCAGGCAGGGCCGAGCATCAATAACAGGTGAGCAGGTAAAAAAAACAAAAAAACATAATTCAACAGAATCAGCAGTGTGTGTGTTGGGTGGGCGGTGTGGTGTGCAGGTCTGCTGGCCAAGAAGGCCGTTGAGGCAGGGCTGAGCGTCAAGCCCTACATCAAGACCAGCCTGTCCCCGGGCAGCGGGGTTGTCACCTACTACCTTAGAGACAGTGGCGTCACTGAGTACCTGCAGAAGCTGGGGTGAGTGGGTGGCCCCTTCAAGTGTGCGTGCGTGGGAAGTGGGGTGTGTGGTGATTAGATACCTTGTGTTTCTTTGTGGGAAGGGGGGGGGGGAGAGGGGGGGGGGATGTTCATATATGTATGTTTGAACATATGCTTTTGTATATATGTATCGTATGCATTATGTGTTTGTGTGTGTTTCTAGTTTGCCAGGTACATTTTAGTGCATTTTGGCTTAATGTGTTATGTTCATGTGTTATGTGAAGCATCTGGAGCAGTTTCCTGGAAAGTGTGCTGTAAAAGTATCCACTTTTATGATTATTACCCTCCACCCCACACCTGTGGATAGACTGCTGTATAAGTATCCATTATTATTATTATTGTTATTATTATTACCCGCCACACTTGTGCAGGATTTCAGGAGACGGAATGTATTTTCAGTACGAAGAGTAGAATATTGTTAATTTTTTTGGTATTATTGATATTGTTATTCGTGGTGGTGGTGGTGGTTGTTATTGTTAGTTGTTGTTGTTAATCTTGTTGTTCATGTTGATTATTGTTAGAGTTGTCTTGTTGGTGTAGGTGTTGTTGCTGCTGTTGTTGTTTATACTTGTTTCTGTTGTTTTTAATTATCATTATTACTATTATGGATACTTTTTAAGAATTTGTTATGATGATGATGATGATGATGATGATGATGATGATGATTATTAAAGAAAAAAAGAGGCCGGGAGAGTAAAGGAAGTGTCTGGGTTTGTTCCAAAGTACCTTTTATTTTCCTGTGTGCTAGCTGAGTCTGTGGCATAAGCAGCGCTGACTTGAAATTGTGTCCCTTGTCCATGTACAGAGTTACCACTCGACTGTTTCTTCTTCTTCTCCTTCTTCTTCTTATCATCATCATCATTATTGTGTCATTACAGATTTGACATTGTGGGGTACGGGTGCATGACGTGTATAGGAAACAGTGGGCCTCTCCCCGAGGAAGTTGCCACTGCTATTGAAAAGGTCAGTGGTCCAGTGTGTGGGTTTGTGTGTGTCTGTGGGAGTGTGTGTGTTGGAGAGAGAGAGAGAGTGTGTGTGTGTGTGGGGGGAGGGGAGATGGTGGAGGGTGTGGGGTGTGTGTGTGTTAGAGAGTGTGTGTGTGGAGGGTGGAAGTATGTATGGCGGGTGGGAGGGAGTGTGTGTGCGCGCGCATGTGTGTGTGTGTGTGTGTGTGTGGTATCCGTCAGTGTTGAGAGATCTGTCTCTATGGGACAGTGGTTTCAGCCTTATTATGGCCCTGTGTGGTCAAAAGGGCTAAAAGTAATAATGATTATAATGATAGCGTTAACAACAGCATCAGGAATGATAGTAATAATAATAATGATGATAATGATGATACTTTTACTACTACTACTACTACTACTGCTGCTGATAATTATGATAGTAATAGAAATAATGATACTACTACTACCACTACTACCAATACTACTACTACTACTACTACTACTAATGATAATAACAGGGTGGATTTATTTATGGCAGTCTTATAAATGTAGCCACGTGTGGTCAGCTGGGCTGTAAGCAATAATGGTAATGATGATAATGACAACAAATTAATAGTGATGATAATGATGAAATAGTGTAAATAATAATAATAGTAATAATAGTATTAATGATAATAGTAATGATAATAATGATAATCATAATGATGATGACACAAACACAGTGGCTGTGTGGTCATGTCTCTGTCGTACCAGGGAGACTTGGTGGCGTGCGGGGTGCTGTCCGGTAACCGGAATTTCGAAGGTCGCATCCACCCTCTGACCCGTGCCAACTACCTGGCCTCCCCACCCCTCGTCATTGCCTACGCTCTGGCTGGGACCATCAACATCGACTTTGAGACGGAGCCCATCGGTACGTTGTGAAACTGAGGTTGTCGGTATGTTGTGAAACTGTTATCTGTATATTCTTAGATTGAACCATTGGTACATTCTGAAACAGCCTATCACTGAATTCTGAAACTGAGCCTCTTGGCATATTGTGAAAATGAACCTTATGGTATGTTCTGAAAGTCTATCAGTATGTTCTGAAAATGAGCCTTTCAGCATGCTCCAAAACTGCCAGCATGTTCGAAACTGAGCCTTTTGGTATGTTCCATTATGTTCTGAAACTGAGGCTGTTGGTATGCTCTTAATGAGTCTGTCGGTATGTGCCGTAACTGAGCCTATCATTACATTGTGAAACTGTGGCTGTTGGTATGTTCTGGTACTTAGCCTACCTGTGCATTTTTAGCCTATCAGTACGTTGTGAAACTGTGGCTGTTGGTATGTTCAGGTACTAGCCTACCTGTGCATTTTTAGTCTATTGGGACGTTGTGAAACTGGCTGTTGGTATGTTGTGAAACTGTGGCTGTCGGTATGTTGTGAAACTGAGTCTGTCGGTATTTTCTGAAACTGAGTCTGTCGGTATGTTCTGGTACTTAGCCTACCTGTGCATTCTTAGCCTATCAGGACATTGTGAAACTGAGTCTGTCGGTATGTTCTTATACTTAGCCTATTGGTACATTCTGAAACTGAGCCAATCAGTACGTTCAGAAACTGAGTCTATTGATACGTTATGAAACTGAGCAAATCAACATGTTCCGAAATTGTGGCCGTCAATATGTTGTGAAACTGTGGCTGTTGGTATGTTGTGAAACTGAGGCTGTTGGTATGCTGAGGCCTTTGATGTGTTCTGAAACTAAGGCTGTTGGTAGGCTCTGAAACAGCCTATCACTATGTTCTAAAACAGCCCGTTGCTGTGTCTTGAAAGTGCGCCAACTGCTAAGTTCTGAAATAGCTTGTTGGTATGTTGTGAAACTGAGCTGCCTGCTATGTTTTGAAACTGGCTGTTGGTATGTTCTGAAACGGAGCCTCTCGCAATGTTCTGAAACAGTCCATCGCTATGTTCTGCAACTGAGGCTGGTGGTGTGTTCTTAATATTCCTCTTCATTCTCTAGTGGGTAGCTTTTCAGCTGTTCAGAATTTGAATGAAGTGATTGAAGGGTGTGGTGTTGTTTTGGGTGTAAGTGCCAGTTGACTGATTGACAGAACAATACGACAGATATGATGACATGATAACCGTAGTCAGGTGGAGATCGTGCTGTTAGTCACATGTTGGGGGTTCTCCAGCATTTCACTGTTTTGTTTTTGTTTTTGTCTTTTCTCTTAGAATTTTGTGACGAAACAGATGTTTGCATGCTTTTTTGTTTTTTTTTTTTTAATGAGTTGGTGAATTTTGTGTGTGTGTATATCTGTGAATTTTGTGTTTGTGTATGTGTTTGCATGCATGTGTGCATGGCATTTGGTGCTCAGTGACATGGGAAGTTTCATTCTCATGTTGTGATGTGCAGTAAAGAGCATGCATGACGTTGTCATGGTGACTGTGCAGGTACAAGTCCAGAGGGTAAAGAGGTCTTCCTCAGGGATATCTGGCCGACACGCGCCGAGATACAGGTGAGTGTGACTGGTCGCCTGACACGCCTGCTGCTTCTTCTTTATCATCCATGGGCTGCCACTCCCACTTTCACTAGTGCACATGAGTGGGCTTTTATATGCCTGACTGTTTTAACTCCACTATGTAGGCCGTTATACTCTGTTTTGGGGAGGATACTTGCAGGGAATGCTCTTGATTTCATAACCCACCAAACTCTTGACATGGATTACAGGATCTTTGACATGCGTATTTGATCTTCTGTGTGACTGTACTCACAAATGGGGTTTAGGCACTAGTTTGTCTGCACATATGTTGATAGGGAGATCGGGAAAAAACTCCACCCTTTACCCACCAGTTGCAGTGACTGTGATTCGAACCCGGGACCTTCAGATTGAAAGTCCAGTGCTTCAACCGCTTGGTTGTTCCACCCGTCAATACATATGTTCACCCACCTGATTACAGTATCATCATGCTTTGCTGACAGTTGGAAATGACTTGCATTGTTGTTTGTCAGTACACTTAACCTCTTCTCTGCTGATGATGAGTATGCTCATCAGTAAAGAGCTGACAGGTTAGGGTGATGGTCATCATTAAGACAGACAGAGCTTACAGGTTAGGGTGATGGTCATCATTAAAACAGACAGGGCTTACAGGTTAGGGTGACAGTCATTATTAAGACAGAGCTTAGACGTCAGGGTGACATTCACCATTATTTATTTGAACTTCTTCCTTTTGGAGTTGCATCGGTTTTGTTTAGCAAAAATCCACACTTACAGAAAAACTTGGAATGACACAGAGAATTCATGCAAAAACAGATCTCCTTTCACAGAGACTGCTGACTGGTATACTGGTCAGTGAAGGGCTGTCACCTCACTGAGATAAGACTGAGCCTTCAGGTCAGGATGTCAGTGAAGGGCTGTCACCTCACTGAGGTAAGACTGAGCCTTCAGGTCAGGATGTCGGTGAAGGGTTGTCACCTCACTGAGATAAGACTGAGCCTTCAGGTCAGGATATCAGTGAAGGGTTGTCACCTCACTGAGATAAGACTGAGCCTTCAGGTCAGGATGTCGGTGAAGGGTTGTCACCTCACTGAGATAAGACTGAGCCTTCAGGTCAGGATGTCGGTCACAGTGCTGCATTTGAACTTATTCCTCTTGGGATTGCAGTACTTTGTGTTTAGCTAAATCAAATTACACCACTTGAAGGTACCCAAACAGTACCAGCTGCTCGTAGAAATCGTGACGCGCTGATATCATTTCAGCAGAGTTACTTGTCCTATGTAAATTGTCTGTTGTAATGACAACAGCGCATGTGAACTGCATTCCTTCCCCTGTGCCACTGAGTCAGTCACACAAACATGTAACTCAGTGAAAGCAGAAAGTTCTCAGTGTTTATGTGTGCTTGTGTGTGTGTGTGTCTGTTTGTGTGTGTGTGTGTGTTTGTGTGTGCGTGTGTGTGTGTGTGTGTGTTGACAGGAAGTGGAGCAGAAGTCTGTGGTACCAGCCATGTTCAACGACGTGTACTCCAGGATCTCTGTGAGTTCTCTCCCTTCATGCTTGGAAGTATGGTGGTGTGTGGAGAGGGTTTGTAGGTGTTGTTGTTTGTGTGTGTGTGTGTGTGTAGTTTGTGTGTGTGTGTGTGTGGAGTTTGTGTGCGTGTGTGTGTGTTGTGTGTGTGTGTTCTGTTTGTTGTGTGTGTGTGTGTGCTCTTTCTGTGTGTGTCTGGAGTTTTGTGTGTGTGTGTGTGTTGTTGTTGTGTGTGTTCTGTTTGTGTGTATGTGTGTGCTCTATGCGTGTGTGTGTGTGTGTGCTCTTTCTGTGTGTGGAGTTTTGTGTGTTGTTGTGTGCATGTATGTGAGTGCATTCTTATTGTGTGTAGCTGTGTATATGTGTTTGTTGTTGTGTATGTGTTGTGTTTGTGTGTGTGTGTGTGTATGAAGCTCTGTGTGTGTGGTTGTGTAGGTGTTTATGTGTGTGTGGTGCTGTGTGCATATGTGTTTTGCATGTTTTGTGTATGAGCAAATATTCAGAAAGATAGAAAAGACACATTTATATTTGAAGAAAACTTAAGCGGATCTTGCAGTGTTGTTTGGCAAATGATACCAAGACAGTAGGTTCACGTTAGTTACTGTGATATTTGATCGGCTTTGGCATTGTTTCATCATATTTATTTTAATTGTCTGTATTTCAAGAGGGACTACAGCTAAAAAAAATGGGGTGATACCTACTTTTCACTGTCAAGGTTTTGTGTGTGTGTGTGTGTGTGTTTGATTTTATGCATGTGTATGATCGATTATGTGTGTGTGTTTTGTTATTGTGAATGTGTGTGTGCGTGATTAATGTGTGTGTATATGTGGATGGAGATATATGTTTTATTGATAAAACTTGTGAGTCTTTCTGTTCTTTTACCCCAGTAAGTGGTTTCCAGTGTTGTTAAGCGATTTGTGTGTGTGTGTGTGTGTGTGTGTGTGTCCTGTTCCATTGCTGAACTCCCCATCATATGTCCTGTGTTTGTCGAGCAGAAGGGGAACTCTCGTTGGAACGCCCTGGACATTCCCGAATCTGTGCTGTATGCATGGGATGAGAAATCCACGTACATCAAAAACCCTCCCTTCTTCGACTCCATGGTGAGTGCCCTGAGATCGTGGGGGACTGGGGAATGCTGTTGTTGAAGTATCGATGACGATGATGATGATATTGATGATGATGATGACGATGACGATGATGATGATGATGACTCCATGGTGAGTGCCTTAAGGTTGTGGGAGGACACTGGAATGCTGTTGTTGTAGTATTGATGATGATGATGATGACGATGATGATGATAATGACTCCGTGGTGAGTGCCGTGAGATCGTGGGGGACTGGGGAATGCTGTTGTTGTAGTATCGATGACGATGATGATGATATTGATGATGATGATGACGATGACGATGATGATGATGATGACTCCATGGTGAGTGCCTTGAGGTTGTGGGGGAATGAGGAATACTGTTGGTGTAGTATCGATGACGATGATGATGATATTAATGATGATGGTAATGACGCCATGGTAAGTGCCCTGAGATCATGGGGGACTGGGGAATGCTGTTGGTGTAGTGACGATGATGATGATATTAATGAGGATGATAATGACTCCATGGTGAATGCCTTGAGGTTGTGGGAGGACAGTGGAATGCTGTTGTTGTAGTATCGATGACAATGATGATGATATTGATGATGATGATGACAATGATGATGATAATGACTCCATGGTGAGTGCCTTGAGGTTGTGGAGGATAGTGGAATGCTGTTGTTGTAGTATTGATGATGATGATGACAGTGATGACGATGATGATGGTGATGACATTGATGATGATGACATTGATGGCGATGATGATGATAATGACTCCATGGTGAGTGCCTTGAGATGGTGGGGGACTGGGGAATGCTGTTGGTGTAGTGCTGTTGGTGTAGTATCGATGACGATGATGATATTGATGATGATGATGATGATGATGACTCCATGGTGAGTGCCTTGAGGTTGTGGAGGACACTGGAATGCTGTTGTTGTAGTATTGATGATGATGACGATGATGATGATGACATTGATGATGATGATGACAATGATGATGATGATAATGTCTCCATGGTAAGTGCCTTGAGGTGGTGGGATACTGTGGAATACTGTTGGTTTAGTATCAGTGGCAGTGACGATGATGATGATGGTCCCGGGTTCGAATCACGGTGACGGCGCCTGGTGGGTAAAGGGTGGAGATTTTTACGATCTCCCAGGTCAACATGTGCAGACCTGCTAGTGCCTGAACCCCCTTCGTGTGTATATGCGAGCAGAAGATCAAATACGCACGTTAAAGATCCTGTAATCCATGTCAGTGTTCGGTGGGTTATGGAAACAAGAACATACCCAGCATGCATACCCCCGAAAACGGAGTATGGCTGCCTACATGGCGGGGTAAAAACGGTCATGCACGTAAAAGCCCACTCGTGTGCATACGAGTGAACGCAGAAGAAGAAGAAGTCTGAACAAAAGCAGCGCACACCCAGAAAAGCCAGTTGCAGTGGTGGGCATGGCGTCATACTACCTACTTCTCACTCTGTGAGCGACGAAGTCTGCCATGAAAGCGGACTGCACACCCTCCTTAATCAGTCAGGTTTTGAGTCAAGTTGCGCACACTTGCGCACACATTCACACACACACAAATACAAGCACACTAACGCGCACGCACACACAAACACACACACACACACACACAATACACGCACACAATATATGCACACTCTCACTCACATGCACGCACGCACATACGCACGCACATACGCACATGCACGCACACAGAGGCACACTCACTCACACACAACACATACACACACACACAACACATACACACTCACACACACACACAAACACACACATACACTACACACACACTGCACACACCATCCAAAAAAGTTTCTCTTCTTAACATGCTGATGTTTATGTTTCATTGTGTCTTATAGGCACACTCACACACACACAACACACACACACACACTTCACACACACACTGCACACGCCATCCCCCCCAAAATATTTATCTTCTTAACATGCTGATGTTTATGTTTCACTGTGTCTTATAAACTTGAGTGTGCATGTGTGTGTGTGAGAGAGAGTGTATGTGTGAGTGTCTTATTAAGCTTTTATGACAACTCTGTTCCATTCTGTTCCGTTCACTGTGTCTTGTCAGACCAAGGAGCTGCCGGTGCCCGAGGGGGTGAAGGAGGCCTATGTGTTGCTGAACCTGGGGGACTCGGTCACCACCGACCACATCTCTCCCGCCGGCAGCATCGCCCGCAACAGTGCTGCCGCCCGATACCTCTCCCGACGCGGGTGAGTGGGGGGCGTGGGGGTGGGAGGAGGGGTTAGGGTGTGGGATGGGTGGGTGTGTGTGTGGTGGAGGGGGAGGGGGGGATGTGTGTGATGAGATGTGTGGGTGTGTGTGTAGGGGTGGGGTGAGGTGTTTATGATGGATGAGTAGGTGTGGGATGGGGGTGTTAGGAGTTGTGGGTGTGTGATGTGGTGGGTAGATGTATGTATGTGTGCGGGAGGGGGAATGTTTATGATGGGATGTGAAATGGAAGGGGGGGTTTGTGTGTGTGATGGGGGTGGTGGGGGGGGGTTGTGTTTGGGATGGGGTGGGTAAGTGTGTTGGGGGAGGGGGTGTTTGTGATGTGGGAGGGGGGTGGGGGGGGGTAGGTGTATGTGTGTAGGGGGCAGGGGGGGGGCATTTGTGTGCGTAATTGGGTGGGTAGTTGTGTGTGGGGCTGAGTGGGCTCGGGGCAGGGGGTAGGAGGTGGAGTTGTGTGTGCAGTGGGATTGGTGGGTGTGGGGTGTGGGACTAGAAGGTGGTTAGGGGCATGTGTGTGCATGTTGGGGTGGGTAAGTGTGAGAGTATGTTGGGGGGGGGGTGCATGATCTGGTGGGGGTGGGGGTGGGTGCATTTGGGTTGGGTAGGTGTTATGACAGGGTGGGTAAATGGGGGTTGTGTGTGTGATGGGGTAGATAGGTGTGAGTTGGGGGGATTCTGATGGTGATGGAGGGGCTTGGTGTGTGTGGAAAGAGGGGTCAGAAGGTGGATGTGGGGGGCATTTGAGTATGTGTGTGTGATGGGTGTGTGTGTGTGTGTGATTGGTGTGATGGGTGTATGTGTGTGTGTGTGATGGGTGTGTGTGTGTGATGGGTGTGAGTGTGGTGTGTGTGTGTGTGTGTGATGGGTGTGTGTGTGTGTTTGATGGGTGTGTGTGTGTGTTTGATGGGTGTGTGTGTGTGTGTTTGATGGGTGTGTGTGTGTGTGTGTTTGATGGGTGTGTGTGTGTGTTTGATGGGTGTAAGTGAGGGAATAGGATGGGTCAGTGTGGATGTATGTGCATGATGAGGTGGTTAGGCATAGTATGGGAGTGTATGTCTGTGTGGTGGAAGGTCAGGTTCGTGAGTGGGTGGGTGTGTGTGTGTGTGTGGCGGAAGTTGAGGGGTGTGCTTATGGGGGTTGGCAGGTGTTGGATGTGTGGGGGCGAGGGGGATGGAGGGGTGGGTGGGTGTGGTGGAGAGCGGTGATATGTGTATGGGAATTGGCAGTGTTGGGATATGTGGGGGTGGGGGAGAGGTGGGTGGGTGGGTGTGGTGGAGAGCGGTGATGTCTGTATTGGGATTGGCAGTGTTGGATGTGTGGGGGTGGGGGGATGGAGGGGTGGGTGGGTGAGGTGGAGAGTGGTGATGTGTGTATGGGAATTTGCAAGAGCGTGTGTGGCGAGTGGAGCTTGATGAACATGGTATGGTGATGGATAGGGGTGTGTCCTGCCTTGTCTTTTCTTTATCTTATCGTTTATCCCCCCCCCACCTCTTGATTCCCCCCCCACCCCAGCCTGGTGCCCCGCGAGTTCAACTCGTATGGGTCGCGGCGAGGTCACGACGAGGTGATGGCCTGCGGCACCTTCGCCAACATCCGCCTGGTCAACAAGTTTCTCAGCAAGCCGGGGCCTCGCACCATTCACATTCCTAGCGGGCAGGAGGTCAGTGTGTCTCCCCTTTGGAGACACAGTACGCTTTGTTTTCAGACTTTTTGAAGTGGTTTTTGGTGTGTGTGTGTGTGTGTTTCTTATAGCTTTTTTAAACATTTTTTTTTTTATTACAAAAAAAAAGATACTAATGACATGTCATAGTCAGAAGTTTTATTTCAAAATTGTAAACAGTTGTTTGTGGGGTTTTTTTTTGGTATTTTTTAACTTTTTTTTTTCTTCCTAAATTAAGCTGTCTGTGTAAAAAAATTTTTAAAAAAACAACAAAAAACCTACCAAGTAAACAAATTAACAAAAGATGCATACGTATTCAAGAATAGTGTGATAATGAAATGTTTAGCTGCAAACACACACGCACGCACACACACACTCACACACACACACACACACACACACACATATATGTCTCTCTCTCTCTCTCTCTCTCTCTCTCTCTCTCTCTCTCTATATATATATATATATATATATATGTGTGTGTGTGTGTGCATGCACTCAAAGCCTAACAAGTGTGTTGGGTTATGCTGCTCAGCTGTCAGGCCTAGCAGATGTGGTGTAGGGTATATGAGTTTGTCTGAAAAACTGAAACTGTTTGTGTGTGTATGTGTGTGTATATGTGCGTGTGTGTGTATGTGTGTGTATGTACATGTGTATATGTGTGTGTGTGTATGTGTGTGTATATGTACATGTGTGTGTATGTGTGTGTATATGTACATGTGTGTGTGTGTGTGTATGTACATGTGTGTGTGTGTATGTACATGGTGTGGTGTGTGTCCATCGAGATCGATGATGACCATCGTTGTCATCCAGCTGGGGGATGGGGGGAGGGTGGTGGGGGGGGGGGGGGATGCTCATGAATCTATCTGTGAGTGCGCAGATGGCTGAATAGTCCAATCTGCGCACGAAATGTTCGCTGACAGTTGGGGCAGACAAGAACAGGCATATCATTGTCAGGGAGCTTGTTTGCCCGTGACTTTCTGGCCTGCCTCTTCTGAACAGCTGCAGCAGTCCTGTTGGCCTCGCACAACTTGGCACCTTTGTGCACAGCAGTGCGCCATTTGTCACGGTCCGCTGCAGATTCCTCCCAGGAGTCAGGGTTGATATCAAACGCTTTCAGAGAGACTTTCAGAGTATCTCTGAAGCGCTTCTTCTGACCTCCGTGTGATCTCTTCCCTTGTTGCAGCTCGCCATAGAAGAGCCTTTTGGGCAGCCGATGGTCTGGCATGCGCGCCACGTGTCCAGCCCAGCGAAGCTGGGACTGCATCAGGATGGTGAAGATGCTGGGAAGGGTGGCTTTTGCAAGCACCTCCGTGTCTGGGGTCCTGTCTTGCCACTTGATGTTCAGTAGCTTCCTTAGGCATGTTGTGTGGAAGTGGTTCAGCTTCTTGGCATGTCGTTGGTACACTGTCCAAGTTTCGCAGGCGTACAGTAGTGTGGGGAGAACTACTGCTCTGTACACCTTTAGTTTGGTCTCAAGACCAATGCCTCTTCTGTTCCAGACATTTGCATAGAGTCTACCAAAAGTTGCGCTTGCTCTTGCAATCCTGACGTTCACTTCATCGTCAATGGTCGCATTTTGTGACAATGTGCTGCCAAGGTATGTGAACCGCTCCACCACACTGAGTCTCTGACCGTTGACTGTGATGTTGGGCTCAACGTAGGGTTTCCCTGGGGCTGGCTGATGGAGAACTTCAGTTTTCCTCGTGCTGATGGTAAGGCCGAAGTTCCTGCTGGCAGTGGCAAATTTGTCCACGCTGAGTTGCATGTCAGCTTCAGATCCAGCGTTGAGGGCACAATCATCAGCAAACAAAAAGTCTCTGATGATGTCTGTCATGACCTTCGTTTTTGCTTGAAGCCTTCTGAGGTTAAACAGCTTGCCATCTGTTCGGTACTTTAGGCCAATTCCAACATCGCCATCTCTGAAGGCATCAGTAAGCATTGCAGAGAACATGAGGCTGAACAGTGTTGGAGCCAGGACGCAGCCTTGCTTGACACCATTTGTGACAGGAAAAGCAGCAGATGTTTCACCATTGTCCTGGACTCGAGCCTGCATGCCTTCATGGAATTGGCTGACCAAGGAAATAAATTTCCGAGGGCATCCGTACTTGGCCATGATCTTCCACAGTCCCTCTCTACTCACGGTGTCGAAGGCTTTAGTGAGGTCAACATAGGTGGAGAACAGAGCAGCATTTTGCTCCTGACATTTCTCTTGCAGCTGCCTTGCAGCAAACACCATGTCGGTGGTTCCGCGCTCTTTCCGGAATCCACATTGGCTCTCAGGCAAATGACCTTGGTCAAGGTGTGCTGTGAGGCGGTTTAGTAAGATCCTGGCAAGTATCTTGCCTGCGATAGAGAGCAAGGAAATGCCCCGATGGTTATCACAGGCTTGCCGGTTCCCCTTTCGCTTGTACAGGTGAATGATAGATGCATCTTTGAAATCCTGGGGGATCGTCTCTTCTTTCCACATGAGTAAGTACAGCTGATGGAGCTTCTCAGTCAGCACAGTGCCTCCATCCTTGTAGACCTCTGCTGGTATGGAGTCTGAGCCAGGTGCTTTGCCACTGGATAGCAGACGGATTGCTTTCTGGGTCTCAAGAAGTGTTGGCGGATCGTCCAGTGCTTCGTTGATGGGGACTTGTGGGAGCCGGTCTATGGCTTCATCATTTATGGAGGAAGGGCGATTTAAGACACTGTTGAAGTGCTCAGCCCAGCGTTTGAGAATTTTCTCCTTCTCGGTGATCAAGGTATTCCCATCTGCACTGAGGAGGGGGGATGATCCTGAGGATGTGGGACCGTAGACTTCTTTTAAGGCATCATAGAACCTCTTCATATCGTGCCTGTCAGCATATCCCTGGATCTCATCGGCTTTGTCGCTCAACCACTTATCCTGCATCTGACGTAACTTTTGCTGAACAGTCCTGCGGATGGCATTGTACGCATCCTTTTTTGATGTGGACTTTGGGTTGCTCAGGTGGGCTTGATGCAGACGGCGTTTCTCATCCAGAAGCTGCTTGATTTCCTCACAGTTTTCATCAAACCAGTCTTTGTGCTTTCTGGTCATGGGTCCCAGGGTCTCTGAAGCTGTATTATAGATCATCTCGCGCAAGGTCCTCCAGTCAGACTCCACATTCTGGTTGTCCAGAGAGGCGGATTCCAGACGATCTTCCAGCAGCTCCACAAAAGTCTGTTTGATGGTGATGTTTTTCAGCTGAGCAATGTTGAGCCGTTTTGGAGCCTTCTGGCCTTGGGGGCGTCTCTTGGGCTGGATTCGAATATTCAGCTTCGAGACTACAAGGCGATGGTCTGTCCAACACTCGGCGCCGCACATGGTCTTTGTCACACGTACATCTTGCCTATCCCTTTTCCTGACGATGATGTAATCGATGAGATGCCAATGCTTTGAGCGAGGGTGCATCCATGACGTCCTGTTACGGGTAGGGAGGCAGAAAACTGTGTTGGTTATCAGCAGTTCGTGCTCTGCACAGGTCTGAAGCAAAAGCAATCCATTTGGGTTACAGTGGCCCACACCATGCTTTCCAATCACTCCATCCCAGGAGATGTAGTCAGAGCCAACTCTAGCATTGAAGTCCCCAAGAATGATGAGCTTGTCTGCTTTAGGGATAGCAGCAATGACAGAGTGAAGGTCCTCGTAGAACTTCGCCTTCACTTCATCCGGGTTGGTCATGGTTGGGGCGTAGGCACTGACAATGGTGAGGTGCTTCTGGCCAGATGCCAGTGGGAGTTTCATGGTCATAAGCCTATCGTTGACTCCCTTTGGGATTCCTGCTAGCTTGCTGACAAGTGCTGTTTTTACTGCAAAACCAACGCCAGCCTCACGTCGCTCTTCGCTTCCTCGTCCACTCCAGAAGAAGGTGTAACCAGATCCCCGTTCACAGAGCTCACCTTCGCCTGCAAGCCGAGTCTCACTCAAGGCTGCGATGTCGATGTTGTATCTGGCGAGTTCGGATGCAACTAGTGCCGTTCTCCTTTGGGGTCTGTCCACGTTATCTCTGTCCAGGAGAGTCCTTATGTTCCAGGCACCAATGGTGAGAGGAACGATCCTTGTTTTTTTCTTTTCTTTCTCTTTGTTTCGACCGCTGATGTAGGGTCCCCGCCAGCCGCGGTATGCTGGCCAGGGCGATATGGAGCAGGCAATTTTTAGGGCACCTTTTCTAGCCCCTTCCTCATGCCAGGGAGGTGAGCAGTGCATTCCTAAAGAGGGCTGCTCAGACGCTCAGACGGCTGCCGAGCTCCATCGCTGCTCCTGTCGATGAAGAACGACCCTATGGCCTGAACCGCCTGCGTGCAGGTCTGCGGCTGCGACTGCCAGTGTACCCACACCTGTCGTTTCGTCGCTCGCCTGTCGCCACAGGACTTGGGGGTGATGAAATGATGAAGGATGAAAGGTCAGTATGGATGACTGATGACTTGCGCGATGAGTTTGTTTAAAGTGAAGAGGAGTTGCGCAACGTCGACCTCACTCTCTCGTCCGGGTCCACCAATTTCCAGTGGCAAGACTAAGTCGAGACAACTGGAGGATGAGCACGGATGCAGTGGATGACCAAGATATCCTTTCGGTGTCTCATCTTGCTCTCTGCACTCCACAGTGCGTTGCTGTATCCGCCTTCCTCTCCGTTGAACCGTTAGGTTTCTTCCGCAGATTCTACCGGATCCAGACTTCGCATGCATGGGTAGACACACCCCGGGGGCCAACTGTGTGTGTGGCATGCACACAGCACGGTGGAGCTAGATGGCCGTCGGTGGCTCTCCTGAGCCGACGCCCTTTTATGGATCTCGTTTTTAATTCCATAAGGGTGTCTAGCCACCCACCTCACCAGTCCCGGAAGGGAGTGGTGAGAGTGCCGGTTTAGTCGCCGGCAATCCGACCCTGAACAGGTTGTACTGGATTTCAGGTTACCAGTAGCAGATCTAGTGACCTGACCTGACATACGTGTATGTACATATGTGTGTGTGTATGTACATGTTTGTGTATGTGTGTGTATATGTACATGTGTGTGTGTGTATGTACATGTGTGTGTGTGTACATGTACATTGTGTGTGCGTGTGTATGTACATGTGTGTATGTATGTGTATGTGTGTGTATATGTACATGTGTGTGTGTGTGTATATGTACATGTGTGTATGTACATGTGTGTGTGTGTATATGTACATGTGTGTGTGTGTGACCAGATGGACGTGTACGATGTGGCCATGCGGTACAAGGAGCAGAAACAGGCGGTGATCATCCTTGCTGGCAAGGAGTACGGCTCTGGCTCCTCCCGTGACTGGGCCGCTAAAGGACCCTGGATTCTGGTACGTGATGGGTGGGGGGAGGGGGTGTGTGTGTCAGATAGGTGGGGGCGGGGGGTGAGGGGGGGGGCATTGTTTGTGTTGGGTACACATGGATGTGAATGATATATATAGTTTGGACAGTCACCTCCTCTGCAGTACTAATGGTCATAGACACAACTGACTATCATACGATACAATACATACATGCGTGCGCACACTTACACACACACACCTTTAAACATCACACACTTACACGCACACTTAGCCATACACACACAAACAGACACACACCAGCACTCTCTCACTCTCACACACACAAAACACTGTGGCAGGGCGTGTAATGGGAGAACTACGAGAGGATCCAACACACACATACACACACACACACGCACACACACACACACACACACACACATAAACAAACACTCACTCTCTCACACACACACACACTCACACACACTTCTCGCTCGCTCTCTCTCTCTCTCGCTCGCACTCTTGCTCTCGCTCTCTCTCTCTAACACACACACACACACACAAACCACTGTGTGACAGGGTGTGCAAGCAGTGATACTGGAGAGCTATGCGAGGATCCACCACACTCTCTCTCCTTTTTTCTCTCTCTCTCACAGACACACACACACACACACACACACACACACACACACACACACCTCTCTATCTCACTCACACACTGAGAACACTGTGTAGCAGGATGTGCGGGCGGTGATAGCGAAGAACTGTGTGACAGGATCCAACACACACACCTCTCTGTCTTTCTCTCTCTTTCACACACACACACACACATTCTCTCCTGCTCACGCACACACACACACGCTCTCTCACACACAAACACACACTCTCTCACACACACACACTCTCTCTCGCTCTCTCTCTCACACACACACACACACACACACTCTCTCTCACACACACATACTCTATTTCTGTCTCTCACACACACACACTCGCTCGCTCTCTCTCTCTCACACACACACACTCACAATACGATTGTAGCAGAGTACAAAACTGAAACCTATCTTTTAAATATATCAGATACAAAACACAGACAAGCTTTAACAAAACTCAGAATAAGCGCGCATGACCTAAAGATTGAGAAAGGTAGATATTTAAATATTCCACAAGAAGACAGATTGTGCAACAAGTGTAACATCCTGGAAGACGAAATCCATCTTCTTGATCATTGTATTAAATATAAAACCTTAAGGCAACAATTTTTAAAGGATATTCAAAATTTGAATAACACAGGACATATTCCCAGTCAGGTGATGCTAACAGATGATGAATATATACAAACAAGATTGGGAAAATTTGTTTATGAATGCTGCTGCAATTTACTGCATTAACTGATTGATTAATTGTGTGTTTTTCATTCGTTCATTCATTTACCATTGCACTTGTGTCTTATAAACCTTACGGTTTCATGACAATAAAATATATTCTATTCTATTCTATTCTATTCTATTCTCACACACGCACACTCTCTCCCTCTCCCTTTCACACACACTCTCTCTTTCTCTCTCACACACACAAGTACTGGTTAAAGCTAATTCAGCTCCCTATAAACAGACTATGTAGACAGGCATATGACATGTTACTCCAGCAAGTTGAGTTGGGTAACCATAACTGGGTGGGCAATGTGAAGCAAGTTCTTACAGTAAATGGGTTTGGTATTGTATGGCTTAGTCAGAGAGTTTAGGAATGAAAGAGGATTTATTTCGGAATTTAAAGATCATTTAATATCTTGTAATAGACAAACCTGGCACTCCAAGATGGAAGATAGTATAAAGTATTCTTGGTTCCATTCCTTCAAAAGTTATTACAACCAGAGGAATTTTTGATAATAGTTACAAATAAATGGCACAGGGATATGTTAGCAAGATTTAGAAATAGAACATTAGGCTTAAAAGTAAATAGATTCGGAAGGCATTGGGGATAATTTGTGCATGGTGTGTATGGATGGTGTGAGAGAAGATGGAGTCCATTTCCTATTTCATTGCAAAGCTTATCAAGATATCAGGGCTAAGAATCAACTTTTACATGTGACCGCCAAGAGAAGGCAAACCGTGCAGAGCTTGTTATCCTCTGATAATGATGAAGTTCTAATTTCGCTCGCCAGGTATGTTGCAGAGGCTATTTACATCCAGAAAAGAAAACTGGTTAGTTAGAATATGTAGTAGTTATATCTATGAATAATATATTGCATTTGTATGCACTTGATGGTCAAGTTGAATATGTACAGTTTATAATATTTGTTGTTGTGGTTGTCAATTAGGCTAAATAGTAGAGGTTGATGATAGAGATGATAGAGTGTGGTTGAAGATGATGTATGTGTGCTTGTATTGGGCACATGCATCTATAAACAATTAACTCACCTTGTTCTAGAAAAGCTTATTGACAAGAATTGTTTTATTTACTGTTCATAGTTTGTTTTTGTTTTGTTTTTTCATTCAGTACACGACGCTGCAATTGAGAATTATGTCCCCTTGACATAAGGGCTGTAGATAGGCCAATGTCAATAAATAATGTCTGAAGCGTCTCTCACACACACACTGTCTCTCACACACGCGCACACACACACACACACTCACACCTCTCTCTCTCTCTCTCTCTCTCTCTCATACACACTCTCTCTCTCTCTCTTTATCAGGGTGTGCGGGCAGTGATAGCGGAGAGCTACGAGCGGATCCACCGCAGCAACCTGGTGGGCATGGGGATCCTGCCCCTGCAGTACCTCCCTGGGCAGACCGCCCAGTCCTTGGGACTGACCGGCAAGGAGACCTTCACCATCTCCGTGCCCCAGGACCTCTCCACCGGACAGATACTGGACGTTCAGGTCAGTTGGAGGGGAGTGGGGGGGGACGGGTGAGGAGGGAGGGGGGTGCAAGTCAGGGTTGAGGGGAAGGGGGTCAAGGGGGTTTTGCAGTGATGGGGGCAGGAAGGGGGTGTTGGGGTGGGGGTTCGAGTACAGGTGGAGGAGGAAGGTTGGGGGGTGTGGGGGAGGTCTTCTTCTTCTTCTTCTGCATTCGTGGGCTTCAACTCCCACGTTCACTCGTATATACGCGAGTGGGCTTTTAACGTGTATGACCGTTTTTACCCCGCCATGTAGGCAGCCATACTCTGCTTTCGGGGGTGTGCATGCTGGGTATGTTCTTGTTTCCATAACCCACCGAACGCAGACATGGATTACAGGATCTTTAACGTGCGTATTTGGTCTTATGCTTGCATATACACACGAAGGGGGTTCAGGCACTGGCAGGTCTGCACATATGTTGACCTGGGAGATCGTAAAAATCTCCACCCTTTACCCACCAGGCGCCGTCACCGTGATTCGAACCCGGGACCCTCAGATCGAAAGTCTAACGCTTTAACCATTCGGCTATGGCGCCCGTCGGTGGGGGAGGTCGAGGGGGGGTGTTGGGGTGAGTGGGGCAGGGGGGGGGGGACAGGACAAGCAGGAATTGTGATGATCATCACCGAGTGGTGTTGTGTGTAGCGTTGTGTTTTGTTTTTATTGTGTCGTGTTCTGCATTGTATTGAATGAATTGCATTGTACTGTGTTGTACTGTATTGGATTGTATTATGTTGCGTCATACTGTATTTTGTACTGTGTTGAAGTGCTTTATTGCTTTTATTTGTGCTGTGTTGCATTGCATTGTCCAGATCCCATGTTTTTTTTGTGTGTGTGTGTGTCTCTCTCTCTCTTCCCACACCCACTCACCCCCACCCTCCCTGCCCATCGTATTCAGTTTACTAAACCCGGACTCCTCATTTCACCTGGTCTATTTAAATGGCATTTTATTTCGAACATGTTGCACAAATAGATAATAATAGCAATGATGACCTCTTCATGTGTGTGGGGGGTGTTGTGTGTTTTGTTTTATTTATTCATTTATTTTATATATGCATTTTATTTATAATTTACTGATTTTTTTGTTTGTTTTTTTTTTCCCCCCCTCCTTTCAGGTGGGAGATGGCCGCAGTTTCCAGGTCAAGGCCAGGTTCGACACAGAGGTGGAGCTGACCTACTTCCGCAACGGCGGCATCCTGAACTACATGGTCCGCCGCATGCTGTAACGACGGGGGGAGTCACATAGTCACTGCTTCCTGCCTGTGTGGGGGTGAGGGTTGGGGGAGTCGAGAACATCGGTGTCTTGATGACTGACCATCACAGCAGAGACAAAGCGTTGTTGTTGAGTTGATTATTATAGCTGTGGTTAAAGGAGGGGGGTGGGTGTGGACAGTGGTGATGGCAGGAGGAATGGGGGGGGGAGGAGGGGAGGAGATCGAGGGGTGGGGGTGGGGGATGGATGTGTAGGTGTTTGTTGTGTTGTTGTGCTTTGGTTGTTGACAGGTGAAGGTGGTAGGCTGTGCTGTATCTTGTGCCTGTGTTGTGTGGTTGTTGAGAACCAGGAGGAAGGGAAGAGAGGAAGGGTTGACAGGAGAGAGGGAGATGTTTGATATCTGAAGGTGGATAGACCGCCTCTCTGCTTTTTCAACGTTCTGTCTTACACACACACACACACACACATTCTACAGAGGTGAGTGTAGAATTACGAAGAGGGGAAAAAATAACAAGAAAAATATGCATGTAAGGACGTTCATTTGTGCATGCAAATCCATAGTGTGCACACAAAAACACACACACACGTACTCTCACTCATACACAGAATGTGCTCACACACACACACAGAATGTGCATGCGGACGCAAACACACACAAGCTTTGGATGAATGCAGTTTGCTTTGCGTCTCAGTGCAGTTCCATGTGTATAGAATGCTTTCACACAATGCCACCAGAGCCTCGAAAAGTGCATGGGTATGTGATTATTGAAGAATTATTATATTCCCCCCTGCGGTTCAGTCATGTCTACATGGAGCATGGCCCCCATTCCCGCCCCCCGCCCCCTCCCCCACCCTGTGGATTGCCCCCAACAGCTTGATGACTGTGCACCCCCACCATGCAGACGCTTTGGTCGGATGATTTGAATCATGTGATTTGAGATGAACGGGGAACAGGGGGTGGGTTGTTGCATGATCGAACTTAGCAGTGCTGAATTTGCTTATTGTTAAGACCTAACTCCATGGTAAATTCTATACACTTAGCGCTATATTTGCTTATTGTTAAGAATGTCCCTAGCGCTAAATTTGCTTATTGTTTAGAAAGTCCCAACTCCATGGCAAACTCCATATACTTAGAAACATTTAGCACTCTGTTTGCTTATTGTTAAGAATGTCCCCAGCGCTAAATTTGCTTATTGTTAAGCCCTAACTCCATGGTAAATTCTATACACTTAGCGCTATATTTGCTTATTGTTAAGAATGTTCCTAGCGCTAAATTTGCTTATTGTTTAGAAAGTCCCAACTCCATGGCAAACTCCATATACTTAGAAACATTTAGCACTCTGTTTGCTTATTGTTAAGAATGTCCCCAGCGCTAAAGTCTATGCACTTAGAAACATTTAGCGCTATATTTGCTTATTGTTAAGAATGTCCCTGGCGCTAAATTTGCTTATTGTTTAGAAAGTCCCAACGCCATGGTAAACTCCAAATTCTAAGGAACATTGGTAATTAACTCTTAGCAAACTTAGCACTGCAAAGATCGCCCCATGCAGTCCGGCCCAGGAGAATAGGCTTGATTCATACCTAGATGGTTTTTGTTTTGTTTTGTTTTGTTTGTTTTTGTATTGGATGAAATTAGATTGTTGTGAAATCCAGACTGGAAAAAAAAGAAAAAGTTTTTTGTGTAGTTAACATGTGGGTCTATGTGAGTTGTAGCCTGTTTCGGAGATCAGTGTACACGTGCGTGTGTGTGTGTTGTTGCGGTGGAATTGTCGCTGTGCTGTGATGATTTTTAGATTATATGGGATCAAAATCGAGGGAGCTACTTGTGTGTACGATGGAAAGCAAAAAGTGGTATCATTTTTAAAGCAGTCTGATAGAGGACTCAAGTTCCCTTTACTTATTTTACAGTGTGGTTTGGCTGTGCATGCATGCACACATGCGTGTGCACACACACACACACACACACAAGCACCAGCTGCATTTTCTTACATATATCTTTAAAAAAAAGAGTGCACACATCAAAGCATTATATGTACAAATTCACATATTATATGCACATGAAGACATGATGAGAAGGAATTAAGTTGAGAGAGAAAAAAAATTAAAAAGGACTGTGCATAATCATTCACACCAGTACTCAAGAACATTATGAGAATGAGACGCAATAGACACATATCTAAACCTGTACTCCTGTGAACTGGTCACAGAGGAGTTGGAGACAAGATGGTTAGTGATCCTCGTTGCCTGTATTGAGAACTCCAAGAGAATGGTAAGACTGACACCGCTCCTGTTCTGTTTACTAGTAACCATAGCAATGTCCGCATCCAGGATATGTGTGTGTGTGTAAAGAGTATGTGAACGATGACTATTCTGACACAGTGAACTGATGCTATTATACAGAACTGCATTTTTTGGTATGGAAATTATTATTCAGATACCTCAGCCATGTATTACATTAGTGGATTGTAGTTTGTCATATAAGAATGTATGATCGAAAGAATACAAAGATTTATCATTTAGAATACCGCTTTTTGAAAGATTAGGAGTATTTAAATATTTAAAGTTTGATTGTGTTGGCCCAGATTTGAGGAGTATGAAACTATGTAGAAACTCATATCAATGCAGAACTGATGTGTGATTCATTATCGTTTGTGTCTGAGGTGATGGAAAAGTCTCAATCACACACACACACACGCTCACACACACACAATGCACCCTTTGAATGTGTCTGTAGAGAGTCGAAAAGCTGCCATTTCTGTTTCTGTATGTTCTGAAGCAGTGTGATATATTGCAAGTGGCTATAAATACAGAACTCTTGGTGATATCATAAGAGCATTTCTGTGGCAGCGTTCCTTTGTAACAGGAGTGTGGTAGTATTCAGAGCTGCAGAAAAATAAATATATTCACAGATTTGAACAGTATATGAGTTTGTGTCAGAGACTAAGTTAGACAGGGCGTCATTTATGCATGCATTGTAATATTCCCCTGTTCCCATTTCATCCAGGATTTTTTTATTTTTTAAACAAAATAAGAAGTATGCAAATTAATCTGCATATGGTATGAATGATTTGAAATGATAAAAAAACATTTGTGATCAATTAAAAAAAAAAAAAAAAGACTTGAAATTGCTTGGTTTTGTCCTTCCGTAAGTGTGAGATGTTGATCTGTGTGAGAGAGAATGATCAGAATGGTGTAGAGTCAGTTATTCCATTATGTTTACTTGCTTGTTTTGGAGTTTCTCACCTAACACCATAACTATTTGATGCCTTGGGTGTCTTCCCTACCCCACTCCCCCTCCCCTTCTCTCACTGACTTGCAGTTATGATAATGTTTTAACTCTCTCCATACGAACGGCGAAAGAGACGACGTTAACAGCGTTTGTCCCCAATTACCACCATCAAAATATTACAAGCGGAAGGCTCTTACACTGAAGAGGTGAATGTTGACAAAGAATACCACAATTCTGACGACGGAAGCTAAAGGTTGGGTCATTAAAACACCCACTGGACATCCGAGGGGTCTGTGTAGAGAAGAGAGGACTGGCCGTACTGAGTGAGTTAAAACCAGTCTTATTTGGTTGTTTTTTTTGTTTTTATTTGGGCGTTTTTGTTTGTTTTGTTTTGTGGGGAGAGGTTGGGGTGTGTGGGTATATACTGACCATGACAGACTGGTGTAAGTTATAGCTGTTGGTAGTTTCTGCTCCGTTAGCCAATGTTTGAGGCTGACAATAGTAAATACAAAGAGAAGTCGACTACGCCAGGCCCACTTCTGACTCGGCCGGGCAGCCATGAGTAATCCTCCCTTCAGCACTGAGAAACAGGTTCTATGAGATACAAAACACAGATGAAGCAGCAGTGTAAGAAACTCTGTCCTGCTTTCTGGTACAGACATCTTTTTTAAGCTGATTCCCAACACTTGTTGCATTTCATATTTCAGTTCAAAATTTGTGACTGGAAACAGATGATGTTGGATTGGGAGGGACGGGCGCAATAGCCGAGTGGTTAAAGCGTTGGACTGTCAATCTGAGGGTCCCGAGTTCGAATCATGGTGACGGCGCCTGGTGGGTAAAGGGTGGAGATTTTTACGATCTCCCAGGTCAACATATGTGCAGACCTGCTAGTGCCTGAACCCCCTTCGTGTGTATATGCAAGCAGAAGATCAAATACGCACGTTAAAGATCCTGTAATCCATGTCAGCGTTCGGTGGGTTATGGAAACAAGAACATACCCAGCATGCACACCCCCCGAAAACGGAGTATGGCTGCCTACATGGCGGGGTAAAAACGGTCATACACATAAAAGCCCGCTCGTGTGCATACGAGTGAACGTGGGAGTTGCAGCCCACGAACGCAGAAGAAGAAGAAGAGGATTGGGTTGGGGGGAGGGGGGCATGGGAAGACTGGGCCATGCTTGAACAGGGTAGGGCATGGAGAGAGTTGTGTGCTTAGGTCGGTTATTAAAAAAAAAAAATTCCAACAAAATGTCGATTTGACTGGAAATAACGTCAGACCTTTGAAATATATAATAATGTCAACATATGGTTTTGAAATGTCAACGTTTGGATGAAACGACAGCTCGCCCAAAAGTCTGGCTTAGTGAAATAACATGTCCATCAACTGCACTTTGACCATGTTGTTATCATCATCAACTACTTTTAATACAAGACATAAAAAAAACTTTTTTTAAATCACACTCTCTGAAATATTCCATAAAAGGGCTACTGAAATATAAAGTTCTGACAGCACCTTGGCTGGCATTTTTCCAACATGGAAATCAAAACATTCAGTGTATCACTAGACCCAACACACACACACACACACACAAAGTGTATAGCACACAAACCATCCCCTCCTTTTCAGAGGTCTCTCTCTCTCTCACACACACACACACACACACACACACTGAAGCTTTTTTTCTGGGCCAGATTCTATTGCATGTATTCAGTTAAGGTTTACATGCTATACTGCATTCATCAGAAAGAGATACGTCAACCAGAGATCAATCTTCAGTGTTAGTACCCACAACTCGGCCTTGAAGTTGAACAGACAAACACACATACACACATGTACACACAAACACACTCGCACAAACATACACACACATCCAAATACACCAAAACACACACACACACACCTAAACCACTCAACACACACTCCCAAACACACACACACATCCAAACCACCCAATAAACATACACAACACACACCCAAACACATACACACACTCCTAAACACATACACAATTATTCCAATCCAACCACTTCCAAAAGATGAAAAAGAATACAAAAGACAGAAAGAAAAGAAGAAAAAAATTACAAAAAAACTTTCCAATACTTTGCATCCAAATGCCAAGTCCTTTGACTCGAACTTCAAGAGACAAGAGAATAAAAAATATATTAAAAAAATAAAAAGAAACTAAATAAGTAAGGGAAAAAGTTGCATCTGGTTGGCTCTCAGTCCTGAACAAACAAAAATCAGATCCGAACCCAATGATTACATGAAGAGCAAGTTAAGACTAAGCTGTCTGACAAGGAGAGTAAAAGTGTCCCACACCCCTCTCCTCATAAATAAACAACAATCTTCTTCTTCTTCTTCTGCGTTCACTCGTATGCACACGAGTGGGCTTTTACGTGTATGACCGTTTTTACCCCGCCATGTAGGCAGCCATACTCCGTTTTCGGGGGTGTGCATGCTGGGTATGTTCTTGTTTCCATAACCCACCGAACGCTGACATGGATTACAGGATCTTTAACGTGCGTATTTGATCTTCTGCTTGCATATACACACGAAGGGGGTTCAGGCACTAGCAGGTCTGCACATATGTTGACCTGGGAGATCGTAAAAATCTCCACCCTTTACCCACCAGGCGCCGTCACCGTGATTCGAACTCGGGACCCTCAGATTGACAGTCCAACGCTTTAACCACTCGGCTATTGCGCCCGTCAAACAACAATCAAAAATCAGATCCGAACCCAATGATTACATGAAGAGCAAGTTAAGACTAAGCTGTCTGACAAAGAGAGTAAAAGTGTCCCACACCCCTCTCCTCATAAATAAACAACAACAACAAACAAACCCAAATGAACCCAACTTGCCTGCTTTATGCCAACAACAGAATCAAAAACAACTGTCAGAGGCACTGCTACTAATCGCATAAAGTAGCTGGGGAAAAAAACCCACACAACCCCCTCCCCCCTCTACATTATATAGTACCCCAACACACAGCTGACAGAAAACTTTTCAGGACTACACTGGTGAACACTGGATCTGAAGTCCAGTGTCTTTATTCTTATCTTATCTGTCTATTATAATCAATGTGCAGTATAGTAGGCTATGTTTATAATTATATTCAAATAATGTTTCTTAATTCTTTCTGTTTTTACATTAAGAATACTAGTTATTACCTGCAGTGTGTGGATGTATGTATGAAACGATGTATGTGATATTTTTTACATTTGTATCTTCGTAATATTTGTAGGGGCTGTTGCTGGCTTTTACAGTTATGGCCCCCATGTTCTTTACTTGTCTATGTTGTGATAATGCACCTGACCAAATTTCTCCAGTTGGAGATAATAAAGTTATTCTTATCTTATGTTAACCAATTCTGCCACAGCGCCTCAAGATTAAAAAAGGTCGTCAACACTCTGCAGGGTGACGTACAAGTCCAGTGCACTGGGAACCCCCTGGGGATGTGTGGGGGTGAGAACACAACTCGTCAGTCTCAGTTTCTCAAGGTGTCACTGTGTTCAGACAACTCCATATATGTTACACCACATCTGCCAGGCAGAAGCCTGACCAGCAGCACAACCCAACATGCTTGGTCAGGCCTTGAGCGCATGCTTATATATTTGTGTACCTATCAGAGTGTATTTCTTCAACAGAATTTTGCAAGAGGGCAACGTTTGTGTTGCCATGGGTTGTTTTTTTTTCAGCGTGCCAAGTGCCTGCTGCACACGGGACCTCAGTTTGCTGTCTTATCCAAAAGACTAGATGCTCAGAATGATTTATTCCAGTCAAACATGGGAGAAAGGGCGAGAACGCGAATCGAACCCAGACCCTCAAGGACGCTGCACGGGCAGATGAGTGTCTTAACCGTTCTGCCGCCTTCCTCATCACCCAGACCAATAAACCACAATCCCAAGTCCACAATGTCCAAGCCATGAACTGGGAACAGTGCCAGCTACCACAGTGATCATTTTTTTTTTTTTTTTTTTTATGTATGTACGCTTATCTATCTATCTGTATATATATATATATTTTTTTAATCTATCTATATATATATATTTTTTTTATCTATCTATATATATATATATATATTTTTTTTTTTATGTATGTACGCTTATCTATCTATCTATATATATATATTTTTTTTTTTTCTCAAGGCCTGACTAAGCGCGTTGGGTTACGCTGCTGGTCAGGCATCTGCTTGGCAGATGTGGTGTAGCGTATATGGATTTGTCCGAACGCAGTGACGCCTCCTTGAGCTACTGAAACTGAAACTGAAACAGTGATCAACGCCACCACCCCTCACACACACAGTATGACAGAAAACTATGCAGTATGAAAGACAGCTGAGAGAAAACGCTGTGCAAAATATATCAAAGACAGCTGACAGAAAACTCTGCAATAAGTCACAGACAGCGGTCGGAAAACTATTCAACATATCGAAGACATCCCCCACCCTTCCTGAAAACGGATTATGACTGCCAGCATGGCAGGTGGAAAATAACGGTCATATATGAAAAAGCCCACTCGTGTACACGAGTGAACGTGGGAGTCGCAGCTCACAAATGAAGAAGAAGAAGAAGAAAATCAAAGACAGTTGTGAAAAAAAATATGTAAAACATAAATGACAGCTGATGGCAAACTCTACAATATATCAAAGACAGCTGAGTAAAAACTATGTCATGTTAAACATCAGTTGAGAGAAAACTGTATGCAATATACCAAAGACAATTGATATCAAACTCTATGCAATACACCAAAGACAGCTGATATCAAACTCTATGCAATATACCAAAGGCAGCTGATATCAACAAAGCTGATACCAAACTATGCAATAATTTATCAAAAGACACCCGAGAGAAAAAAAAAAGCCTCTATGCAATAACCAAAGACAGCTGATATAAAACTCTACACAATACCAAAGACAGCTGACTAAGCAGCAGTGCAGGGTCTCCTCTGGTGTGTGGCCTCCTGGCGACATAACATCAATGAACTGCCGATGCTGGAACCGCTACAGACGAACCCTGGTGTGATTTTATACGGGGGATTCGGAATGTGCGACGTGGGAGGAATGCCACTGCAGCAGGCGCAGATAGTGGAACAGCAAAAAGAAAAAAAAAAAGACATTAAAACAACTGACAGAAAATGTTATGCAATATCAAAATACAGCAGACAAAAAAACAAAAACAAAGAAACTTCTGTACTCTACATCAAAAACAGCTGTGAGAAAACTCTAAAAGTATGCAATATCACAGACAGCTGAAAGATAAACAGAACCATGTGATAATAAAAGAATTGTGTTAAATTCAAAAACAGGGGTGACATAAGACTAGAAACAGAATATTATATGTGAAATCTTTGTAATAAAGAAAGCTCAAAGAAATACTGATTTATGTCATGAGACAAGAAATCTGAAAGCTGATAGAAATACTGATTTCTGCAATGATACAAGAAATCTGTATTTCAAAGAAAGCTGACAAAAATACTGATTTCTGCAATGATACAAGAAATCTTCACTTTGAAGAAAGATAATAGAAACATTGATTTATGCACTGATACAAGAAATCCCTGCTACAACGAAAGCTAACAAAAAAAATAAAATAAAATAAAATAAAAAAATAATAATAAAATCAAAATTTTTAAAAATAGAAGCATGGGAAATTATATGAATATATTTCATTCACAGCTGATGAAGCAACTCATAACTGTGCCCTTTAAAAATCGTTTCCCTTTGAAACTGCCTTAGCAACATTACCCTAAAATCGTTTCCCTTTGAAATTACCTTAGCAACAATACCCACAACAGCATACTAGCTAATACACAGCTCTTGGTCAACTCTCAGGCTCGAACAATGCGATGGGTTAATGCCGAGGCCTCAGATCAGCTGTGTTAACACTGCATTGTCCTGTACGGTATACAGATACAATGATGCACTATGAATGTGGAAGATATCGTAAACGTGGTCATGCTTATAATGTGTATGTGCAACAGTCTTTATGTTCCCTTAAACATAAATAAATAAATAAATGTGTGATAGTCAGTCATGTCCTATGACTACCAGAACAACAGACGAGGCATCTGTTGTCCTGACTATCTGGGCTAGAATTTGATTATAGTGGAAAGTGTCTTGCCCTGCGAAGACGATTTTAAGACAGTCGGCATTGGGATGGTTCCCAAAGGCCAACAAGCCCCTCAGGCTGCAGCACTAAGTGCCTGAATAATCTTCCCTCCCGATTTCAGAGTCAAAGACTAAACCGTAACTGACTTGACACTGCAGTGGAGAAACCACTGATGATACAGCTCTCACTATGCTGTTGGCCCAACTGTAAGCTTACATCAATTTTATCAAGCTTACATGTGATATAAGCCGAGCGTTGGACCATAAATCAATAAATGAATGAATACATAAACAAACATATACACAAACAAACAAACAAATAAATAAAGAGAAAAGCAAAAAGACCATTCCACACCAAAATCACACTCGCCCTAAGACATTCCAGACTCCAACATGTTTCAGTAAAACAGACTTATAATAATAAAAGAAATAATAAATAATGTCTCAAAGAACACTCTTAAATAACCAACAACTTACACAAACTTTCACATTGCTGCTTATAATCCAGCTGACTACACAGGGCCATATCAGGACGGCCTAACTAGATTAAAAAAAAAAAAAAATCACATTAAACTGATTGAATCCCCCCCCCCCCCCCCTTCCCCCATACCCCCTCCCTCCCCCCCCCTACCCCCCCCCCAAAAAAAGCATACACAAAATAGTGTTCAAAACAGACACAAGTTCTTAACACCTTATGGAACAAACTATTATCATAAATATTTTCTATCTTCCTACGTCGTCATCCGGACAAGTGGGGGCTATCACACACACGACTGCTTCCTGCAGATCACTCAACCATTTCACTGCCAGCAACAACAACTTATTCCATCATTTATCAATCATGAAAATGGCTAACCTGTGCATGCGGTTGTTTCCATGATGTTATGTATGTATGTATGTATTCATACGATCGTCACTTGTATCTGACTATGATCATCTGAACAGTGGTGGAGACAACTGCTTGTCCCAAACTGAACTATCTGGGCTGGAACTGGATCAGAGTGGAGTGTGTCTCTTAAAACATCCTGTGTCATGTGTCACTGGCATTATCAGCAAGAAACAGTTCAATTTGTAATTGTATTTGTATTTCTTTTTATCACAACAGATTTCTCTGTGTAAAATTCAGGCTGCTCTCCCCAGGGAGAGCGCGTCGCTACACTACAGCATCACCCATTTTTTTGTATTTTTTCCTGCGTGCAGTTTTATTTCTTTTTCCTATCGAAGTGGATTTTTCTACAGAAATTTGCCAGGAACAACCCTTTTGTTGCCGTGGGTTCTTTTACATGTGCTAAGTGCATGCTGCACACGGGACCTCGATTTATCGTCTCATCCGAATGACTAGCGTCCAGACCACCACTCAAGGTCTAGTGGAGGGGGAGAAAATATCGGCGGCTGAGCCGTGATTCGAACCAGCACGCTCAGATTCTCTCGCTTCCCAGATGGACGCGTTACCTCCAGGCCATCACTCCACTTCCTTACAAAGTACCAGAAAAATCAAACGCAGAATCATGCCGGTCTTTACTCAACAACTGTGGTGCATCAATCGTCATTCTGTTATAAAACAATATGCTGTCGCTCCTTTTTTTTTTTTCTCTCTCCCACCTTTGTCACATAGACAAGTCATAGATATACGTATGCATAAACTATAATTTACAACAACAACAACAAACTGTGCAATTTTCCCTTCTCTTTAACCAGACTTGCCATTCTTGTGGAACCGTTTTAATTTTCACAAACTAGAATTGTTCTGCTGAAGAACAAAAAACAACAAAAAAACAAACAAACAACAAAAAAAGACTAAATAAATAAATATCTTTATATCATGAAAATCCTGGTAATTATCACATTGTAACAGGTAATTATGCCATTTTCAGGAACAACATCCTATTATATTCCACAGTCCCTCTTCTCACAAACAATATGTTTACCTACTCTTTCATTCTACCAACAACAATGTTTTCGGAAAAAAAACCCACAAAAAAACAAGCAAACAATCTCCCCTCTTCCAAACCCGATCTAACCCCCCATCCCCACCCCTCAACTCCTGCCCCTAAAAAGAGAGAGGGAGAGAGAGAGAGAGTGAGCAAGAGAAATGAAATGGGGAAAAAATCACATACGCAAACACTTATTGCATAATAAATAATTTTAATAGCCACGGTAGATTTTATATCAACATAGAAAATCAATGATAAATCTAGTGAGTATGCACACTTACACAGAAACACACAAACACACACATAAAAGTAAACCATCTCGACAGATCCATAAAAGACCAAAGCCATAGACAGACTGATCACTCACCACATGGCACCCTGACTCAATCATCCGTTAATTATGCATAATAAACCAGGAAAATAAACAAACAAACAAAAACCATTGAGAGATCAGCAAATGAACAAAAGGAGTAGTACATAGCTTCGGTGTCAAGATGGTTAATCAAAGCATGTGGACTAATCCACAAATGCTACACCACATAAAACAACAACAAAAACAACAACAACAACAACAACAAAATCGTAAACAGCTAACTGATTAAGCTCCTCCAGTGTGACTTTCTTGCCGTGAGAGAAAGAGAAGAAAAAAAAACAAAACAAAAAAAAACACCACCAAAAAGTAGTTGAACTTTCAACTTCTGCACCGCACATTTTCACAATGCAAAGGATTCTGTGTCAACAAAGGATACATCTGTGTCATAAGTACAGATACAAGAGAAAGTAAAAAAAAAAAATAAAAAAAAATAAAATTTAAAAAAAACAAGAGAGGCAAGGCCTTCAAGACTCACTTGTGATACACTTAAAAAAATTTTTTTAAAATTCAAAGCTTTTTATGTATTGAGTATACTTTTAAAATGTAATGTTTAAGATGAGAAAGATCAGTTTAAAGCAAATTAAGTCCCCTAGCATTAATTACAGAGTAATTTCCCTTTTTTACTATCTGCACCAAAACGTTTGCAAAATAAATAAAAATTCCATGCTTAGCAAAAGAAGTTCCTGTTTGAACAAAAAATGATAATAATGACTCCTCTTGTTGTTGGGTCAGAATAAGAGGTCAAAGTGCCAAGTTTAGAGAATACAAAAAATATAAATATAACAGTAAATGCAGTTTGCATATAATTAGGCTTCTTTTTTTATTTTTTTGTGCCCATCACAGAGGTGCAATATTGTTTTAAACAAGATGACTGGAAAGAACTGAATTTTTCCTATGTTTATGCCAAATTTGGTGTCAACTGACAAAGTATTTGCAGAGAAAATGTCAATGTTAAAGTTTACCACGGACACACAGACACACACACGCGCGCGCACACACACACACACACACACACACACACACACACACACAGACAACCGAACACCGGGTTAAAACACAGACTCACTTTGTTTACACAAGTGAGTCAATAATAAAAAATAAAAAGGAAAAGAAGTGAACATTTCTTAATCAACATCTTCCACTTCAAACTTAGCTGCCTGAATTAAACATTTCCTCCCCAGTTTCCCCTAGTGGTGAGGCTGCTCCTCACTCGGAGCCGAGTCATACCCCCTGAAAACAGAGTATGGCTGCATACATGGCAGGATGAATACCAGTTATACATGTAAAAGCCCATATACATGAGTGACCATGGGAGTTGCAGCCCAGGAATGCACACAAAAAAAAAACAAGAAGAAAAAAGAAGAGAAAAAAAGGCCATGCCTGGTATAGTAGTATGGCTGGTGATGAAGATCAAAAGTGAAGAAAACAGAAAAAATAGACTTCCTCAGAGAAGGCTTGATTTTTTTTTCTTTCGAAATTAATTTCCTCCACAAAAAGAAACAGCTCTTAAATTTTGAAACACACTGTGAATTTCAACCTTAAAATTGACAGTAGATTTCAACCCTAAACAAGAAAAACTGCAACTGGAGGGGGGGCAGGGGGGGGGGGGACAAGGGGGGGAGGGGGGGGTCAACAAAATGCGATGAAATGATTGGGGACAGTTGAATAGCCAAGTGGTTAAAGCATTGGACTTTCAATCTGAGAGTCCCGGGCTCAAATCTTGGTGACGGTTCCTGGTAGGTAAAGGGTGGAGATTTTTCAGATCTCCCAGGTCAACATACATGCAGACTTTCTTGTGCCTGAACCCCCTTCATGTGTATACACAAGCAGAAGATCAAATGCGCACGTTAAAGATCCTGTAATCCATGTCAGCGTTCGGTGGGTTATGTAAACAAGACATGTACCCAGCATCCACATCCCCGAAAACGGAGTGTGGCTGCCCACATGGTGGAGGGGGTGGGGGGTGGGGGGTAAAAATGGTCATACATGTAAAAGCCCACTTGTGTACATACGAGCGAACGTGGGAGTTGCAGCCCATGAACGAAGAAGAAGAAGGGGACAGTTGGCCTAACTGGATAAATGAACCGACAAGGGTAAAGCACAGAAATGAACAGCGAAAACTGAGTGACTGGCTGACAGCGACCCACCGTGCAAGTTGTCACACTGGAATCACAGCTGTGTGGCTTTGTAACAAATGGAAAGCGAAGGAACCGGGGGGTGGGGGGGCAAACAAACAAACAAACAAAAATTATGGATCATCTCTACACACACACATGTGCAAGCATGTGTGCATATACACACACATATATATATACACACACATTGTGTGTTTTGTCATACACTCTCTCTCTCTCTATCTCTCTCTTCTGTATGGGCATGACAAAATATAAGCCACCGACAAAAATAAATTCTCCAACACCAACACCAACATTACGGTCCCATCAACTCTTAATATGAAACTACTCTAAGACACACACACACATAAGCAAAGGAAAACACCGGAGCAGTACTTGGACATAAACACCACATGGACTGTTCAACATGACACTATTTCCATGAGGGGTAGCACAGCAAACAGACCGCTGGACAGTTCCGCGACCATCTTTGTTCTTGCGCATGCACGTCTAACTTTTACTCAAAATAGCGAGCAACACCAAAGGCGATCGATATATGCAAAGTCAGCAAACATTTGCTGTTCTCCAGCTCGTAACCTTCATTGCTTTAACCAAACTCATGTACAATGACGTGTCATGTATCCACAATAGAAAAACAAAATATGAAGCAAAATGTCTATATAGAAAAAAAAGTTAGAAAAAAAAAAAAGCTTGCTGTTTTGTACGTTCTGCCTCTGTTGATCGCCTTTGATGCTCGCAAGTTCGGGAGAGCCAATCAACTTTGAGATCACAGATCATGTGACAATGCCTCTATAAGTCATGAAAGCTTGCAACTCACCTGCGATACACTCAACACACATTCCTGTCCACCCCACACAAGCCATCATCAGTATCATGAAATTATTACCATTATCAATATTGCATAAGGCCCAGCTGACCACAATGAGTCACATCAGGGCTGAAAACATTGGTCTATATAGTATATTATCTGGAGACAAAAAATGAAAAAACAAAAAACAAAAAAATGCAGAGAAGACATAGTATGAATACCTAATTTTCCAGTCCATAATACAAGAATCTGAGGCTTTCAAAAGCAAAAAAAAAAAGAAAAAGAAAGTGAATGAATCAGCAAGGCATAAAACAAGAAAGGAATGGACAGAAAAGACAAAAGAAAAAAAGAAAAGAAAAAAGACGGAACCAAAGTGAGCGACAGAAAAGAGGAAAATTTTACAGTACAGAATTTCCAGAAGATGGTGAGAGGGGACACTGTTTAAACCGTGAAAAAGCCAACAGATTCCCTCCCATAAGGGACTATTATGATGATATTTGCCATTGATGCTTCAAGTCCAACCAATCACACAGGGACATTTCAGGACTGTCCCAATAAAAATTTAAAAATTAAAAATTTTCTCAACCATTTATACACAAAACTTGATAGTTCTCTGAGGAAAAAAAAAATCACTCTCTCACTCAGGTAAAGCACAAAGTCAAGGCATGGGGTTTGCTGCATATTTCAATCAAATGAAGGCTTTTTCAAGTCAAGGCACTAGCTAGCCTGTCGGGGAACCAATCTGCTTTCTGGGGACAGAACTGATGAGAAAAGGGGAATATCAGGAAAAGTTAACTCTGAAGTAGAGTCCATGTCTAGTGGTGAAAAAGAAAATAATGGTAAAGTTTAACTATAGCTGTGATTTGTGTGGGGGGAGGGGTTGAGGGGGGTGTGTGGGGGGGGGGGGGGCAGGTGGGGGGTTGTGCAGTGTTGTGTGTGTGTGCGTGTATGTTTGTGTGTGTGTGAACATGTGTGTGTGTGAAACAATACTGATTAAACCTTAACAAGGTTTTTAAGACATACGTACATGCGTGTATGTGTGTGTGTGTGTGTGTGTCTGTCTGTCTGTGTGCAGTGTGTGTGTGTGTGTGTGTGTGTGTGCATGCATATGTGTGTGTGCATGCATATGTGTGACTCTCAAAGAAACAAAAAGCAAATGGGGTGTGGAATAGCAATGGAAAGTAAAACTGACAGGTTCTGTGGTGTGAAAAGTGAAAACAAGTGCGGACACTCTCAAAGTCATCACACACCTGCAAGGTCCTATACCACACAGCATACACAAAAAAAAAAAAAAAAAAAAAAAAAAGACCTCGAGGGCCGATAGTTTCAGAATTCTAAGCAGCTTTGAAGTGAGTGAGTGATACTCTACTCAACGATCACAGCTTTGAGGTAACAACCACAGCTTTGAAGGACGTGGGTGATACTCACGACCCAACAACCACAGCTTTGGGTGATACTCCACCCAACAACCACAGCTTTGAAGGGCGTGGGTGATACTCATGACCCAACAACCACAGCTTTGAAGGGCGTGGGTGATACTCCACCGAACAGCCACAGCTTTAAGGGGAGTGGGTGAAACTCCACCCAACAGCCACAGCTTTGAAGGGAGTGGGTGATACTCCACCCAACAGCCACAGCTTTGAAGGGTGTGGGTGATACTCCACCCAACAACCACAGCTTTGAAGGGCGTGGGTGATACTCCTGACCCAACAACCACAGCTTTGAAGGGCGTGGGTGATACTCACGACCCAACAACCACAGCTTTGAAGGGAGTGGGTGATACTCAAGACCCAACAACCACAGCTTTGAAGGGCGTGGGTGATACTCCACACAACAACCACAGCTTTGAAGGGAGTGGGTGATATACCACAGCTTTGAAGGGAGTGGGTGATACTCCACCCAACAACCACAGCTTTGAGGGGAGTGGGTGATACTCCACCCAACAACCACAGCTTTGTGAACAACCACAGCTTTGAAGGGAGTGGGTGATACTCCACACAACAACCACAGCTTTAAGGGGAGTGGGAGATACTCCACCCAACAACCACAGCTTTGAAGGGAGTGGGAGATACTCCACACAACAACCACAGCTTTGAAGGGAGTGGGTGATACTCCACACAACAACCACAGCTTTGAAGGGAGTGGGTGATACTCCACCCAACAACCACAGCTTTGAAGGGAGTGGGTGATACTCCACACAACAACCACAGCTTTAAGGGGAGTGGGTGATACTCCACCCAACAACCACAGCTTTGAGGGGAGTGGGTGATACTCCACACAACAACCACAGCTTTAAGGGGAGTGGGTGATACTCCACCCAACAACCACAGCTTTGAAGGGAGTGGGAGATACTCCACACAACAACCACAGCTTTGAAGGGAGTGGGTGATATACCACAGCTTTGAAGGGAGTGGGAGATACTCCACACAACAACCACAGCTTTGAAGGGAGTGGGTGATATACCACAGCTTTGAAGGGAGTGGGACTACCCACCCAACACCCACAGCTTTAAGGGGAGTGGGTGATACTCCACCCAACAACCACAGCTTTGAAGGGAGTGGGTGATACTCCACCCAACAACCACAGCTTTGAAGGGAGTGGATGATACTCCACCCAACAACCACAGCTTTGAGGGAGTGGATGATACTCCACCAACCAACCACAGCTTTAAGGGGAGTGGGTGATTACTCCACCCAACAACCACAGCTTTAAGGGGAGTGGGTGATACTCCACCCAACAACCACAGCTTTAAGGGGAGTGGGTGATACTCCACCCAACAACCACAGCTTTGAGGGGAGTGGGTGATACTCCACCCAACAACCACAGCTTTAAGGGGAGTGGGTGATACTCCACCCAACAACCACAGCTTTGAAGGGAGTGGGAGAGGGAGGGGGGGGGGGGAAGCAAGCTATCAAACTATCTTCCTTCAAACACCCAAAACAGGACCTTTACTATGATGAACAGTTTAAGCAGAGAAAGGTACATGACAACAATGATCACACACACACACACACACACACACACACACACACACACACACAATCATCTCCCTCTTTCTATGATAGCATTCTCTCACCTACTCCCTAGGCATGGAGAGAAACAGAAGAAGAAGAAGAAGAAGAAGAAAGATGGACTGACAAAAAACTAAAAACAAAATAAAAGATCAAATAAAATTTCAGAACAGACATGGAAACCATTTGCAGAGACTCTTGCAGGCTATCGCACACAGCCAACAGACCTGGAGAAACCTGGTGAACAGTTCTTCAGTGTGGTGACAGCCTGGATTACTCTTCATTGGGTTAAGGTAGAAGAAGGAGAAAAAGAAGAAGAAGAAAGAAGAAAAAGCAGAACAATAGCAAAAAGAAGAAGAAGAAGAAGAAGCAGTAGAAGCAGAAGCAGAAGAAGAAGAAGAATAGTAAAAACAAGAAGAAGAGTATGAAAAAGAAGAAGAAGAATAGTAAGAAGAAGAAGAAGAAGAAGAAAACGCAGAAGAATTGTAAAAAGAAGAAGAAGAATAGTAAGAAGAAGAAGAAGAAGAAAAAGCAGAAGAATAGTAAAAAGAAGAAGAAGAAGATAAGTAAAAAGAAGAAGAAGAATATGAAAAAGAAGAAGCAGAAGAAGAAGAATAGTAAAATGAAGAAGAAGAAAAAGTAGAAGCAGAAGAAGAAGAAGCAGCAGAAGCAGAAGAAGAAGAAGAACAGTAAAAAGGAGAAGAAGAATAGTATGAAAAAGAAGAAGCAGACGAAGAGGAATAGTAAAAAGAAGAAGAAGAATATGAAAAAGAAGAAGCAGAAGAAGAAGAATAGTAAAATGAAGAAGGAGAAAAAGAAGCAGAAGAACAGTAAAAAGAAGAAGCAGCAGCAGCAGTAGAAACAGAAGAAGAAGAATAGTAAGAAGAAGCACAAGAAGAAGAAGAAGAAGAAGAAGAAAAAAAAAAGAGTTCAATTCAGTTACTCAAGGAGGCGTCACTGCATTCGGACAAATCCATATACGCTACACCACATCTGCTAAGCAGATGCCTGACCAGCAGCGTAGACCAACGCCCTTAGTCAGGCCTTGAGGAAAAAAAAAAAGGAAGAAGAAAAAAAGAAGAAGAAGAAGCAGAAGAAAAAGAATGAAGAAGAAACAGAAGAAGAAGCAGAACAGAAAGAAGAACAAAGACAAGAAGAAGAAGAAGACTCCCAATGGACTCTCTTGTAATCTATATTAGTGCCCCTCCCCTCCAAACCCCCAACCCACCCTTCCTTCCTTCTCCGTAGGGAGTGACCCCAATGAGCTCAAACTCAAAAAAGGTACTTCAGTAAAGGCCATGGCCAATTTAGAAACGAGATTTAATAATAATAATAATAATAATAATAATGGTATTTATATAGCGCTGGATCTTGTGCAGAGACAAATCAAAGCGCTTTCGCACCAGTCATTCACACGCATGCATAACTTATTACATCATTTTCAGTTTCTCACGGAGGCATCACTGCATTCGGACAAATCCATATACGTTACACCACATCTGCTAGGCAGATGCCTGACCAGCAGCGTAACCCAGCATGCTTCATCAGGCCTTGAGTTCCTATATATATCTGTGTACCTATCACAGTGGATTTCCTTTTCAGACATTCCCCCAGAAGACAACATTCTCATTGCCACGGGTTCTTTTTTATTGCGCCAAATGCAATACTGCACACGGGACCTCGGTTTATCCTCTCATCCGAATGTCTAGACGCTCAGCTTGATTTTCCAGTCAAACTTGGGAGAAAGGGTGAGAGCAGGATTCGAACCAACACCCTCACAGACTTTCTGCATTGGCAGCTGAGCGCCTTGACCATTCCGCCATCTTCCTCCTCCAAGTGATTTATCAGAGGGGGTGAGCAACAACAGACAGATTTTTGAAATGACCACAAAAAAAAACCAACAAAAAAACCAAAAAACAAACAAACAAAAAAACAAGACAAGACACTAATTCAGAAACAGACTGGTTTATTTAATTAATATACTTTGGAATGGCATTCCACACAAAAAATTAATCTTTAAAAAATGAATAATGAAAAAACTAAAAACTAAAAAAAAAAAAAAATGCACAGAACCACACCTGTAAAGTAAGGAGGGTGGTGGGGGGCATTATGTCAGCTCCATTTAACATGAGGAAACATGACTGATATCTTTGCTAGGAGAATCTCTCTCTCTCTCTCATTTGAGCAAACACACACACACACACAAATACCCACCATCCACTCTCCCCCTCCCTCCACACACACACACACACAAATACCCACCATCCACTCTCCCCCTCCCTCCACACACACACACACACACACAAATACCCACCATCCACTCTCCCCCTCCCTCCACACACACACACACATACAAAAGTTTCAGTTTCAAGGAGGAGTCAATGTGTGGGAACTAATCCACATACACTACACCACACCTGCATAAAATTTTTAACACACAGATCACACGGACATGAATGATAATAAGTCTACCTATTTCAAGCAAAAATACCTCTTTTTTTTCTTTTCTTTTTAACCTTTATCTACTTCACTCCTCTTAAAAACAAGGCATATATACACATACATACATATGCATTGGAGACATTATGTGTGTGCGTGTGTGAGTGAGTGAGTGAGTGTGTGTGTGAGAGAGAGAGAGAGAGAGAGAGAGAGATTGAGAGAGAGAGAGAAGAGTGTGTGTGTGTCAGCAGCAACACTGGTCTCTAAAATGCTCACAACGGATGAAAACAAAAAGCCCAAGACAGAGGACATGGTAGGTGCAAGCAACAAACACATCACTCCATGAAATACAAAGTCATTCCTTTTCCACTGATACTAACACAGACTTGAAAAGAAATGAAAGAAAATTTGGCTGGCAAAAAAAAAGGTCTTTAGGTGTAAAAAGTAATTTATGGAGAGAAAAAAAAACAGTCTCAGTGTGTTTCGCAGTGGTTATGCTGTCACCCTGAGTATGGTGTATTTTGTTATTGATCTGTTATTGATTATGTAAAGTGTATGTGTAGGCGCGCGTGCGTGCATGTGTGTGTGTGTGTTGGTAAGCATGTGTGTATGCACATGCATTCGTGTGTGTGTGTTCGCCACGCACACACACACACACACATGTACATATGCGCATGCAAACAAGTCAGCTCTCAGTCTCTTTCCAACACAAACAAACCTACAACCCAAATACGCACACACAACTACAGCTACCACAAGCTATCAGTTCATTTATTCGTTTGTTAAATGATTGTTGCTTTCACAAGCTCGGCCGCCCACACACAGGGCCAACCAACAAGTACAAGGCCATCAACCAATCCAATACAGTCACACACACAATATTCCGTGCACATCCCTCTCCCACCCACGGCTTCAGACTTGACTTTATTGAACAGGGTTACCCATAGCTGAGAGGCCTTTTCTGTTCTCCTAAGCTTATATCACAAATCGACTTCAGCTTACTGCTGGGCCAACAGCAAAGTGGGAGCCGTATGATCAATCCACCGCAATGGGAAATCATTTAATGGGAAATCATTTACAGCTTAGTCTTTTGTGAAGGACTATGACTCTCAAACTAGGAGGCAATATCGCACTGGCTCTTCGTGCTGCAGCCCTGGTGGCTAGTTGGCCTTTTGGGAACCATCCCAGTGCAAACTGTCCTAAAACCCTCTTGGCCGAGAGGGTGGGGATGTAACATGGGCAAGACTCTCCACTATAATCAAATTCTAGCCCGGATAGTAGGGGCAGCCGCTGCTTCCTCTGCTGTTCTGATGGTCATAGTTGGACATGAATGACTATCATACACCCACAGCTGTGACCAGACTTCTTACAGACCAGTCTGAAAAAATGTTCCACACCAAACACAAAAGCCAAACTGAAAGAACAATTCATCTGCTGCACTGCTGACAAAAAAAAAAAAAAAAAAGAAAAGACAAAAAAAAGACAGGTGGATATCCCGGTATCTAGGTTCAATTTTCATCATTGTTTGTTTGTTAAATGAACTTAGACACAAATGGTTTTTAGTTCTGGCACTGTCTCTGTCCATACTATTCAGCCGTTAACAAATAAAAAAAACACAGATCAACAATAGTCTGGAGCCCTCCCACACTCCATTCCCATCATGAATGTTTTATAGTTCTTGTTCTGTCAGGGCCCATACAATTCAGGTATTATCAGACACAGATAAACAAATGCCTGGGACATCATCCCCCAGTATGAATGATCTGTAATTCTGATTGTCTCAAGACCCATACAATTCAGGTATTATCAGACACAGATCAACAAATTTCTGGAAATCTCCCCTCAAACCACATATATGAACTTTTTTCTATAATTCTGGTTTTCTCAACACCCACACAGTTTAGATATTATCAGACACAGGTCAACAAATGTCTGGGACATCTCCCCCAAACCCCCAATATGATTTTTTTTTATAATTCTGGTTCTCTCAAGGCCCGTACAATTCAGGCATTATAAGACACAGGTCAACAAATGTATGGAACATTCCCCACCACCTTCTCAATATGAATGCTTTAAGTAGTGAACAGCTTTGTTACTGTCAATGCACACATCAGGTGTTTTAAGACACAGATCAACAAATATGGAACATCCTAACTCCCCCACACCCCCTTCTGAATATGGATGCTTTAAGTAGTGTAAATCTACAATACTGTCAATGCACATGTCCGGTGTTACAACACACACATAAACAAAATGTCTGTCGAACATCCCCCCATCCACCCCCCTTCTTGAATGACTTCCCCACCCCCTTCTCAATATGAATGCTTTATACAGTATATAGCTCGATACTGTCAATGCACCAGATCAACAATAGTCTAGAATGACTACCCTCCCCCTTCCCAATATTAAAACATTACATCATGTATAGTAATGATACTTTCAGTGCAAAATCTGGCATTATAAGAAACGGATCAACGTTTGTTTATTTATTTATAGTCTGTTCATCTAAGATGATGATATTAGACTGAAACGGATCAACAACAGTCTAAAATGACTCCTCCACTCCGCCCCTCCCACACTCCCTACCCCCCTCTTCCCTATACTCCTTCTCAATATGAATGCTTTATATAATGTACAGCTACGATACTGTCAATACACCAGACAGGCGTTGTAAGACACAGATCAATAATGGTCCAGAACGACTTCCCTCCCCCTACCCAGAATCAATGCGTTGTATCGTGTGCAGCGATGATACTTTCAGAGCACAAGTCTGGTGTTATAAGAAATGGATCAACTACAGTCTAGAACAACTCACCCTTCCCCATCACATTCTCAATATCAATGCTTTATATTGGGTACACAATCTGGCGTCATAAGAAACGGATCAACAATAGCCAAAAATGACTCCTCTACCCTCCCCCCTTACCTATACCCCTTCTCAATATTAAAGATTTATACAGTGTACAGCTGTGATACTGTCAATGCACAAGTCAGACTTTCCCACCCACCCCACCCTACCCCTCAACCTCCGACCACCCTCTTTTCCCTTTCTCCATGGAGTCAACAATGGTTAAAAAAATTAAGAAAATAAAAGCTTTTTTATGTTTTTTGAATCACACAGCACAGCACAGCACAAACACCATCAAATGACGACATTACACTGTGGTGGTCCTTCAACATTGAGCAAACTAGGCTGATAGTCTTTCACATAACCGTATGAAGATACAACAAAAAAAAAAGTCACACATGAGCAGTCTTCAACAAATGAACGCCATTATGCAGTTAACAGCAGCAGGTAAAAACAATCCCTCTTCTGTCTCCCCCACACTACACACACACACACACACACACTGCCTCCCTCTTCCCCATCCCCCCTTACACACACACACACACACACACACACCCTGAAGAAGCTACCAAGTCAAGCTGTGTGTGTACAAACTGCACTCAGGAAACCATGGTAACCACATCTCCCCCCTCACCCACCTCCTCCTTACTCTGCTCCCACCTTTTAACTCTCTCCATACGAACGGCGAAAGAGACTACGTTAACAGCGTTTCACCCCAGTTACCATCATCAAAATATTGCAAGCGGAAGGCTCTTATACTGGAGAGGTGAATGTTGACAAATACCACAATTCTGACGACGGAAGCTAAAGGTTGGGTCATTCAGACACCCACTGGACGTCCGAGGGGTCTGTGTAGAGGAGAAGAGAGGACTGGCCGTACTGAGTGAGTTAATCTCTGGCCAATACTGAACATTCTCACATGATCAAGGGTCTGGTGGTGGGGTTTTCTTAACGTCAATTTTTATAATCATTACCTCACACTGCTTGCACTACCACACACACACACACCTGAAACAAAGCGCTAACGACACACACGAACAGGCACTGCAATCAACGGACTTACCCCATGCCCACCATCAGTCTCAAGTCTTCATTAGATCACACAAGGCAATGACTGCTTTGTACGGGTAAGTGAAATAAATAATCAAATAAAGACAATAATGTAATGGCACAGCTGTCTGCACTCCACTCCCAGCTAAACCATCCCAACCCCTAACATGCAAACTCAACCCCACCCCCCCAAAAAAAAACCAACAACAACATTTCCTTTTCTATTACCAGTACATGCAGCTGCTCATTTTGTGTGTGTGCGCACACACACACACATACACACAGAGGCCTGCACCCCTGACAACCCCTGGACACACACAGACACACTCACACACAGGCGACCCTCTTCACCCCACCCCTCCATACTGTCCGAAAAACACACACACACAGGCACATATACACAAAACACCCACAATACATAATTGTATCATGCGTCTTTAGAGTGTGATTAACAGCAGGTCATGCACAGGTGGAAATAAGAGCTACCACACACACACATACACATACACACACGCACACCATGCGTTTAAAACTAAATATAACAAACATGTCACATGCTACTGTGAAGGACAACTTTCAAATACAATGTACACTTTTGGAATGTGAGGCTTTCAAGCCTTGTATACCTACCTTACCAATCAAATAGAAAACAAAAAAATCCGTCCAAAGATGCTGCTGATAATTTCTTGATATATTTTGTTCAGAAATATCTGAAAGTTTGCTTCACAGTCCAGGTGAACAGTTCAGTTTATATTGTTTAAAAAATAAATAAATAAATAAAAAAAGAAGTTACATGTCTGCATGAGTGTATGTGTGCACATGTGCGTGACTGAAACCTGACTGAATGACACAAGGAAACGAATGATGAGCACCAAACGGCAGCTGTCAGTCGGCTCTTACCCAGGTGGGCAGCCTGGTTGCGCCAACAACTCTATGTCTGTAAAGCGCTGAAAGCTTGGTCTCTAACCCAAGATAGGCGCTATGTAAGTATCCATGTTGTCATCGTCATATCATACATGGTTCTTGCTCCTACGTAGTTTGTACAGTTTTGTTTCTGATTTTTTTTTTCTTCTTTCTTTCTAAAATCACACAATGAGGACAGATCATGTCAAATTGATGAACACACACACACACACACAGTCTAAGTGCACGGTCAGAAGGAAACAAAAACAGGGGGGAAATTCACCTCACACCACCCAAACACACAGCAGCACATGAGCAGATGCCAAAATTAGCCCAAAGATTTGAGGGGGCCAGGGGTGTGGGGGTGGAAGAAGGGAGAGTGGGTGAGGGGGGGAGGGGGTGGACACAGACGCAAAATCATCATACAAAACATCAAAAAGATCTCAAAATGATAATTTTTTCTTTATGAAATAAATAATGATGATTGCATTTCAATAAAACCCGCAGGGGGCTGGGGGGGGGGGAGGGTTGGGGGGCGGAGGGTGTGTGTGTGTGTGGGGGGGGGGGGGGGGGGGGATGGTATAAGAGTAACCGAAAACCACAAAAGCTTATAAGTTGTTATCCAAATTAGCAGTTTTCAGACACACATACAAAAATATAAACACACCAGAATCGTGTCATAATATTCAAATGACAACATAGATGGGTTAAGGCATAGAGTATCAAAAAAAAAAACAACAAAAAAGAAAAAACAAATGAAAAGCAACCCCCCACCCTCCACACACACACACACACACTGGCCATCTGATGCCATTGTCAAGATAAATCAAGCCTCACCAATAATTTTTATCTGGCACTTGTATAGAATTCATAAAATGACCATGTTTTAATGACAATACTTCACCTGACACAATATTTTATATATATATATATATATATATATATATATATATATATATATATATATGCCTAAAAATACAACAAAGAGAAACAACTCTGTTCAAACTGTTTGGCTTAGACGCGCCAAGAGAAGACTGTCAACACATCTTCAGGTCAAGCATATTCCGTAAAATGATAGTTGATACCAAGCCAGGCATGCTATTTATGACCGAAACGGCCATGCAATGATGTGAGCAAATGACTGGTGGATGGCTTTTAAAAGGCTCGTTATTTGCTATGTAAGTAAAAATAAGAATGAAATCAAATCAAATAACATAAAACAAAATAAAACAGACATGCAGAAGGGAGGTAAATATACTAAGGGAAGTCACTAGCCGCAGCTGCTTTCAATTTCCCAGCATGATGCGGAGTTTGCACAGAACAAACCCATGCAGGAGTCTGCACAAGTAGGTCATGGTATAATGTGTTATTGAATTGATTTTCTTATAGAACTTTTTTTTTTTTAAACAAAAACAAAAAAACCCCAGGGTTTTGTTTGTTTGCCTATGGCTTTCTCTCCCCCTTGAGTGGATGCTGTCATTCGCCAACATGACAAACCCATTCTTCAATCACTTGTCTGTAGAGGTAAGGAGCGTCCAATGTGGACTGCTGCTTTTGAATGCCCCAAGAATAATAAAAAAGAAAGGAAAAGAAAGAAAAAAAAACACAAAATAATAATAATCATCATGAATGGTATTTGCATAGCGCATTTCTCCTGGCAAATTTTGACTCAAAGCCCTGGCAATCGCCCATTCAAACACAGCAAACAACTAACCACACTCGACCATAAAAACACACACACACACACATGAGCAGAAGGCAGCTCAAATTAACGGTGGGGGAAAAAAAATCACAAAAAACCGCCTCACAGGACAGATTGAGGGGTTTTTTTTTAGCTGGGATTTGAACAGAAGGATTGTTAGTTGGTGCTTAAGACTCCCAGGCAGCGGATTCCAGACAGTGGGAGCACAAAAACTAGAACTGCGGTAGCCAAAAAAGACTTTGAAGTTCATTTTGGGTAATTTCAACTAGAATTTGCCTCTGAGGACAGGAGGGAACAAGAAGGCTTGTATGCAAGGAGTGCTTTAGACAGTTATGGTGGAAGTGTCCCTTCAAAATGGTGGTAATATTTCCTCCCTTCTCCTTCCTCCTGTTCAAGGAATGCAACTCCCAACTTCACTCATGTCCATGGTTTGGATTTTACCTGTATGGCCGTATTTATTCCACCATGTAGGCAGTCATACTCCGTTTCCAAGGGGTGTGCAATGCTGGGTATTTTTGTGTTTCCATGGCCCTTCATGCTTTACACTGGTTCCCAATATAAGAAAGAATTACTTACAAAGTTGTCTTTGTTTCAAGTCCATTGAAGCTTCTGGTCCACAGTATCTTTCTGATCTCATTCATCCTTACATACCCTCACGCCAACTCCGCTCTTCTTCTGACACCCATAAACTTAGGATCCGCCCTACTTGAACCAAAATGCATGGCCAATGCAGTTTTCCATACCAAGCCCCCTTTCTTTGGAATCAACTTAATCAGCCTCTCCATCACTCATCTTCGCTGCTGTCTTTTAAATCTAGTCTGCAGACTCACCTTTTCCCTCCTGATTAAATCTCAACAGCTCATCTTTTTCCAGTATGAAGTAAAATGACTATTAGTGAGTGAGTGAGTGAGTTATGATAGTTTCAGAAATTGTTGGCTGTATTTTTGATTGAGTACTGTTTACGATTGTGTGGTATGACTTGTGTGTTTGCTGAGTGCACGTGTGCTTGTGTGTATTATGTGTGTGTGTGTGTGTGTGTCTGTGTGTGTGTGTGGGGGGAGCGGTGGGGGGGGGGGGGGGGGGGATGAATAATTTCTGAACTTCTTCTATGCCCTTTGATATGGCTATGCTTGTCTGTTTTGGGGTAATTAATTAATCAGTTTATCTTATTTATTTAACTATTCGTTTATTCATCTATTTTTATTTGTTTACTCATGTTTGACTGTTGGTTGCTGGTTGGATGTGTAGGGTGTTCTCGGAATGCATCAACATATTTTTTTTTTAGTATCTTTGGATGCTGATATGTGTGCATACATGTCTCATTAGTGTACGTGTGTGTGTGTGTGTGTGTGTGTGTGTGTGTGTGTGTGTTTGTGTGTTCATATTGTGGGCAGTGCACACAAATTTCTCTTTAAAGAGACAATGATAAAAGTTGACCAGAGTTGCATACCGCTCTTTCTGCCTGTGCGTATAGATCTTCTCTGTTTGCCTTCCACCCCCCTGCCTCAGCCTCTCTTTGTCTTCTGCCGCTCACACATGAATCAGCAATGGAGAGAGCTAATTCCTCTTCTTAAGTCTCTGAATGTCTAATCACCCATCGCTCAACAGCATTCATTTCTAACAAGGCCATGCTCACTCTTACCTGCTGTTCAAACTAAGATTAATAATATTAATGATGATGATAATAATAACAATAATGATGATGATGATGATAATAATATTAATAACAACTAGAACAATAATAATAAGTATCTATACAGCAACGAATCTTGCGCAGAGACAAATCAAAGTGCATTCACGCCCAACTTTTGCACCCAAGACACTCTCAAAACAAAGGGAAGAAAGACAAAACTTATAAAGACAGGTAGATAGACGGCTGAAGAAAAAACAAAAACAACAAAAAACAACAAACAAAAAAACCCAAAAAACAACTATGTATGAAAAGAGGGAGGGGAGGAAGGGGGGCTATAATTTTGGTAAATTAGGTTTATAGGCCAGACTTGAAAGAGCCGAGCGCAGAAATCTGACCAAGAGAAAGAGTGAGATAATTCCAAGTGTAATGTCCTGTAACAAAGAAGGGCTATTATTTTGGGAAGAGGTAGGTTTTAAGGCCAGACTTGAAAGAGCCAAGTGCAGAAATTTGACGAAGCGAAAGAGTGAGTTCATTCCAAAGTGTAAGGTCCCGTGACAGAAGAAAGAGTGGTGGCCCGACTGTGGAGTGCTGGAATCTGGGACCTCAGAAGAAACAAGAGTGGGTCTGAAGCTGATCATAGAGAGTTGAGACACAGTGCAGAGGTGGAGGCAGTCACTCTGATAGGATGAGGGGCAGATTTGTTGCAATGCTTTTATGGCGGCGAGTGCAGATCTCATACTTCATTCTCTGTGAGATAGGAAGCCAATGGAGAAACTGCAATCGAGGAGCGACACGTTCAGGCCTCTTCTTTCTGAGGATGACTCTGAAATGTTTTCTATGGATCAGATAAATTTCTCCTTCTGAAATGTTTTAGAAATACAGAACAGTGATTTATCATGCATTTCCTGCTTCTGCAGTCCTGTTACCGGCAGCTTATCAAACTGTAAAACAACCCTCCCTTTCTTACGACTGATCCAAAACTTTCCTTTTTCTCAACAAAGTTGCTATGTCATTGCAGCTTTCTACTGATCTAAGAAAGCTTTATTGTCAGAACATGCAGCAGTTACATTCACCTTTGAATAAATAATCCATTACATAGTATCACAAAGATAACCACATGTACAGGAATTAGTACCATCCTGTTCCTGCATCTTGTGTAACATCTGGTATTTTCACCTGCTTCAACCCTTCTCTCCCCTTCCCCATATGTAATTCTCATCAACACTCCATCCTACGCTTTCTTCCCTCAGGGACTTGAACGATGGTTGAGCAGGATCGTCTTCCATGTCAGCTTTCATAACACACACAACACACATCATGTCATGTGGCATTCAAATGCTTCTGGATTGTCTAGTGTGGCCCGTTTCTTCTAGGTTTTGAGAGCAACGTATATGATTAAAAAAATGATAAATGAATAAGCATGAACATAACACAATATGAATGACAATTCATTACATTCAGGTTCAACATCAACACCTGCATCAGATGATATTTGCCAACAGGGGAAAACCCTCCCAGTACAAGTGGTGGAAGGGAGAAGACCTATCTAGCACACCACACTGACACCACCAGAACAAGACAGCCAGCGACAATTCAACTTTATGTATGTGTGTCTGTGATTCAAACTCGCAACATTCTGACATTACAAATGGCAATATTATAGCACAAGTGAACTGACATGCAATGGAATTATGAATATGATCTACAGGTGACCAGCTGTTAGAAAGGTCTGTCCGTTCACAGCCTTGGCGCCGGCAGCTAACACACACACAGACACTGACAAACATCACATCACACCTGCCTGCCCTAAAATATACATGCTTGAGTACTGGTCAACAAAAATGTGCAAACTTACAGAAAAGAAACAACAAAAGATATGTATGCCCCACATACACTAGCAAAATAACTGGATGTTTGTTTTAGCCTAACCTGGACCCTCATCTGCCATGCTTTCACTCTGGTATATCATCATTTTCTTCAATGTGGTGCATCATTTATTCACTGTGGTATATCATTGTATTCAATTGCAAAGCTGCATACAAAATGTGCAAAAATTGTCCTGGTAAGCAGGTGTGTTTTCACAATTCAATGGACTGCAAGAAACCCCAGCTGCCACTTAAAAAAGACAACAAATAAACGAAAAAAACACAACTGCATTGACTGACACACACCCGCAACACATGATGATGTTTTATCACAAGATCTTGTGTACACAGCTCTATGGCAGTATGAACTAATGAGAGATGCCCACCCCCACCTCCCCCCAAAACAGTTAATACTGTATATGGACCAAAACAACAAACTGGCTGAGGACCATGGAGTATGGTGCCCTTTGACTGCCTCATGCATCCAACGACGCAGAAGCATAGATCTACATTCAAACTTGAGTCTTTTTTTTTTGTTTGTTTATTTTTATTTGGCCACCCTATCACCTGCTCAAGTTAAGAGGTATTATATCCACACCAAGAGTTCCCTCCCACACACATCTACATGCACATTTTCCCTGCCATAGTTTCAGCACTGGCACTAGCGGCAGTCTAGAACTAGGTGCACTTGTGGCACTCTAAAGCAGCAACATCTGTCTTTACCCTGTCTTGATCTGATGATCAATCCACAGAATTCTGGTGGTCCTCTACAGCCAACAGTGTCATGAGAGCTGCTATGAAGCAAACCGTTCACAATGTTGGGAATGTGGACTGATGAAAAACACAAAGCATTTCTTAAGTCTACACTGCAGCTAAAAAAAAAAAAAATGCAAGCTCAGAAAGACATAATTATTTCCGACTGGTCTCTGATAATGATACCAACTATAACAACAACACATAACTTTCCTGTGGCGCAATGTAAGTACCACTGATGCTGCTCACCTGACAAGATCCTCACCTCTCCCAGAAACTCTGAAGCAGGCGCACTATTTGAACTGCATATAATATATATATATATATAAATCTAGACGTGCTTTTTGTCAGATCAGAAGCGTTTGCTTATTGCAGGCAGGCATGCACTGGACAAGCACTGACAACTAGTTCTCTCATTCCCTGCTTACCGCCATCATACCAAATACTCCCAGCCAATCAAAATGAAGCAGGCTGTCAGTGTCTCCAGTATAATAAAGGGCTGCCACTCATCTGACTAACCTACACACAAGCGCACACACACACACACATACTAACACCACAACAGACAACCCACACCCTCTCCCCATCTTCAATCTTCACATATATATATATATATATATATTATATGTGTGTGTATATGTGGCAGTCAACATTTCTCCATCTTCATCATAGATAATACCAGAGTCGAATGTTCCATATAGATCTATATATGTGACATTCATTCAATATTTCTCCATCTTAAAGTAACCAAAGTGTGGGCTGCATACATTGTCCGGTTCAAACCGCAAGTAATCACTCCTAAAATTAAGATATCTGTGAATCATTCTTTTTAAAACATCAACAACAGATATCAGTACTTTACAGAATGGGTGGGGGGGTGGGGGGGTAACAAATAATGATTTACTCATGCATAAAAACAAGATGACAAACGTGTGGGGTGGGAAAAGTTGTGGTGAGGGGCTTAGAGGTGGTGGGGTGGGGGTGGGGGAAAAATTTTATCCTCATAAACTTCAGCCTGGAATACTTTGCAGGCTGCATGCATGCAACCCTGATGTACGCTGCAATCTTTCACATCTATACTTTAAGATAAGAAAATAATGAAATAAAATAATAGGGAGATGGAGGGGTGTTTAAAAAAAAAAAAAGGGGGTGAGGGTTGGGGGCTGTGTGCATGTGTGTGTGTGTGGGGGGGGGGGGGGGGGCAACAACAACCTTGTACCGCTCCAAGGTGTAGAAAAACCTTCAAAGACGTAGAGTTGTCATAAAAATGCGAGGCAGTTGTTCTCTCTATCTCTCTCTCTCTTTCAAGCAATACAGACATCACTGCATCATCATACAGCCTGACCTAGTTAGTCTCCTTTGAAATGCATCCCCTAAAAACCAATGCAATGGAGTGGTGGTCAAGTTGTAGGCACCTCCGACTAGGGAGTAAGCGCCCTTGGGTTCAAATCCCATGATTTTAAATCCCCTTTCCACTCGGCCTTGAGTGGTGGCATGGGTGCCAGTCTTTCAGATGAGACAATAAACCCCGAGGTCCCCTGCGTGTCCCGTCAGCGAGCGGAAAATCACCCACAGCAATAAAAAGGTTGTCCCTGGCAAAATTTGGTACAAAAGTCCACTCTGACATTAAAAAAAAACATTAAAAAAAAAAGTGTATGTGTTCTTAAAAAAACAACAACCCCACACTAGCAGACAGGAAGAAAAAAAAAAAGAAAAAAAAGAAGAGTGGTGCTGTGCTGATTATGCATTCTCATTCCCCTTGGAAGTGCAGCCCAAATTTCACACACAGAAATCAGTTGTGGTAAAAATGTATTACAATATAGTACAATACAACGTCAGTTTTTTTCAGCTGTAGATCATTCGATAACACCACCAAAACCATCCTGATATAACAACATTTCTCTTTTAATAGTTTTCTCCTTTTTTTTGTTGTTTTTGTTTTGTTTTGTTTTTTTTGGTTTTTTTGGTTCACCTCCACATGAATACATGAATTGCACTCGTGGCACTACCAATGTACATGATGATTAATGCGCAGCAACAACGTAGATACATCTGCACACACACATTCACGCACAAACACCAAAATTCATAATTCACTTTCCATGACATAACACTAGCGTGGATCTTTTATCCTCCAACAACACCAACAAGACAAGCATACAATAAACCTACCTCTCTCTCCAACATGAATAGACACACACATACACACACACACACACACTCTCTCTCTCTTCTCTCTCTCTAAACAGGGCAAGAAAGCTGAACATTAAACAATAAGCAAAGTACTCTATCTCTGAAGAAAACACATGAAAAACCCAAAACCCTCATAAACCGAAAGCAAATCTTTCAGGATTAAAAAAGAAGAAGAAAAAAAAAAGGTCTGTGGTGTTTTAAAATGGAGGTATCAGCCCAGTAAATAAATATACACATACAAACAATACACACACCGTCTACAGTCAAACACCCAAACGCTGTATGCAAAAGCTAAAGAAGTGCCTTTTGCCAGTCAAAATTGAAATAATTTTGTTTAAAAAATGCTTGCAAACCTTGCTGACAGATCTATACAAAGAGCAGCGAGGATATCAGCATACAAGATGAAAAGAGAGAACAACAGCACAACACATGAGAACAGTCACACCAGCACACCAAATACACACTTTTTTTTTTTTTTAACCAATTGCTTTTGTTTTCATAATATTTATAAAATATACTTGCTAATAGAAAAATCACATGTTTAAATCATGCATCTTATGATGGCAACAGCACAGCAGAGATGAGTGAAAGACAAATCGTTTAAGGTTCTTAAACACACGCAATTCTTTTTATATAAAAAAATAAAGGGCTCAAGGAACCACATAAAATTGCTCTTAATTAGGAAAAGGTGTAGAAAAAAAAGACGGGGTTTTTTTGGGGTTTTTTTTCTTGTTTTTCAATTACCACAACCACACACACAAAAAAATAATTCAAAAATCCCAAACACCAGTTTTAATCATTACAACAACAAAAAAAACCAACATCATAATTCCATCTTCCTCAAACCTTTCCTTTCATACCAAAACCCCCACCCTACCCAACCCAACCCAACCTGACCCATCCCATATTCCTCACATCCATAAAAAAAAAGAAAAAAAGTTTTGAGCATCCAAAAAGTCACCCATCCACCACTCTAACCACCCCACCCCTAACCCTCCCCCCGAATCAGTCACACACACTGGACTGGGTGAGGGCAGAGGCAGGGGCGGGAGAGGAGGAGGAGGAGACGTCTCCCACACCCCCACCTACTACCCCCTGCTCGCTGTCCGGGTCACTCAGATCACAGCCCTCATCGTCATCATCATCGTCCTCCTCACTGCCCTTCTCCTCCTGCAGGCAGTTCTCCACCCAGCTCTGCACGCGCTCCTTGTTCATCAGCCGCCCTCCCGCACTCACACCTCCTCCGCGGGGGGGGCGGCCCAAGCTGTCCGGGGTGTGGGGGCGGCCGGGCTCTGCACTGGGGGTGAGGCTGCCCTCGCCCAGGGTGCGGGAGGAGTGGGTGGAAAGCGCCTCGCTGTTGTCCAGGGTGCGGGAGGAGTGCTGTGACAGGATCTCCGTGCCCAGGTCGTACTGGCTGCTGTGGATCGAGTCAATGTGCAGCGGGGGTGGTGGTTGTGGGGGCGGAGATGACGGGTGTTGGTGGTGGGGGTGGGGGTGGTGGTAGCTGTTGCCCACGGCTACCACGCTGCCGCTGTTCCAGTGCTGCGAGTCGATCTCGCTGTTGGAGTCCCCTTCCTCACTGGGAGGCGCTTCCAGGGCCTCCTCTGCTGCTGCTGTTCCCAGGGTCGTGGTGTTGGTGGTGTCTGGGTGCTGCTGCTGTTGGTGGTGGTGGTGGTGGTGGTGGTGGAGGTGGGGGGCAGGGGAGGGATAGGAGACAGCCTCCCCCACATGGTTTGCCAACGAGGGAATGTCGTCCACCGCGTCAAAAAACTCCTCAGAGTCTGTGCACTCCGACTGCCTCCCTTTGCTGCTTCCTCCACTGTCGTCCCCTCGGCGGCCACCAACACCACCACCGCTGCTGCTGGCTTTCTTGCGCAGGGGCACGTCATTGATGTCCTCCGTGTCAGCCTCGTTGCCTTCATCAAAGTCCTCCACAGATGGCTGGTAAGCTTGCAAGGCGCCGCCAGCGCCACTCCCACCCCCATTCTGGTAGGAGGCCCGGGGTGTGGAAATGACGTTGCCGTCCTCGTCCCGCACAATCTCGTACCCTTTGCTGTCCGTCTCGGGCTCGGCGTGGGGGTAGTTCTCCGAGATGGGCTCGGATAGGACGCTGGAGGTGAAGGAGATGGCGCTGCAGCCCGAGGGGGTGCGGGAGTGGCCCATGTGGGCGTACAGGGAGGGCACCACTGAGGACACGCCCGACATGGAGGGCGGGGGTGGGTTCTCCGCTATCTCGCGCTCCACCGCCCGCACCATGTCCGCATACGCCTCCCGCCCCTTGTGGGTCAGCGAGATCAGCTGGTTGAACTTCTCCTGTTTGTCACCAGACACACACACACACACATAGAAGCAGTCAGTCATTTCAACTTCTATTACCCCCCCTCCCCCCAAGCCCTCCCCACTCCCCTCTGCACACACAGCCAACCACTCATGTCTGAGCCCCCACCCCGTCATCCACTCATTTCTCCTTAATGATAAGCTTCAACTAGCTGGGTAAAAACATGACACTACCAATTTGACAAAAACAGGATTTATAACCCCCCACAACTCACAGACATCCACAATGCAACATAGACTGTACATAAACAACCAATAACAACTCTGTATCACAGAACACACTGATGGCAACATCACCTACTAAAGCACACACTGCCACACTCGAGGAACACACATCACTCATACACCCATGTAAACAAACAAAAAACCTTATAACTTTAACAACAAAAATGCAATCCACACTGCATCCTACCAACAAAAATTTACACTCTTCACTCCAACTCAGCCCCCCTCCCACACACACACACACACCTCCCCCTCAAAACACCCACAAAATTTTATTTTCACAGACCTACACTTTAACTACATCAGTTGTCAATATGTCGTTGACGACGTGTCAGTATACTTCACTGGTCAGGCATTTCCTTGGTAAATGCTCTCTGATTACTGATACATAGAGCAGAAAGTTTCCTTTTGCACAGAATCGAAAATTCCAACTTACTTGTATATATGTTCCAGTGGTCTCTCAACACCTTCCTCAACCATTCTACTTTTCTAACTGTTTTCTGGCCATCTCAATTTGCACTGATGTAAAATTTGATGATTCTGGATACATAATACATAGAAAGTTTCCTTTAACACAGCAACCAAAGTCTGAACTTTGCTATTTGTGCATACAGACATGCCAATCCCTGTCAAGTGTTTGTAGGAACAATCAGGAAATTTGGTAGGAACACTTTGAATTTGGTAGGAACACTTGGACTCCAAGCCACTCCAGCAAACGTACATTTTATCGACAAGGCATACAAACACTTGGGCATACCTGCAACATGGTGTAACTGCTACAATTAAGCTGACTGGTCCACTCAATGCTGTTTCAATGTTAACACACATGCGATCAGCTGAGCATCGTCATGTAAAACCAAGGTTAGTAGTGACTGCCTTGGCCTCTTGATCGATAGCTCTAGAGCACCTGGTTAATGTTACTACAGGAAAGCATGTGAACAGGCTATCAAGTCGAAAATGAACTTGGAATAATTTTGACGTTGGTGTAAAATCGGAACAAACTGCGATCGAGCATAATAAATACAGCGAAATAGTAACAGTTGGCATCTCTGTGTATGCGGGTGGTCTCTGGCTACCTCCCCCTGGCTTTCTGAGGAGTAAAAAGAGAAACTCTTCTATCTACTGTGGCAAGGCACTTCACACTGACCTCACAGCCCTCGTAGTTGAAGATGCCTGCCACGCTGACTGGTACCAGCTTGGCGCATGCCCGACCCAGGGCCCGGCGGCCAAGGGCAAAGACAAAGGGCACGTTCTGCTCCTGACACATGTTGAGGATGTTGTTCAGAGCTTCGTCCAGGCCACCTGTCAACACGTTTCACGTTTTTGTTAATCTAAAAATAAAATTCCTATTGGGCGTGGAGGATTTTACAACATTGCTTGACAAAACGTGCCCCACTCAAGCACACATACTAAATAGCGAAGTTATTAAAATAAAATAAAAACTGTCGAACAAAATCAAACATCATTTCACCTTTAAATCCTACAGAGCGTGGAGATTTTACATCACTTGACAAAACATATGCCCAGCTTTTGCACACATGCTAAATAGTGAATTTTAAAGAAACTGTTGAACAAAATGAAACATAATTTCATCTGTAACTCCTACTGTTGCATGGAGGATTTTACAACATCACTTGACAAAACAACATGCCCAACTCAAGCACACATGCTAAATAGCAAAGTTAAAAAGAAAAATTTGTTGAACAAAATCAAACATCATTTCGCCTTTAAATCCTACAGAGTGTGGAGATTTTACATCACTTGACAAAACATAAGCCCAGCTCATGCACACATGCTAAATAGCAAAGTTATGAAGAAACATTTGTTGAACACAATTAAACGTCATTTTGCTTCAAACTCCTACTGGAGCACGGAGATTTGACAACACCGTTAAACATACAACATGCCCAACTCATGAACACAAAGCAGTTGAGGTGCCAGATGAGAGGCAGCAGTCCCTCACTCACCTTTGGACTGGATCTTTTCCAAGTTGGGAGAGATGATGACACACTTGATCTTCTTCAGCTTGAGGTGCTTGGTTACCTCCCTCAGCCCCAACACCACCCGCCGTTTGCCTTTTGCCTGGAAGGAGGGACAGACACACATGCATATGCAAGCACACACACACAAACCGACAGACACAAACACAGAACACACACACACAGGTTTTATACAGGTTTAATCACAAATCTTTTAAACCTTCATGAAAAAATATGCTTCAGAAACACCTTAAAAACACCAAACACCAAAAATCTTAAAGCTACTGAGTATTGACTCTTCAATATTTTGAGTGCTGACTTATGCCCCTTGCATCAATTCTCGTCTGCTTCACAAGATGAGAACCGTGATTTTGGTCAGAAAAAATCCTTTCTGGATCAGCTCTTTTTGTTTTGTTTTTTGTTGTTGCTAATTTTTGTTGTTGTTTTTGTTTTCTGGCTTTACTTTCAAATTTTAATTTAATTACTTTATCACTGACAGAAATGGTACACTCTGATTTCAAGGTCTGTGATACAGAGAGCAAAAATCAAACTCTTTAAAAACCTGGATCATTAACTTTTTGTTTTCAAAAGGGCATGTAATTTCTAAAAAAAAAAAAAAAAGGCCTGAAAAAGACAAAGCAATAGACAAGAGAAGAATCACTGCACAAAATTTCCCCAGAAGGTAGGGATACTATTTAGAACTGGGAAGTCCCCAAGGCACCCCTGTGAGCAACCCCCACTCTCCACCCAAGATTTTCTACACACCCCTTCATCACAAATCATTATTTTCATTTGCATGATTCAGCGATCTCCAGTAGAGGGGCTTTTACAGTTTTGAGTGATCAGACTTTGACATTTTTTTATTTTTTTATTTTTTTTCAAAACATCCAAGACTGGCAAAATTTTTAATCATAAATTCCCCCCCCCCCCCCCCCCCTGAACAGATGGAATCAACTCGGGTTATAACCAATTTTGAAACTTGTGAGTACTTTGAAGACCTGAAATATCTGGCCAATTAAATCACACCTGGCAAAATTCTGCGAGAAAAATTAACTGTGGTAGTAAAAAAATACACCTGCAGACAGGAAAACAACACGACATATATAAATATATATATATATATAGAGAGAGAGAGAGAGACAGCCAGATAGATAGATATAATATATATAGATATATATGGGTAGTGCTGTGTTCTCTTTGGGGAGAGCCGCCTGAATCTTACAGAGAAATCTGTTGCAACAAAACGTACCACAATCTAATATACACTTTATAGATAATTGAACTTACATAGTCTATATGTGCCATCATGCAAAATGGGAGCACATGTTTACTCTGTGTGTGTGAATGTGTGTGTGTGTGTGTGTGCGCACAGGAACATACAGCACACATGTATACAATGTGTCTTGACAGTATGGGGGGACATGCACACGTGTGTCACAGTGGAGGGTTGGGGGTGGGGGGTGGGCAGGGGAGGGCGGGGCCACCCACCTTGTTGGGGTCCTTGTGGTAGACACGGTCCTGGAAGCGCACCAGTTCGTGCAGGAGAGCCGTGCAGCACATGTCAATGTCCTTGTCCAGAATCTGTGTGCAGTACCTGCCACAGGGTGAAAGACAGCCACACTAAAAGGAAATTTTCTATCTAAAATTACGTTTAAATAACATACTTACCATGACCCAACTAGTGCAGACTCCGGCAGGGGTCTGACATTCCTGTCCTGTGCAAACTACTATCCACCTATGCGGAAGTAGGTAACCTCCCCTTTGTCCCGCTAGCTAGCGCCCTCTTTTTCCGGCAGCCATCTCGACACCTGTTCCTGTGCTCCGCATACGGCAAAGTTTTTTCGTATTTCTTTCTGTCTATCGACTCCTTGGCGTCGTTGTTGTTTGTCTAATTATGCCTTCCAACAGGTCGCATGATTATGTAGCTCGATTGGGCCATCGGGCTAAAATTAAGGCGCGATCGCAATCGATTCGCGGACACTCTGGGCCCTCTACTTTGGGCCCGGTAAACAACAACACTGACCTGCAGCCTCCGCTTCCTCCTCTACCTCCGGTCGACTCCAGGCCCCCACTGCCTCCGACGTCTCCTCCGCCGACTTCTAGGGGTTCGTTACCCCATACTCAGGTCAGTGGTGCCACACTAAAGCGCTTTGACTCTTTCATTGCCACAGGCGGTTTTAGTTTACGCTGAGGGATCATGTTGAACGTACCATTTTTTCAAGCTGTAACAAAGCTTGACAGCTACAACCAGCTTTTCCCCACACAATAGGACACTGACTAATGCCCCCGCCCCCCTGACTGAATTTGAAGTGAACAAGCCCACTGTGTTGTTTTGACATGAACTGAAACAAATGACTGAGAGTATCCAGTGTAAAATATTCTAGGCGAGGAGTGTTTTTCACACAGTGAAAAGAGTTAAACAGGTTTTTTTGGGGGGGTGCAGGGTGGGTTTGGGAACATGTTAAACACACTACAGTAACAAACACGACAGCAAGAAAATCTTATACAATGCCCTGTCCTTAATGTATTGTATCCTACTGTATCTGAGTATGTGACACATCGTCTTCACTCATATTGAGGCATTGACATTGACACTCTTCCTTTTAGTCCAGCCAACCCACACAAGGCCATAACTATCAGGACTGCCCCCCCCCACCCCCCCAGCGCCCCCCATGCCCCCCCCCGCCCCAACCCACCCTCCCCCCAAAAAAATTCAACCACACTGAACACAATATTCTGTCATATTTTCTAATTCAAAATCACACTATATGAATAGATGTTAAACTGAAGAACACACCTCTCTAACACTCATACACACACGCACACACACACATGCACACACACACTCTCCCTCCCACCACCACCCCCAAATACACGTATCACACTCCCACCCCCACAACACCAACCCATCGCCACCCACTTCCTCCAACATAATCAGCACCCACCACCACCCACATCATTACCCCACTCCACCGCCTCTCCCCCCCCCCTCCCCCCCCCCCCCCCCCCCCCCCCCCCACACAACTCACTCTCTTATTATGAGTAACATTATGATGCGTGTCTTTTGTTTTAACATGCATAAAAATGTTTGTTCTCTTAATGCTTCTTCTCGTAGATTAGTGTTGTTCTTTGTAAGGGATGTAAACATACAAACCTCTATTCATGCTTCTCGTAGATAAGTGTTATTCTTTATAAGGGATGTTAACATGTGAGCCTCTACTCGTGCTTCCTGTAGATCAGTGTTCTGCTTCAAAAAGTGATGTTAACACGTGAGCCTCTCTTCATAATTCTTGTAGATTAGTGTTGTTCTTGATGAGGGAAGTTCAACATGTGAGCTGCTATTTTTTTTATTCTTACTGATTAACGGTCTTCTTTATCATAGATGTAATCACGCAAAACCCAACCCCTTTCCCATCCCATACTGTCATGGGCTTAAAAAAAAAATAAAATAAATAAATAAAATAAAATAAAACATTAAAAAAAAGACCAAATCCACAAACCATCCAGACGACGACAAAACGAACAAACTCACTCTCTGAAGCGACGGCTGTGGATGCGGAGGACAACGGGGTCTCGGCTGAGGTAGCCAGCGATGGGGGAGCTGATGGGGGAGGCCCCCGGCGTGAGGGGGCTCATGCTGAGGGGGGAGGTCTGGCTGATAGGCGACAGGTCTGCCCCTGGGGACACCCCCTGGTCTGTGTCCAGGGACCGCGAGCTGAGGCCTGCCAGCACACGTCAATCACATGAAGGAGCAATCTTTTCACACACATTAAGTCCTGAACAGAATACCTCATTCAGACTGTCAGTGTGAAGACCGATTTCTGTTACAACACACTATCTATCACTATCTATTATAAATTAAAAGAAACAAACAAAAAAAAACAAAAAAACTATAAAAAAAAAAAATTAAAAAAAAATCCTAAATGATCTGCCCAGTGCAGCTAACCTCACTGACAATCACCTCAAACTCAAGGGTCTTCTATTAGTTCTAGCTAGCTCAAGTCATGGAGTCAAAGTGAAACCATGAACATATGAAAAGAAATCAAACTGAAAGTTGGTAGGTCCGGCCAAATTTTCAAATTCATAGCAGAAGCCTCATATTTGCAAAAAAATGAACGTGTGCAATAAAATAAGAAGCCACACCAAATTTCAAAGCAATATCTCAAATAGTTTTTGAGATACAGAGTTTTGAATTTTCTAAAAATTCTGCGATTTTAGCCAATCTCACAAAATGGCATTTTAGACCCCATGTAGAATTGCCACTAATGCATTCTCATAGTCAAAACTCTTCATATATGATCCATATAGTAAACAGAAGACCTCAGATTTTTTTTTTAGTTGGCTGTTAATGTTATTGGCTGAATGCCAGTGTTGTACATTCTGAGGAAAATCCTTATTTTCGCATGTCCGATCCTGCAGTTTTGATGGTAGCATTACTAAAATGACTGAAACTCAAAAACTATTGCATCTACATAAACATTTAAGATATTTTAAAGTTTAAGAAAGACTGTAGACTTACAAGACAGCAAATGTTAATAATAAGTCTTGACAAATGATAGCTTTTGATAAGATTGTATGAAAAAAATAAGCTTTATTCAAGACGATCGGGGATAATGTGCTCCATTAATGCTAAAAATGATTCTCCTTTTAGCCAAGATATTTTTCAAGATTTGTGTGTGTGTGTGTGTGTGTGTGTGTGTGTGTGTGTGTGTGTGTGTGTGTGTGTGTTTCAAAATCAATATGTATGCATCACTTTATGTAACTGTTTTCTAGTTTATACATCATTATTAACTATCAATCAACACAGCTGATCGTACCAGTTCTAAAGTACAGACATTCAGCTGAACTAATGCATGCTCCATATCAGTGCTGAAGTATAAAAAGGTAGAAAGGAAACAACAGTCTTACAATAAAGCATCAAATGTACCCCTGGTACAGTTATTTGATTAGGTTTTCTTCTCTCTCTCTCTTTCTATATATATATAGATATATGTGTGTGTGTGTGTGTGTGTGTGTGTGTGTGTGATGTATACTTCTCTCTCTGTAATATATATATATATATATATATATATATATATATATATATATATATATATACAGAGAGAGAGAGAGAGAGAGATTTCTCTCTCTCTCTATATATATATATATATGTGTGTGTGTGTGTGTGTGTCTGTGTGTGTGTGTGTGTGTGTGTGTGTGAAATAAAACAGAAGAAAGAAAATAAAGTATGTTCTGCGATCACAAATTTGAAGAAGACCAATAGAACTTCTCACTGAAAAATTCGTCTGCTATTCAGACGGAGTTCTTGGCTGTCTTTCATTGTCGGAAAGAAAATTGTTTCACAACAGAAAACGATGATACTAACTAAAATTATGAAACCTATCATTCAAATACTTACAAAATAAGTAATGTAAAGTTGGTTTCCATTTTAAAAAAAATTCCCCCCATATTTGGATCAAAACTTCAACAAGACTTCCACGAAGACGGGCATTGAAACGTCAGATCTGAAAATAGATCTAGTTGATCAGTGATATAAAAAATACGTCTCCACTTTTTCGTTAAACGGATGCTGCTCCTTAAAAGCTTTCAGGTCATTTTATAAGACATTTTAAAGATGAAAGAATGAATTTTTCAGTGGTGGGTTTGTCTGGAAGCGCAGTAGAGCGTCAAGAAAAATAGGTACATTTTGAGCCACCTTTTTTTATAAATCGAGTAAAATATATCAATTGGAAACTTAGCTCACGTAAAGTAGACAATGTGACCTTGTATTTGATAGGTCTCTAAAGTCGATTGGTTGTAAGGAGCAATGTCCGTAACCTATTTTAGTCACCAACCCTCTCAGACCAGAAGCAGACATCAGCAAACTTGTTTACTACACTGCGTTTTGAAGAGCGAAGGATACTCCACTTCGAGCGATCAGTTTCACTCACACTGTCTTGCACACAAAAAAAGAAACACTTACAGGAACAAACAAAGGTGGTTTTATTTTCTGATATATCTTTCAGCTCGATGTGTGCAGTATTGCGCTTGCTAGGGTGAAGTGAAAAATTATAAAAATATGATCCATTGGCCATAGTTACACAGCATTACATAGCTGCCTGACCTACCTCCAGAAAGGTACTACTAATATATGAAAACAAATCAAACTGCTTGACAGTTACGAAAACTGAAAACTAGCAAAGAGAGAGAGAAAGTAAAGTGAGAAAGACGAGGACAAACAAACAGAACTGACCGTCTTGGGACAGATCGCTTTCTCCCAGACCCACAGGGTTCCTGGAACACATGTAGATATGCAAGCTTTACTTACTGGAACATAGCAGAGCTTATTTTATTCTTTTTTTTTTTTTTTTTTAAATTGTGTCTTGTTAGTGGTCCAGTTCAAGTGTTCATGTGAAGAATGTGCTTTCATCTGTTAGTAAACACGTGTGTGCCACTCTCTCACACGCACTCACACTCACACCACATATGCATGCACGCACACGCATACACACACACACACATGTACACACATACATGCACACCCACACATGCACACACAAAAACCCATGCAACACCTCTCTCTTCCCCCTCTCTCTCCTTCAGACCCACCTCCATCCCCCTTTCACACACACACAAAAATTTACCCAGTATTTCCGTCCTCCAAGTCATCGTCTTCCCCAGCAGGGTTGGCGCCCTCAGGGTCAGTGTCGGGGTCAGGGTTGTCCGGAAGGTCGACACCAGAATACACGTCCACCTCGCCACCCATCAACCGCATGCGTTTCTTCTCCTCCCGCTCTTTCAGGATTATCTTTGCCACAGCATCACCATCATAATGGTAACAACAACCACAACAATAATAATGATAATAATAAAAATACTAATTATGTAAGTTTGTGCCTGCCTATGTGTACGTATGTGTTAGGGTAGCTGTTAGATACACATGTATTGTTAAAATGTGTGTGTAGTCATATTTTGGTGTGTGTATGTAACATAGATGTAATGTTTTATGTTAACAAAGCGTTTTTGTAAAGCACCTAGAGCAGATTTCTGGATAGTGTGCTATATAAGTATCCATTATTATTATTATTATTAATAAACAAAAATGAATAACAAAAATAATAAAGATGAAGGGGAATTCTCGATCTTCATTATCTTCCCATGACCTCATCCTGTCAATGTTGAACCCATGATATTGATATTCTTGATTTTTTTTTTTTTCTCTTCTGTGAAACATATACTCTCATTAACTTATGAGCTTTTAATTCTTTCTTTGGTGTGATTTTTCTTTGTGTGTGTGAGAGTGAGGTTGGTGATTATGGGGGTTGTGGGGGTGAAAGCAATAATCACAAGTAGTTGAGGGAGTCAAAAAATTAACAGAGCCAGGCAACCAAGTAAGGTATTTCACAAAAGTTTTTTTCCCAAATGCGTCCTATAATATGGTGCATCCATTATGCAGCTAAAATCTGTCCAAACGAAGTTGTGTATCAGATTCACATCGTACAGACTGACGTTTAAACCCAGATCTCAAGTTTGACATTCAGAAGGGAACCATGAATCAGAATTAAAAACAATAACCCACAAACAATCCACTTTCAAACAACATACCAAGCAGCACACATCACAAAGCGAGTTAAAAAAAAAAAAAAAAAAGCTGTCAAAAGTTTGAACTCCTTTCCAGCAATCATCCCCCACCTTTTTCAGCGGGCTCGGCTTCTTTGGTTTGGGCGTCTCTCTCTCCTTGCCTCGCTTAGCCGGGGCATTGCCATCCAGGAGGTTGCCAGAGACCGTCTTCTTATCGGTGCTGGGCAGCAGTGCCTTCTTGGCCACTCCCCCTAAAACGCCGATGGCCTTCTGGTCCACGCTCTTCTTTTTCTGAGAGACACAAGAGTTCAGGCCCCCTCAGTGGTGTGTGTGTGTGTGTGTGTGTGTGTGTGTGTGTGTGTGTTCTTTTTATTGTGTTTTTTGTTTTTGTTCAAGAACAAAAGGGCAGGATTCATATGAGGGTTACTGAGAAGTTTCCTCTTTAGCAATGGCAGGGACTTCTGGCATGCATGAGGAAGATGAGCGGGAGAGGGTAGCCATGCTCCGCACACCAAACAAGCAGAGCCAAACAAGGACCATTCATTTTCATTCCCCCCTTCTGACATGTGTAAACCCTCTGGTCTCGCACCAAGATGAAGTTCAGCCTGGGAAAATCCACATTGGAAAACAGCCTCTCTATGTCATGATTTCATCACTTGGCATGTTCTAAAGGCAAGAATACCAAACGCCATCAAACCTAAGCACAGTGGTTGACACACACACACACACACACACACCACCACCAGACACCTACCTCAAATGCATCCAGCATGTCGGCGATGCTGAGAGAGATGGGTTGGTGGAGGCGTTTCCCTGACGACGACGATGAGGACGGTGCCTGACCCCCACTGCCGGCCCCTTTGGCCTGCTTCACCACTGCCTGGTCCGTGATCAGCCCACCTCGCGCCGGCGACCTCTCCTCCCGTGACCCTGAGCCCGGCCTTGACCCCTGGCTGCTGGTGACTTTGTGACGCAGCATCTGCTGCTCCAGGGTGATTTCCGCCAGCTCCGCCTCTGCCGCCCGGTTGGCCAGCTCCCTCCGCTTCCGCCGCTTGCGGGCCTTCTTGCTGAGGGGGGTCTGCTCCATCGACCCTTGACCTGTTGGGGGGTGGTGGCATGGTGGGGATTGGAGTGGAGAAGGGAAGATGCAGGTAGGTGTGGGGGGGGACATCAACCATTCAATTTACCACAGAAAACAATAAGGCTACGACTGATAATATCAACTATTACTAACTCTACTTCTTCTACTGTTACAACAACTATCACTACTACTACTACTATTGCTAAGTAATAATAATAATAATACCTCTACTTCTACTACTACTACTGCAACTGTCACTACTACTACTACTGCTAAGTAATACTAATAATAACAATAATAATACCAATGCAGATTGACACTCACACCTTTCAGTCTCAGGCAGGGAGATTGTGGCGTTTGTAATAAAAAGTTTTCTTATATATACATACACATATACATATATATATATACATATACTCATCTAGTACACCACCATACATGAACAAGCATGTACACACACACACACACACACACACACACACAGACACTTCTTTGTGTTGTCTTTATTCAACTCCTGCCAAGGGGACGCCTGAGAAATGCTCTGGCACTAATGTCACACTGTCCCCATCCTTTTTTTGTTTGTTTTGTTCTCCTGTAATTCGCTCAGTAACAGTTTACACAGGTGGGAGTGACTGACTTGTACTTTTACTGTCAGGGTCCAGGGGGTTGTTTAATCAACAAAAGTGCATACATGTCTTAATACCCAAACCAAGCAAATTAAAGGAGAAAACCAAGTTGTTTGATATCTTTCAATCGCCTAAATCAGTAAATGCCAAAAATGAAAGCTGCATCATACATGAATACTCCCACCATGCTTTTCATGCTTCACATACGCATTGTGCCACTGGCCGATTTCTCTGTGCCCACAAAACCCCAGACCTTGAAGGGTTTGAAGGCAAGGGTGACTGACTCACCTAGCTGAGTGAGAACTTCAGTTCTCACCCCCTCCTGCTATGCCCTGTGCTCCCAGTGGGAGTGGCGCAGGCTTTAGAGCCAGGAGCTAAGGGCGAGGTAACCCCCTGACAGAAAACCTAGAAGGGCTGAAGACAACGGTACCCTTGCCAGCGTGCACCCTCTAGGAAACCATGGCATCCTGCATTTACAAAGATGCTAACCGCTGTCAAGGGTTTGTAGGAAGCATCCGCTGTCAAGGGTTTGTAGGAACAATCAGGAAATTTGGTAGGAACACTTTGAATTTGGCAGGAACACTCGGACTCCGAGCCACATCAACAAAGGGGCACAGACACTGACTGAGACACAACTTGATTAAGCCACGTTCTCTCTTGTTTGGGCAAATGATCAAGCTGATTGGTCCACTCAATACTGTTTCAATGTAAACATGCACACAATTAGCTGAGCATCAACACATGAGGCCAAGGTAAGTAGTGACTGCCTTGGCTTCGTGATCTGTAAGTCTAGAGCGTCTGGGAAATGTTAGGACAGGAAAACATGTGACCATGCCATGTAGTGGAAAATTAACATGTCAGAACAATTTTGATGTTGGAATAATGTGGGAACAAACTGGGATTCAGGGTAGTAACTAAATATGGGGAAATTGTAACAGTTGGCATCTCTGAATCTATCACAGTATGACTGTGAACGCCAAGAAGAAAGAAGAAGACCTGATCCCCTTCCTCCTCCCAGGAGAAGGCGAGGGCGACTTAACTCACCTGGTTGAGAACTGAAGTTCTCATCCCCTCCCTCTTCCCCAGATAGGCATGAGCCAGGAGCTGACTGTGTGCGACTGCGGACATCATTCACTGATGGTTTCTGAAAAACACACACACACATGTATATAAAGATACACAGATAGATAGATAGATATAGATCTATAGACAGAGATCTACAGAGAGAGATACATATATAAGATCTAGATCTATGTGTGTGTGTGTGTGTGTGTGTGTGTGTGCATAAGAAGAGCTCTCTCTCTCTGTCTCTGACAAAAATATCCAAGAAAGAAAGAGTCATCTCCTGCAGAATGTGTGGTCACGATTCTCTCATCACGTCGCAAAATTCTCCATAACCTCAGAAAAACAAAATTCTCCATGATTTCAGAATGAGTCATTTGACCCTGTTCTAATTCACAAACGTGGGACTCTTGAAACTGTGAAAGTGAAGCTGACAACTGAACAGCTGTGGTCTGGTTGGAGCACGGCTTAAACTGTCCAAATAAACATAAAACAATATATCAAACTCCATAAAACAATATATCAAACTCAGCAGAAACAATTGAAATACACGACAACTTTATCAGAAAGTACTATCATGTTTTCCCTTTTCAACTATTTCATTCCTTTAATACTTTTCCCATTTCTTTTTCCTGGGTTTATATAAATACGATTTCCTTTAACTGTTCAAGAAACACCATGACACTGGTTTGTTTTGTGAATTTACTTACAAGAACTCACTGCCTTTTTCTCAAATTCAAGTCAGATTTTTTCACCTGTACTAATGATAACAGTAAATTTATACTGAATTCAGCTTTGAACACACACGGGGCCTCCCTCAACCACCCCACCCCCACCCCCACCACACCACACCACATCACAACACACACACACACACACACACACACAGAGTAACAGTCTTCAAAGAAAATATTCCCCACATGAAAGCTTTGGCTGACTACAAATTAATGAAGAATGTGTGATACCTCTGTACACTATATACATGACAGTCATAATCTCTGTCAAACACTCATTTTACACACAAAAAAAACATCTGAAACAAGAGTATTATCAGGCTCAGTGAACCACCTTTCTTCTGCACAATCATCTGTGCCATTTCACAGGCATCACCCACACACCACTCTTCCCCAGCCTCCATCCCCCACCCCCACCCCATACTCCCTGACCCCTCCCCCCCTCAAAAACACAGTCACTCCCTGTCTGTCTGCTGAAGTCCCAACGTTGTTAGTTGACAGGGATTTAATCAGACTTTAGTTAAACAAACATGCAGTGTGTATCTATCAGAGCGGATTTTTTCTGCAGACTTTTGCCAGAGGACAACCCTTTTCTTGCCATGAGTTCAGTATCAGTGCACGAAGGGCATGCTGTACACAAGACCTTGGTCTATTGCCTCATACAAGTGGAGTGATGGCCTAGAGGTAACGCGTCCGCGTAGGAAGCCAGAGAATCTGAGCGTGCTGGTTTGAATCACCACTCAGCCACTGACATTTTCTCCCCCTCCACTAGACCTTGAGTGGTGGTCTGGACACCAGTCATTTGAATGAGCCAATAAACCGAGATCCCGTATGCAGCATGCACTTAGCGCACGTAAAAGAACCCACGGCAACAAAAGGATTGTTCCTGGCAAAATTCTGTAGAAAAATCCACTTCGATAGGAAAAACAAATAAAACTGCATGCAGGAAAAAATTATATATAAAAAAAAGGGTGGCACTGTAGTGTAGTGACGCGCTCTCCCTGGGGAGAGCAGCCCGAATTTCACACAGAGAAACCTATTGTGATAAAACGAAATACAAATACAAAAATACAATTTACAAATACAAATGACTAGACTCTGTTTGATTTGGGAGAAAGGGTGAGAATGAGAATAAACCCCAGACCCTCAGGGTCACTGAATTCACAGACCAGCGTCTTAACCATTCTATCCTCTTCCTCCTCTGCCAGGAGGCTACACACCAGAGGTTGACTGTATTTCTGCGGAGTCGCTTCAATGGCGCAGTCAGCAGTGCCTGTTCTGATTTTTAAAAAAAACAAAAAAACTCAGGACACCACCAAGTGTGGGTCCCTTACTGATGACAATAATCGCTAAGTTCTAAAAGTTGTGGAGTCAGGCTTGAGTGAGCATCCCTCCCAGAGTGGAGACCACCACCATGTCCCTCTAACAACAGTGCCCCATGAACCTGCTGACAAGGAAAACCCTGAAAAGAACTTACAGCCACTGTTACAGAGGATGGAAAGTAAAAAAATGAAGCCACCATGATTGAGAGAAGGTCATGAAACGCCATAGAATCTGAAGCAAATATTTCTACTGTTTGATCAAAATGACGAGGAGGACGGTGATGCTGCTGCAATGGAGATTGATATCCATTTAGATTTCAGACTACAGCGCATGACAAGGCTGTTTTCTGCGCTTCCTTTCATGTCATAATATCCTGGCGTGCTGGCCAGGAAATCTGAGCAACATTCCCAAAGATGCATGTGTGATGCTGATGACCCTCAACTATATGACCCCACTACTCCTATTCGTTTCCAAGATATATATCTCACAGATATCATCCACATATCATACATCCCATCCTGCCAGCTCTGTTTTCTTTTTCTTCCCATAACCGACTGCTTTGCATCCCCACTGTCGGAAAAAGTCTGTCAGTAAGCATTCTTTCTCTTCTCATGGCCCACTGCCCCACACCATTGTTCTCATCTGTGTGTGTGTGTGTGTGTCTGTGTCTGTGTTGTGTGCATGCGAGTGGGTGCGCACACACGTTCTTGTGTGTGTGTGTCTTTGTGCATTTGTGTTCTTGAGAGAGAGAGAGAGAGAGAGTGTGTGTGTGTGTGTGTGTATGTGTCTGTGTCTGTATCTGTCTGTGTCTGTGTTGTGTGCATGCGAGTGGGTGCGCACACACGTTCTTTTGTGTGTGTGTGTGTGTGTGTGTGTGTGTGTGTGTGTGTGTTTGTGCATTTGTGTTCTTGAGAGAGAGATTCAGATTCAGATTCAGATTCAGATGGTTTATTCATTAAGGCCAAAGCCCCATATGAACGAGGGGCGATAACAACATTAGTGTATGTCATCAGAACTATATCAATCAATCACGACATAATTATATCTCTTAAGTGAAAAGCTTTATATAAATATAGAGCCAAATTACGTATAAGTCCGTCATCTGTAGATGCCATCAGCAGATTAAATCAAAATGAACATGGATATATATAATATTTCTTTGGGATAAATTTTTCACGAAGAACACACAAAACGGGGCATTTCAAAACAAAGTGTACTTCATCTTCTATCGACTCTTTACACAATGGACAAAAGAGATCAGAATTGTGTACATTTTTATATCGGTACCTGTGAGTGTTTATTTCCGATATACCAAGTCTAAATCTTGCCAAAATGAATCTGAGATGTCTATCCATATTAAACAAGAGATAATTCTTCACTAAATGAGTAGAGACATAACCCCTGTATATACTAAACCTTTCACTAGACTGAATATGGTTTTCCCAACTCTGCCATCTACAATCTATCATACGCTGGCGAAGAGTTTGCAAAAATACATTATCTAAACCTACATTTTGGAAATACCAAGCATACCCAAACCCGAGTTCACAAATACATATTCGTACATTTGAAACCCAGTTTCTTTTGCCTCTTAAATCTAAGTCATATAACATGTTGTACGATTTTCTTGGCAGTCGATCTGCACTCATTTTCAGTAGCTTTAGCCAATAGCGAATACAACTGATTGCAGAGTTTATATAAACTGGATGTCTATTTGTTTCTCCATATACTAAATCATTTGGTGTTTTCATATCAATACCCAAAAACCTTTTAAGTCCAAATAAATGTAAAGATTCACAATGCACAACAGCATTCTTATCCAAACCCCATAACTCTGACCCATACTGTACCATGGGCTGAATCTGGGCATCAAACACTCTAGTAAAAAGCTCTAGAGAATTATTATTTAACATGAAAAGTTTTTTTCATAATATTTAGTAACTTATACTTTGCTTTACTAGACAAATCTCTGCAGGCAGCTACAAAACTCAAACGAGTAGAAAATATAATCCCAAGATACTTATAAGCATTAGCAACAGGCATAGCAATACCATCATACACCCATCTTTCCCTCGATGCTAAATAACCCCCCTTCCTAAAAACAATTATACTACTTTTATCCATGTTAATTTTTAACTGCAATTCATTTGCTGAATTTTTCAAATTATTTAGTTGCGTTTGCAGACCTACAACTGTCTCTGAGAGCAAAACTACATCATCAGCCAGCAGCAAAATGAACAATTCCATAAAATCCACAGTAAATCTAGCACCATGTCTCCCTTTATCAATTACATCTAACGCCAATTCGTTTATAAATAATGAAAACAATATAGGGCTACATACATCTCCCTGCTTTACCCCTCTTGTACAGTTAATATAATCAGTTAGTTTATCGCCACACCTTATTTTCGTTTTAACTACACTGTGCATGCTCTTCACACATTTATAGAGCTTCCCACTTATCCCACTTTTAATTAAGATAGGCCATAGTAAGTTTCTGTTGATGGAATCGAATGCCTTCTCAAAATCAATGAATGCTACATAAAGTTTACGATTAAAAGAAAATTGTTTTTGAACGAGTGCTAAAAGAGTAAACATATGATCGATTGTTGAATACCCCTTTTTAAACCCCGCTTGGTGCTCACCTGTCGTATTATTATAATCTACATCTTGAGAGAGAGAGAGAGAGAGAGAGAGAGAGAGAGAGAGTGTGTGTGTGTGTGTGTGTGTGTGTGTGTGTGTGTGTGTGTGTGCATGTCTGTGTCTGTGTTGTGTACATGCGACTGGGTGCGCACACATGTTCTTGTGTATGTGTGTGTGTTTGTGCATTTGTGTTCTTGAGAGAGAGAGAGAGAGAGAGAGTGTTCTTGTGTACGTTCTTTTGTGTTGTGTGTATGTGTGTGTGTGTATGTGCGTTTAGTAAAACATTGTTTTTAAGTAAAAAAAAAAAAAAAAGTTTGTCGGCTCTAAATGCCTGACCAGCGTGTTTAGTTAAAATGTAGGTTACGCATATGCTGGGGTTAAATGATAAAATTTTTGCTTTAGTTGCTCAGCTCCATTCATTTTTCTGTCATGATAATGGTGTTGGTTTTGGAGGTTTTTTGGTTTGTTTTTTTATATATGGCAGCATACTTGGCTAAATGAAAATAAGTAAAATAAATATCAAAGGACAAAAAAAAGGTTTTCTCTGGTGTTTTGACCTGAATATGATGGAACCTGAACAATGTCAACAGGTCAAAACATGTTTTTCGTAACCGTTCACCACTTTTTGTCACCATTATCCAGTGATTTCATTAGCCATATATATTAATTTATCTTTATATATATATATATAATAATACTCATGCTAATGCTACGTTTCAACACTGCTGACAATGATTTGTTCACATTGTGTTTTGACAGACCTGATTTTACACATGTGTACGTATGCACTATTCAAACTCACTGAAGTGGAACAATTGCTCTGAAGTGTTAAAACCAGCCTTCACTGATTTTGACTATGGTCTCAAACCAACGCCATGCCAGGGCTTGCTCTGGCTCTATGTATAAATGAAAAGGTCATTCTATTCAGTGAGCCCTTCACCCTATTCAATCTACCCCCCATGCCCCTACCGCAATTCTACCTCCTTACCTTCTCCACCAATTTTCATGTATGTGTGCACAATTATCAGCAGAGTCTGCATCATTTTTGGGTTTTTTTTTTCTTCTTCATTCTTTCATATATATATATATCATGATGATGAAAAATAATATTGGTTGATAAACATAACAGATTTTTTTTTTTTTTTTTTTTAAGGTATACCCATAAAATTTGTAAGTTTCAGTTTTAAGAGGGTGCCAAAGTGTATGGACTTATCCACATATTTAAGGAAAAGAAAAAAGGCAACAGATGCCTGACCTACACATAAACTGGACACACCAATCAGGCCTTGACGGCTTGAGAGCTAACAAACTTTTTTTTTTTTTCATCAAGAAACACAACCTTTTACTAAATGAGACTGAAGGAGCCTATCTAATTTTCTCAAGCTTTCGGGTATTGTGGAGGGATACAAGCATGCACCATCTACACTGATGTGCAACTGATTCTTAGCTAGGACTTGAAGAGGAATTTCAGTTGAAGTTTTGTGTGTGCATCAATACACACTTCTCAAATCCAAAGCTCAAGTACTTTAAGTGACTAATGCCATAATGGCATCCTTAAAAATAAAAAAAAAATATGGAAAGAACCTTATCATGGGCTGCAATTTCCACATTCACTCATATTTTCATGTACAGTCATTCTTCACCCTGCCATTTAAGCAGCTATCCCGAGAGATAAAATGATTATTAACAACAAATATTGTGTGTGGTTTGTAATGCACACAACCATGCAAAGCTGAAAAAAAAAAGATCCTCTCCCCCTCTCCTTTCCTATATAAGAAAGAAAGAAAAAACATGCAATGAAAATATGACCAGCAACTTGGTCTAAGTTTTCAGTTAGGAACCCACTGATTCTCACCAAGCCTGTGGTGTAAGTTTTAGTTAGGAACCCACTGATTCTCACCAAGCCTGTGGTCTAAGGTTTAGTTAGGAACCCACTGATTCTCACCAAGCCTGTGGTGTAAGTTTTAGTTAGGAACCCACTGATTCTCACCAAGCCTGTGGTCCAAGTTTTCGTCAGGAACCCACTGATTCTCACCAAGCCTGTGGTGTAAGTTTTAGTTAGGAACCCACTGATTCTCAACAAGCCTGTGGTCTAAGTTTTAGTTAGGAACCCACTGATTCTCAACAAGCCTGTGGTCCAAGGTTTAGTCAGGAACCCACTGATTCTCACCAAGCCTGTGGTCCAAGTTTTATTCAGGAACCCACTGATTCTCACCAAGCCTGTGGTCGAAGTTTTAGTTAGGAACCCACTGATTCTCACCAAGCCTGTGGTCTAAGTTTCTCACCAATCATGTGGTCTAAGTTTTAGTTAGGAACCCATTGATCCTCACCAAGCCTGTGGTCTAAGTTTTAGTCAGAAACCCAGTGACTCTCACAAAGCCTGTGGTCTAAGCTTTAGTCAGGAACCCAGCAACTCTCACCATGCCTGTGGTCTCAGTTTGAAGTCAGGAACCCAGTGACTCCCACCAAGCCTGTGGTCCAAGTTTTAGTCAGCAACAAAGTGACTCCCACCAAGCCTGTGGTCCAAGTTTTAGTCAGCAACAAAGTGATTCTCACCAAGCCTGTGGTCCAAGTTTTAGTCAGCAACAAAGTGATTCTCACCAAGCCTGTGGTCCAAGTTTTAGTCAGCAACAAAGTGATTCTCACCAAGCCTGTGGTCCAAGTTTCAGTCACGGAAGCACTGATTCTCACCAAGCCTGTGGTCTAAGATTTAGTCAGGAACCCACTGATTCTCACCAAGTCTGTGGTCTGAGTTTTAGTCATGAACCCAGCGGTTCTCACCAAACCTGTGGTCTAACTTTCTCACCAATCCTGTGGTCTGAGTTTTAGTCAGGAACCCAGCGGTTCTCACCAAGCCTGTGGTCTAAGTTTTAGTCAAGAGCCCAGTGATTCTCACCAAGCCTGTGGTCTGAGTTTTAGTCAGGAACCCAGTGACTCTCACCAAGCCCGTGTTCTACATTTTAGTCAGGAACCCACTGATTCTCACCAAACCTGTGGTCTAAGTTTCAGTCAGGAACCCATTGACTCTCACCAAACCTGCTGCTCTCCACTGCTGCTCAAACCAGTCCAGCCCACTACTCACCCGTTTGAGGACGTCGCTGTAGCTGATCCAGGCCAGGGGGTCCGGCTTCCTGAAGGGCATGTTGTGAGGCAGCAGTGCCACCTCAGGGTCCCCCCCCACAGGGCTCCGACCCCTCCCGTCATTGCTGCTGAGGATGGAGTGAGCGCCGCCGCCGCCTTCGTTGCCACTGGCCGCCCCCACTTCCGGGAACTCGTCCTCATCCTCAAAGTGCAGCGTCACGTCCGAGGAGCGAGAGATGTTGGAGCTGGACACGGTGCGTTCCATGCCAGACATCCCGTCGCTCAGCCCCCCTCCACCTCCACCCCCTTCCCCACTCTGAGACTTGCCCCGCCTCCTCCGTCGCCGTTGCCGTCGCCGTTTCTTCTTTCCTTCCTCCTCGTCCGTCTTCTCGTCCCCGGAGAGAGCACTCCGTCGGTGTGCTGAGTCGGTTCGGTCACCACCGCCCTCCTTGTCAGAGGCTCGGTCGGACGATCGGCTCAACCTGGTGGCGAAGCCCGGGGAGAGGGAGTGGGCCGCCCCTGTTTTCTGTGCTGCGTCTGGAGAGGAAGGGCTGTCAGCCACGTGAGAGGAGGAGGGGGGGCCCCCTTCCACAATGCTGAGGTAATTGGTTCTGTTATCACAATGTTGCTTGGAAATGTCTCTGTGCTGTTGCTGCTGCTGCTGCAATGGCCCTGCTGTGCTGTGCTGCGACCCCCCAATGCTGCTGCTCCCCATATTGCCCCCCTCCGGCTGCGGTGTGGTGACTGATGGGCAGAAAGGATCGGAGTCTGCACTGCCACCAGCCCCGGCTCTGCCCCTGGGGTTCTCCGTCTTCTTCCCCTTCAACACGGTTCCTTCCTCTCCCACCCATATAGGTCCCCCTTTCCTCCCTGACCCCTGTTGTGAAGGTACTGAAGTGCTGCCTCCTGCTGCTGCTGCTGGTCGGGCTGCCTGGGAATACAGCTTCCCCACTTTCACGCCTGCCGGTGGTGGGTCCGGTTCCTGCCCTGCCAGCGCAGGCACATGTTCCAAACCTACTGGCTGCAAACGCACCCAGCCGTCATCAGCGCTGTGCATCTCCCTGCAGTCCCCGCCGAGCTGTGGCTGCAACAGTGTCCAGGCCCCTCCGGCACTGCCTGTCGTTTGTGAGGGGCCAACGCCTCCACCACTTCCTCCTGCCACTGCTGCTCCAACACCCACTCCACCTCCCACACATGGCACCGACGGCTGAGCCTTGGATGGACTAGACAATGACTTGACGATGGAGGCGTAGCTCTTGACAGAGTCGGCCACCATGCCCATGAACCCTCCGCCGTCCACCTTCTTGCCCTTGTTGGCATTGGGGGTCAGGGACCAGGGCGGCTCGTTCCGCTTGGCTGGCTTCAAGATGGGGAAGTCAGGAAAGGCTGGGGAAGGGGCTACACTTCTGCGACTGCTGCCCGGACTGTAGGGTTGCTGCTTGGCAGCCGACGGCTCTTTGCTGCTGCTGCTGGTGGAGGAGGGGGCCCCAGCCGTGGCAGGCGGGAGAGGGGCCATTCTCACTGCACTGCCGCCGATGGTCCTACTGTTGGTGGCCACAACGGCCGCAGTTTCGCGTGGGGGGGCCAAGACGCTGCCGCTCTCACTCTCCGACCTGGGTGCCTCTATCGGTTTCACTGGAGTCCTTGCTCTTTCCTTCTCTTTCCCTGCTGCTGCTGCTGCCGCCTGAGCCACACCCTTTCCGTCCAGACCAGGCAGCATTGGAGAGGCTCTGATAGGGTCCTTCTGCTCCACACTGGGAGAAGAGGAGGGTGCACTAGGCATCTCCCTGAGCCCAGTCATCCCCACTGACCCAGCGGAACCTTTCGCAGCCTTCCTCAGAGTGGAAGAGGAGGAGTTCTTCCCGGCAAGCGCGGCCATGCCGTCCCCTTTGCTGGAGCCCTTGGCGTGCTGGTCACAGCCAGCTGCTGCTGGCACCGTCGCCTTCTTCCCTTTCTCCCCGGTCGTCTTGTCTAGCTCCCGCTCCTCATCAAGTGTTGCCCCCTGCACAGGGTGGGTGCCATTGGACACCAGGTTGCGGCGGTGCAGGGGGCTGCTGTAACCACTGTCCGAGTCCACCTCCTCGCTGTCCGTGCTGGTGATGGGCCGGTTGCCCTTGTTTCGCCGCTGCCCGCGCCGGTACAGGACGCTGGGCTTCTCCTGGAGCGTCAGGTTGGCAAAGTCATTGTTGAAGTCTGCAACAGCAAAAAAAAAAACGACAACACACACACACGTATGTATAGATATATATATATATACACAGGTGAGACTTTGGCAGGAATCTTTTTTTCCCAGTCAGCACTGATACATCTGGACTTGTGCTGACACACTGTTTCCTTCCTTGTAAATGTGTTTGGTGGCACAGTGTTTGGCAAATCCATGCTCTTCCTTGTACATGACTTTTTGTGTCTACTGCAGAACTGTTACTGTTACAACCTTCAAAGGCTACACAAATGTACTTAACCTTTAAAGTTAAACAAATTAAGAACCCATCCCCCTCTAATGTCAGTACAGGAAATGAATTCACTTAGAACTTCTTCCTCCACCACCAAGCACTCCACTCACCAGTCTGTATGGAACTGTCTTTCATGATGATGGTGTGGGCTCGAACACCAGACGGCAGACTGGAGGTCTCTTTCTGCGTCCCCCGACTGACACTGGCACTGTGACTTCGGCCACCTTGACCCTGGTAAACCAGAGCAGAGAAGAATCAAACACGCCTTATGATAGTATGGTGACTGTTTGCCAATGCTTCCTAACAACCCCAAGCATGTTTTGCACATCGAAATATTTTTTACTAAAAAAATAAGGGGAACTTCCAATGCTCCCTCGCACATTGCAATTTGTGTGTGCAAGCAGGAAGACAGGGTTTTTTAAGTGGGTGCATGTGTTAGCAAGCACATACACACAAACACACACACATCCACAGGAACTCTCACATAAACAACACACAATCACTTAATCAATCTGCTGCAAAAAAAAGAAAAGAAAGAAGAAAAAACGCACCAAAAAAACCAGCTGATCTCCCTTAAAGTTAAAAGTCAGTCAGTCTCTCTCTCTCTCTGTCTCTCTCACCAAAACTCCAAGCCCACCAGCCTTCAGTCACTTGATCAATCTACATCATATATATACAAACCAACAAACAGCAACCTCCCCTTTTAGTTTAATCCCTCCCTCACACCACACCCAAACCCCATCACCCTCCCCCTCCCTCCATCCCCAAACCAATCCACTCACTCACCCTCGCACCACCACCACCAGCAGAAGAAGAACCCTTCCGGTCATGAGGGGTCGGAGGGACGCACACCGGGGTGGCAGCAGGGGACGGGCACGGCATCATGACACCGGGCACCGTCGGGGGGCCGCCCAACACATGCGGCCCGTTCATGGGGGGACGGAAAGTCGGGGTGGGCAGCAGACCGTCCTGCTTGGGGACCGGCAGAAGTCCTCCGGCACCGTTCCCCCCCAGGCCGGCAGTGGCAGTCATGGGGGGCGTCCCCCCGTCAAAGGGTATGTGAACCCCGGGGGTCAGCGGCGCCATGGACAGGGCGGGGTTGAAGGCGGCCATGGGCTGCAGGCCCGTCAGCCAAGGAAGGTGGTGGGGGTTGGCGTGGGGCGGGGTGGTGGATGGGTGGTGGTAGCCCATGTGCTGTGGGGGGAACATGCCTATGTGCTGGTACGGGTGCTGCAAGTTTCCTGCTGTGCATACAAGATGACAACAGACGCATGTAGTCACCCACAGATACAGACGCATATTACAGACAACAGAGATAATGAATTGATGCATATACAGACAATAACAGGTGCTAATAGACAACAGCATACGCACACGGACAAAAATGTCTGCAGACAACAACAGACCCATATAGACAACAACCAAAGACCTGTGATTGTCTGCTGTGCATGCAGGTGTACGTACATGCAGTGATGCTCACATTCATGCGCATATGTATACGTGTGTGTGTGTGTGTGTGTGTGTGTGTTTGTGTGTGTGTGTGCACATCCAATGAAACACACTCCTTCATTCTGTATAAAGATACAGCACCAGGCATGTATAAAGTGTACTTGGGCAAGAATGGTCAAACACACATATCATACACAATAAGACACAGACATGCACTACACAAACTTTGAAACAAAAGACACAGACTTCATTACATCTTTTTCTTTTTTTCTTTTTGTATAACAAGGCCGTTCCTCTGACAATCACATTGACTAATGCATAACCATCCTCTGAAGCTGAAATAAACCTTGCTAAAATATCTAGTTACAAAAACTTTTTTTTTTCTCTTTTTTTTTTGAAGCAGAGGCCTGCCAAAAAAACTAACAAAATTTCACATTGGTGCTCACACCCCAGTCTGACTTACTCTACTACAAGGAGTGTAAAACAGCAAATCGCTAAACACACACACACACATGTAATACATTAAGCTTGTGCTTTTTTTTGCTTTTTTAAAATTTTACAACAGACACATAAGTACACACACAGCACACTACACAAATGCACACACTCACACACACACACACACACTCTCTCTTTTTCTCATAGACACAGAGTCAACACACACACACACACAACCCTTTTCACCCACTCACCAGCCCCAAAAGGAGCATTGGTGGCCTGCCTAAATCCCCTTCCTGCTCCTGCCACAGGCCCTGGGCTGTCCACATCCACCTTCAGCCTGACAACATGATTCAACAACCATTCCGTTACAACTACAGTTCACTGATGCGCTGTGTATTAATAATCATATTATGTGGAGGCTGCTCCGAATAGTTGATAGCAAAATTGCTTGCCTTATGATTTATTTCACTGGGTAATTTTCTTCTGTGTATTTGTTTGGTTGTTTGGTTGGCTGTTTTTTGGTGGGTTTTTTTGTTTGTTTGTTTTTGTTTTTTGTGTTCGGACTATTGTGAATCGAACAACGTTATTTTCTGGTTTGGTCATTCCTGCATTTCTTGGGTGGAACAGCCATGTGAAATTTCATTTTTGCATTTCATGAAAGAATCACAAAGAATAAACAGGCTAAAAAATGTTCATTTATTATGTCTGCTTTTTAAAGAAATAATCTACAATATGTTTTTTTATTCTAGCTGTACACCATCAATTTCATCGTGATATTGGTTTATGGTTTTTCAGCATGGCTGCCATGTCAGGAAGTTTGTTTTTGCAATCTGACAACTTGAACTTCTGATAAATCAGAAGAGACTCCTTGGAAAAGTTGTGTTAAAGTTCAGCAAAATCATTAAAAGACATCACAATTTTTTTAAGCACTTATGACTTATGTAAGTACTGCCTTATCTTTAAGTTCTCTACTTGTTAGAATGCATTCCAACTGGGTTTCGTTTTACATGTATTACCTTACCGGATAAATAACTTTATAAGACTGATGTGATTCAGTCAGAGGTAAGATCTGTTTCAAAATATTACAGTAACAAAATATTACAGTAACATTTATGATAAATATTGTATCTGCATGTAAAAACATCACTCCAGTTCATGAGTTTATGTTTACCAGAGAAGTTCTATTATTTCTAAAACAATATAATGAAGTGTAATTCATGACAGATTCTAAGAAAATATTAATTTCTAAACAACAAAATCATTAGTTGAAATGTCTACTGAAATAAAAATGTGTGACTTTCACACAAGAGGAGCATCCTTATGATTAATGGTGACTATGACTAAATAGCCTTCAGGTTTGAAATAAATTATCAATTTAGCACCATCAGAAGAAATCCACTCTGATAAAGTGATTGGTGCCTGACTAAGCACGCTGGGTTATGCTGCTGGTCAGGAATCTGCCTAGCAGATTGGGGAGGGGGGGGGGGGGGGGTAGCATACAAGGTTTTGTCCGAAACCAGAGATACATCCTTGAGAAACTGAAACTGCATTTTAAACTCAGTAACACTAAGTGCTAACACTAACAGACAAACTTATCTTTATTCCCTTTGTTTTAGCTGATTCAACCCTGCACCTGAGCACTGAAATCTTGTACACGTTTACGGTTTGGACTACACATATATGCAAAAAAACGCAGGCAAAGGGAACTAACTTCTACATTATTTCTGGCTGTGTCCATGTGTCAATTTGGAGGAAAAAGTGACTGATTTCAGTATATTTGTTCTTCGTTTTTACCTAGCAGTATGGTAGGGAAACACACCCTGGGACTGAATGGGTTATAAGAACATTCACATGGATGCCAAAGGATCAATCAGGAAATTAGGAACATTTTGAATTTGGTAGGAACACTAGGGACTCAAGCCACATCAGCAAACAATACAGTTTATCTACAAGCATACAAACACTTGGACCTACCTGCAACACGGTTAACTGCTACAATTAAGCTGATTGGTCCATTCAATGCTGTTTCAATGTAAACATGCACACAATTAGCTGGCTTCATGATGTGTGTCTGGGTAATGTTACGACAGGAAAGCATGTGGCCATGCTAAGTAGTCGAAAATGAACTCATCAGAACCATTTTTACATCAGCATAACATCGAAACAAACTGCGATCAATCAATCAGCAGCTGGATTCTCTGCATTCTTTTTTTTTTAATTTTTATTTTTATAAGAAATAAAAAAACAAAACAAAAAAAAAAACAAAAAAAACCACAGCGCTCATCAGGTCCGTCAGTCCAGAGAACAGTCCACTCACCCTTGCGGGGAGGCCAGGTTGACGAAGGGGTAGCACGTGGTGAGGAAGCGGGGCACCTCCGCCAGAGGGTTGTTGACGCTGCCCCCGCCACCCCCACCTACCCCAGCCCCAAGCTGTGAGCCGTCATGATGGCCGTCACTGTGGGACAACCGGCGACTGGGCACAAACTCCGCCGCATTCACCGACAATGTGGATCCCAAGGCATGGGTGGTGGTGGTGGTGGTGATGGTGGAGCCAGAGGCCTGCTGCGACACCAGCATCATCCGTTACAAAATTATAATGTATTAATTAAATAAGGATAATAAAAGTAATAATGGACATCATTTGTATAAATTATACTATAATAATAATAATAATAATGGTATTCATATAGTGCTGAATCTTGTGCAGAGACAAATCATAGCGCTTTCGCACCAGTCATTCACACGCATGCGTAACTCTAAAAGTGTAGAAACTAAAGACAAGGAAGGGCAGGCATGGGAGGCTATTTTGGGAAGAGGTGGGTTTTAAGGCCAGACTTGAAAGATCTGAGTGTGGAGACTTGACAAAGCGAAAAAGGAAGTTCATTCCAATCGCAAGGTCCAGAGACAGAGAAAGAATGACGGCTAACAGTCGAGTGTTTGAATCTGGGTATGCGTAAACAGAGTGGATACGAAGCCGATCGTAGTGAGCGAGATGGAGTGTAGAGGTGAAGGCATCCACATAATAATTCTTCTTAATAATAATAATAATGCACATAGTGCCCTTCCTCTCTAAGAGCTCATGGTGCTTTACATGAACAAAAATGTTACAAATTACATGAATCATTTATCCGATTCATAACCACTCTTTCTCAAAACCCCTCCCTCCCCCCATCCCCCAATCTCCCTCTCTCATTCGTCATGCATCCAAAATGAGCTGACATTAGTGACAAGGATGGTGTTGGAGAAGAAAGAAGCTGAGAGCGCTTACACTGTAACAGATATAGGTTTTAAAAAGATAAGTTTTTAGTGAAGAGCAAAAGGCAGAGATAGAATCTGATGCACGGATATATGATGAGGAAAGTTGGTCCAGACATGAGGAGCAGCAAAGACTGAAAGAGGAAAGAATGTTCACCAGAGGTTCTTGTATTGACACAAGGAAGTTTCAGAAGGTAACAGTCAAAGGAAGAGCGGAGAGTTTTTATGGTGTCCTTCAGCGTGTAAGCACTGATAAGGTCAGAAAGATAGGTAGGTCCTGTGGAGTGGAAAGCACTTAATTCCTCTATGAAAAGTTAGATTCAAATTTCAATCAAATACACTGGCAATTAACAAGATTCACACAAAAATGCGCTCAAAAATGACTTGCCTCACTCAACCATACACACACACAGGTCGGTGAGCAGAAAACAGCTCAAATTAACAGTGGAGAAAATATATATATATATATCACAAAACACATTACAGTTCAGATGAGTTCTTAGCTGGGATTTGAACAAAGGGAGTGTTTGTTGGTGCCGAAGATGGACACAGGACAGGCAGCCAATTTCAGACAGTATGGACACAAAATCCTAAAACTGCGGCAGCCAAAGTTAGTGATATTATCTGCTCACAGATTATATAACCCTGGACTCCATTAAAAATTTGGTTTCCTTTGGGATCCTTGTGTCAGCTATGAAAAGCACACCTCTTAACATAAACAAACCAGTGTTTCTTATAATTTTGTGCTTGATATATTTTGTTGTTGAATGACAATGCAGATCTGATACAAATAATCTTGCACAATATGTGAATTCTGGTTACAGTACTTACAAAATCATTATCTACAAGTACAACAGTACAAGTTTGGAAGGGATTAGAATATTTGAAACTGAGGCTTTGTCTTATCCCTGTATTTTCATCAATAGTAAACTTATTTTCTTCAACTGTTCATGGTGGTTGTTGTTGGTTTTTGTTGTTTTTGTTTTTTTTTTTTTTTGGGGGGGGGGGGATGGGGGAGAGGGGAGGTTGCTGTTGTTTTTCACCTTAGATTTAGAATACAAAAATGTGTGTGTGCTTTTTTTTTTTTTGCTTTTTTTTTCTTCCCCAAACCACCATCATGTGTCCTTTCAGTTTCTCACTTTCTGGAGAAGTGACATGGAGAAAAAAGTGTTACTATCACACAGTATTAGTAACAGATTAGTAACATCTTTTACCTGCAGTATAGTAATGATCGACTGACCTGTATCCAGTCTACTGTATTATGAGAATGGGGGAACAACGGAAGCCAGGAAACTGGAAAGTACTCTTCTGAAGTTCTTTTATCACTCCTTGGTTTCAGCCAGACAATATCTAAGCAGTTCAACTCAGTTCAAGTGTGTGTGTTGTCAAACTCGAACTTAATAAAATTTTCTGTTTCTTTTTTGTTGCTGTCTTTTGTTGTTGTTGTTGCTCTGGTATTTTTGTTTTTAAAAAATGTTAAGGCTGAGACTAACCATTGCCACCATGATGAAAATCAGCGAGGGAACAAGTTTTCTAACAAATGTTTAGTTTTGAAGAAATATCAATGATTGAACGAAAACTGTGCAGCCAGTACATGTGTACAAATTCTTAATTCAGCTTCACATAAAGAAACCTGTCTTCAATAACGTGTGTTAAGTGGATTCCACTATAAAGGTTTCTATATGTACAGGTGTTTTAAAATTCATTAACCCAGGGCTGTTAGCTTGAAACTGATTGATTAACAGTTGATGACCGTTAGCTTGAAACTGATTAACAGTTGATGACTGGTTGCTTGTTTGTGTCGTTAAATTTTCACATAAAGCATGTATCTTTAACACACTTTCTGCATGCCTTGAGTTGAGCAACATTTGTGCAACACATTCATAAGAGTTAAATTTACATGATGTAAATGTATATAAAAAAAAAAAATTAAATGTGTGTCTCAAAACAGTGTACTTATGACAAGTTCATTCATGAATTCATTTTCATAAATGATAAACTGCATTATTTCATAATCACAATGTAATGATAATAATACGATATGTTTTAACTTAAGTTAGGGCTCTGGGTTATCTGTTTCAGTGTTTGTAATCAAGGTCAATCATGCACCTTGCTGTTTTACACTTTAAACATTTATATATTATACCTGTAAAGTATGTGAGTGTAGTATAAAAAAAACAAATACAACACCAACAACAACCAAAAATCATATAATTATAATAACTCAAAGTCTTATCATCTGTTAGTGTAATGCTGATGATGCTTCAGTTCCACATCAGTCAAGTGTTGGTATACTATATTACTGTATTAACAACAACAAGAGAGGTAAGGCCTTCAAGACTCACTTGTGACTGAGAGTAAAACACACAAGCTTTTTATGTATTGAGTATAATTTCAAAATGTAATGTTTAAGACGAGAAAGATCAGTTTAAAGCAAATTAAGTCCCGTAGCATTAATTACAGAGTAATTTCCCTTTTTTACTATCTACACCAAAACGTTTGCAAAATAAATAAAACTTCCATGCTTAGCAAAAGAAGTTCCTGTTTGAACAAAAAATGATAATAATGACTACTCTTGTTGTTGGGTCAGAATATCAGATCAAAGTGCCAATTTTAGAGAATACAAAAAATATTAATATAACAGTAAATGCAGTTTGCATATAATTAGGCTTCATTATTTATTTTTTTGTGCCCATCCCTGAGGTGCAATATTGTTTTAAACAAGATGACTGGAAAGAACTGAATTTTTCCTATTTTTATGCCAAATTTGGTGTCAACTGACAAAGTATTTGCAGAGAAAATGTCAATGTTAAAGTTTAGGGCTTTGGGGGGGGGGGGGGGGGGGTAGAGGGGGGGGAGGGGGAGGGGGTTGGTGTGTGTTTCATTGTTGTTGTTGTTTTTTGTTGTGTGTGTGTGTATGTGTGTGTGGTTTGCTCAATGCACAGACACACACACAGACAACCGAACACCGGGTTAAAACATAGACTCACTTTGTTTACACAAGTGAGTCAATAAAAAATAAGTTAACTTCACTTTTTTTTAATCTTTTTTTTCCCCCCTTTCTTTAAAGATTTGACACCCAAGCACAGATGACAGGCAAAATATAGGACTACCCACTTGTTCTCTGTCACACACACACACACACACACACACACACACACATGCTCACAGAGAGAGAGAGAGAGAGAGAGAGGAAATCAAACCGTGTTTAGGTTCTGTGCATGATCATGGTTCTCCTCCATATTTTTTTTTCTCATCTCCAAGTCCAACACATATTTTTTTATTTTTCCCACAGAGAATATGTACAGCACAGACTTTACTGACACACTGCACAAGTGTTTGACAAATTATGCCTTATCTGGAACAGACACTGACTGACTGAGACAGGGTGAAACTGACTCTTCACAGTTTCAGATAAAATGGCATACATTGCTATTGGGTATTACACAATCTCTTCGAGATCATGTACTTGGGCAGTTTGTGTCATAGATAGATCAATCTACAAAACTGGAAACAGCTTGTGTGTCCCTGACTTCATTGAGACAGGATGAGAGATAGATATATATCTATATATCTTGAAAAAAAAGAGGAAGAGAAAAAGGAAGAAAATGGAGAGAGAGAGAGAGAGAGAGAGAGAGAGTTACAGAAAGTGTTCACCGAGTGACAGAAGATAAAAGCAGGTTCAGAAAGTCTGTATGCATGTATGTATACTGGTGCCAGTGATCATGTCATGTACTAAAAAAAAAAAAAAAAAAAGAAAAAAAAAAGAAATGAAAAAGAATAGTATGTACTATAATACTATTCAACTTAAGCAATACTTTTCAGAATACTATTAACTAAATGCTAATAATACTTTTTTTTTGGGGGGGGGGGGGGGGGGGGGGTAGAGGGGGGGAGGGGGAGGGGGTTGGTGTGTGTTTCATTGTTGTTGTTGTTTTTTGTTGTGTGTGTGTGTATGTGTGTGTGGTTTGCTCAATGCCTGTTTGTTTGTCAATGGACTATAGCTTTTATATCATGCAAGTACTGAACATTACACAGTTTTAGCTTTTTTTATGTTCAGCATTTCTGGTTCCAAAAGCTGCACCTGCTCAATCAAGCATGTGTCAGTCACAGTGTGTGTGTGACCTTTGTAATATAATAAAATAATAAAAATGATAATAACATAAACAAAGAAGACTTACACTATAGTGCCATATTCTAAACGAAACTGCTACTGCATATGCACTGTGGGTGTTTTACATCAACTGACAAAATTGATACAACATTTTGATCATATAATGATATTACAACATGCATAAGTTTGCATAACACAAGCAGATACACACACACACTCATAGACACATACATGTATACACATCACACACACACAGACATACATGTATACACATATCACACATGCACACACACACACACACACACACACATGCACACAAGAATACTTTACACACTCACAATATGATCAATTGTAAAATTAACATTAAGAATAGAAAAATCAAATCACTTTTAATTCTGGCAAAAAAATAGTTTACAGTTCATCCATTTGGATAAATTCATACATTATCTTAGTTAAATTAACAGCTTTTTGAAACGGATAAATTGTACTAAAGTAGTCAAATGTAATTCTTTTTTTTAAATTAGAAAAAGAAAATATTTTATGTTAATCTAACTTTTGGGGCCTTTTTTTGTTGTTATTGTAGTTTTGTTTTTAACCTTTTTTCACTAGCAGAATTTGACTGACAGAATACAAGAATATTCCTTAGTTCAATCATGTTATTATAATCTATCATTCTATGTAAGTTTGATTTTTTTTTAAATATGTTGGAGAGCTATTTGTATAATTATCAATTAAGTTTAGGAAGTGTTCAGATAAAAAGCAGAAGCAGTGAACTCTAGAGCTTAATCTTTTTCTTCTTTTTCACACTGCAACTTCTTAATATTTTGTAACTAACACAAAAACTTTATTCCCAGGTCCAAAGGACACTTTCATAAGTTTCAATAAATCAAGTTAAACAGGATTATCATTGATCAATAAATGAATAACTTAAATCAGGTTAGAGGTTAGTCCTTTCACTTGTTCAGTTTGGTAATAAATTATAATTGTAATAATGACAGATTTCAGTTCTGAAAGATAAAATTCGCCCTAGTTTATAAGCATCATCTGATGCTTATAAAATTGTAAAATGGGACACAGATGATCACAATGATGTATTGTAACAATAAATAATGCATTATACATCAAATGATCAATATTTACTTTAAAAATAAAATGTTGGGTGTAGTCCTCTGAAATTACCACCTCAACCCTTCCCCAACAAGCCTGAATTTACACTAATTTTAACTAAATTTTCCCTAAAGCAGAATCAAAAATCAAAAACTACACTTGCTTATAAGTTATAATGACAGAAATGTATGGAAAATTATCAGCACTGTTCTGCTAGTATCAGCACACTGAAATAATGAGTGGGTATGACAAAATAATGGTAATGAATAAATTCATAATATACAAAACAACTGATATTTGCTTTAAGTTAATGCTATCAACCTAGAACAAAAAATTGTGTGGTTTCCTTACTGTTTTGTAAACAATACAAGATTGTGCACAGCGTTAGAACTACAGATCAATCCAAGTCCAACCTTTAAATTTAATGAAAAATAAGAATTAAGATCAAAATAAAATTAAAATAGGATTAAAATTAAACAGTGACCCGTGTCAGTAACTCGACTAATCATTGATTGAAATTAGGATGGTAAAATGCGGCATCAACGATTAAAGGTGTCTCCACAGGTAAATAAATGATGCAGTAAACACTGCAACATTGCGTCGCAGACGACAGATTGCGAAAGTGCGGAGTGGGTGTGACCAGTTTCGACATGATTTTCCTGGTCAAATACATTTAAAACAAGGACATATACCCGCAGACCAGTAATCTGTCTATAACTGACTGAGGGCAACCAAAGCATGATGTGACATGAAAACATAAAAATATGCGCAGCATAAGTCATGGCAATCGTCGGGCGGTGCCGTATAATGGCTGCCCAACCGTCATTTACATCACTATTACTTAATATTTGATATATTTCAGCTTACATACCGTAGTACCAGTCTCATCTAAAGCAGTCGACATTGTTGACGACTATTTCTTCATGGCTGACTGATGCAACTGTTTCCAAACATCCGTACTTCACAATCATTTCCACAGAATAGTTCGCGACACTGTCATGTTGATTCAGTCTTGGCAATCCCATACCAACGCGGACAATAATAGTATCTATCAACCCCAAACTTGCGAAAAGGATTATCAACCGGAATCTGTTTTCATGTTATGTTTTTGTTTTGTTTTGCTTTTGATAATGATATTTGCGAATAAAAAGAAATCGAAAAGGCTATGCAGATCTTTCTATATGCGCAATTAATGATAAATGAAACCCATCCAACATTACTGACTGCAGTGAAAACTTAAAAACATTACAAATTCTACAGAAATAAAAACACGAGAGACGGAACCCATCACGATATCTCTGTTACGTACCATCCGTATATGCAGTCTCAGCTCTCTCTCGATCTCTCTCGATCTCCCTCTCTCTCTCTCTCTCTCTCTCTCTCTCTCTCTCTCTCTCTCTCATGTAAATCGTTCATTTTATTGATTCTGTTTGTCAAATGTGTATGGTTGACTGAGAACCTTCCTCACCCTCTATCCCCCATTCTGATGTGTAGTGCGGTGTGTGTTTTGTGTGTTTGTTTCTTTCATTTTGTTGATTTTTTTTCCTATGCAATTTACTAACACCATGCTAGTCCCTGTAAGCCATGTGTGTGTGTGTGTGTGTGTGTGTGTGTGTGTGTGTGTGTGTGTGTGTGTGTGTGTGTGTGTGTGTGTGTGTGTGTGTGGTTGTTGTTTTGTTTTGATTTATGTATATGTTTTCCTCTGTTATGTATCTCTACTAACACCATGCTTTCATTTTATTAAATATTGTGTAGTGTAGACCTTATTCAGGGTGGGGACTGGACGTAAAAAAAAGCACACCAGTGCTCTATCTATTATCCTCGAAATAAAGAATTTGTCTTGTCTTGTCTCCCTCCCCCCCTCTCTCTCTCTTCATAATCTTCATAAACTGGAGCTCAAGCTGGTACTCCTTAAAAAGACTTCCCTTTTAGACTCAGACTATAAGCAAGCGAATATTCTCCCACTGATCCGTAGATTAGAGTACAATAAAGAAATCACTGATGCCAAAGATTACAGTGACAGGTAATGAACCACCAACATTAATATACAAATTTTCCGTAAATTCATCAAGGAACACCCCCCACCCCTCACCCCAAATCCATATCCCAATCCCAAGAACTGACTTGTTCAAATCCAGTCTGGTTTACTCAGGCGCCACCCTATGGAACTCACTCCCAGAAACAATTAAACAACACCATTGTCCAGCCACCTTCAAAAAACATTGTCTTTCCCGCCTTCTGCCATAATGTGTTATGTAAATCGTTCATTTTAATGAAACTGTTTGTCACATGTGTATGGTTGACTGAGAACCTCCCTCTCCCTCCACCCCCATTCTGGTCTGTGGTGCGGTGTGTCTTTGTTTCTTTCATTTTGTTCATTTTTTCCTATGCATTTTACTAGCACCATGCTTGTGCCTGAATGTCATGTGTGTGTGTGTGTGTGTGTGTGTGTGTGTGTGTGTGTGTGTGTGTGTGTGTGTGTGTGTGTGTGTGTGTGTGTGTGTGTGTGTGTGTGTGTGTGTGTGTGTGTGTGTGTTCTTTGTTCTTTTTTAAGATAACTTTTTCGATTTTTTGTCTTCTGTTTTGTATTCTACTAACACCATGCTTTAATTTTATTTAGTATTGTGTAGTGTAGACCCTATTCAGGGCGGGGACTGGATGTAAAACAGCACACCAGTGCTTATCTATTATCCTCTAAATAAAGAATTTTGTCTTGTCTTCTCTCTCTCTCTCTCTCTCTCTCTCTCTCTCTCTCTCTCTCTCTCTCTTTCTCAGTCATACACACAAACACACACACACGCGCGCGCACTATATATATATATATATATATATATATATATATATATATATATAGAGAGAGAGAGAGAGAGAGAGAGAGAGAGAGTGTGTGTGTGTGTGTGTGTGTGTGTGTGTGTGTGTGTGTGTGCGTGACTTTCAGTTTTTGCCTGTTGTTCAGTTATCCCGGTCTCCTATCAAGTCCACTGAATGGCTTTTTATATAGTAATCTTTTTTTTTCCAGAAGTGAGTGGGCGTTTTAACACTATTATAATTACACGCGGATATGACCAACCCTTCGCCCTTTGCCGTTTATATAGAGTACCCCTGGCACAGGCTTGCTGCTATTTTAGCCCGCGGAAGCATGTCAGTCACGCTTTGCATGGGACTAAATCGCTTACACCACGGTTATAATATGATCTTCTGCATACTACAGCGGTAAGGTACAGTATACAAAAAACAAAGGAATTCACTCATACATCCAGTTCTCGTAACTCGACACTGCTTTATCTTTACATCTCTCCCAGCACGGTCATTAAACTTGATCACACAGAGGCGCCGGCGCGCTCCACACACACACACACACACACACACACACACACACACACACACACTGTGCACATACACGTCTCACACACACACACACACACACACACACACACTAACACACACGCGCACACACACGCACACACACACACACACACAAACTGTGTACATACACGTCACACACACACACGCACACGCACACACACATACACTGTGCACATACACGTCACACACACACACACACACACACACACACACACACACAAACTGTGCACATACACGTCACACACACACACACACACACACACACACACACACACACACACACACACTGTGCACATACACGTCACAGTCACACACACACACACACACACACACACACACACACACACACACAAACACGCATGCACACACGCACGCACGCACACGTCCTCAGTGCAAAGAGAAAAAGAAATCAAAGTAATCACCAAAATAACAAAGGGTTGCAGAACTGCACACAGACATGACATTCAGACACATACATTCTCTGTCTGTCTGTCTGTCTCTCTGTCTCCGGCTGTCTCTGTCTCTCTCTCTCTCTCTGTCATAGTGAAATAACACTTTCTCTCATCACACACACACACACACACACACACACACACACACACACACACACACACAATGTCACCAAGCAGACAGGGCAGCAAAAGGGGAGCAAAGAATCATACAGATAGTATAAAAGTATATTGCCCATTGTCATTCAAGGAAATAAGCAATATACTAGAAAGAGACTTTTATAGGTGCTTGAATTCAAGTCTAAAACCTCGTCAGTTGACTTTCTCAGACTTTGGTCCGATTGACAGACCAATTATGAGTTTAGCTCTCAGACTATTATCAAATTCATTACGGACCAAGTATTGTTCTAATGTCAAGTGCATATGCTTTTTTAAACATATGATTTTTGACAGTAGCTTGATTAAGCTTTATGTACACGAAAGTGTGTCTTCACAAATGACTGAGAACGTTGATGTTTTTGACTTTTTGCATTCATTATCAGTTGTTTCGCTTGTCAGTTTAACGACTTCTCTTTTACGAAGTCCTTTAAGTAATTAAGTAATTTCCTGCAATTGTGTTTAGATTTTTTTTTTTTTTAAATTTCACTCTCATTTGCCCAGTTTCCCCCAACCCTCCATTCATTAACATCTCCCACCCCTTCTAACCGATAATACTCAAATGTATTCATAAATACTTGAACAAAAATTAATGTCTTCAGTCACCGATATGTGTGACGGGACATTAAACAAAATTCCTCCTCCACACACTGTCACTTTTTAACTCACTCAGTACGGCCAGTCCTCTCTTCTCCTCTACACAGACCCCTCGGATGTCCAGTGGGTGTCTGAATGACCCAATCTTTAGCTTCCGTCGTCAGAATTGTGGTATTCTTTGTCAACATTCACCTCTTCAGTATAAGAGCCTTCCGCTTGCAATATTTTGATGATGGTAATTGGGGTGAAACGCTGTTAATCGTCGTCTCTTTCGCCGTTCGTATGGAGAGAGTTAAAGTCGCTGTTCATGTCTCGGTCATCCCACCACTTCTTCCCATCAGTCCTCCCCACTCGTACACCTTCCACGCGCGTGCACACACATCCACATTAAAAAGGTATGTTATTGATTGATTGATATCACACACACACACACACACACACACACACACACACACACACACACACACACACACAGACACAGACACACACACACACACACACACACACACACACACACACATCATATATAACATGTAATATGTTAAAAAAAAAAAAAATATATATATATATATATATATATATAATGTGTGCGCGCGCGTGTGTGTGTGTGTGTGTGTGTGTGTGTGTGTGTGTGTGTGTGTGAAGAAAAAAAGTGCGTCGGCCGGGAGTCGAACCCGGTTCGACTGCTAGGAAGGCAGTCATGCTGACCATTACACTTCCGTGAATTTAGCGTATGGGTTGTTAACATTTTCTACTGACGCAAACGTTATCCGTCGAGATCAATGTCAGACAGAAAGAACATGATGTTTTCTAATTCGATCCAGTCAGCTTTTTTCTTCTTTTTTCCCCCACTCCTATGTACACGAGTTGGCTTTTACATGTATGACCATTTTTACCCCGCCATGTAGGCAACCATACTCCGTTTTCGGGGGTGTGCATGCTGTGTATACTTCAGTTTCCATAACCCACCGAACGCTGACATGGATTACAGAATCTTTAACGTGCATATTTGTTCTTCTGCTTGCGTATGCACACGGTAGGGGGTTCAGGCACAAACAGGTCTGCAGTACATGCTGACCTTGGAGATCGGAAAAATCTCCACCCTATACCCACCAGGCGCCGTTACCGAGATTCGAACCCGGGACCCTCAGGTTGGAAGTCAGTCCAACGCTTAAACAACCCGGCTATTGCGCCCGTCAGAGAAGCCTGATTCAAATGCCAGGGATCAATCTAACTATCTGCACAACTGATTCAAAATACATACAGAGAGAGAGAGAGAGAGAGAGAGAGAGAGAGAGATTACAGATTACAGATTACTTTATTATCTCAACAAGAGAAATCCATTTGTGGTGTAAAACACATAAACGCCAATACAAAGAGATCACAGTCATTCAACATGCATACATAAAAGACATAAATGTTTAGATGGCAACCCATGCGTACAATAGATAATCACAGTAGATAACAACGACACAACAGAAACCTTTGAACGAAACTAACTAGAGTAAATCATACATGCATCATCACTTTCTTTCTCAAGGCCTGAACTAAGCGCGTTGGGTTACGCTGCTGGCCAGGCATCTG